>NC_062548.1:2920231-3220683 GCF_016906955.1 Phacochoerus africanus | reverse complement strand
CCGGGTGCAGTTGGGGCAGGGTCAGGGCACCGGCTCCATCGCTGGCAGTGACGAGCGCCTCATGGGTCCAGTGGGCGTCCCAGGTCGCTGCTGGTGCCCTGCCTGCTGTAGCTCTGCAGGTTGTGCTTGTGTCATGGTCCAGGAGGGAGTCAGAGCCGCCTGGTGTGACCCGGTGACTCCAGAGCAGCCCTTCCGCGGTGCCCGTGCCCTTTGATCTCCTGTTGAGGGCACCTGTGGCCCCGTGGCTGGCGATGCTCCGAGTCTGCTCGAGTCTCTTCGGGAAGGAGGCTGCGGCTGGAGGTGCGTCCTCACGGTGGGCCTGTGTTTGCACAGCAGTCGATGGTGCGAGGGACGGAGCCCAGGCGGGGACATGCTGACTGACGTCAGTCTCCCTCGCGAAGCCCTGCGGGCGACTGGCCGGGGCCGCTTGGCTTTCTCAGGGGGCGCAGGTGGCGTTTGGTTGGGTGTTCCGGTCTGAGACCTCCCGCCCAAGTCCTTTATACGCAGTGTTCTCAGGACAGCCCCGGGTCGGGCCTCCTGCCGTGGTCTTCGTCCTCCTGATGAGGGAACCGACGGTGGCGGAGGCTGATGGTTGTCAGAGGCGGCGGAACGAGCAGTGAACGGAGGTGGAATTCGGGACGCTCCCTGCTTGCCGCGGCCTCTCTGTGCTGCTGCTGCTTTGTGGAGTCCGCGCTGTGTGCCCGTCCCCCGTCTCCGCGTCGTGTCCGCTTATTGGGGAGACCTGGGAGCAGCTCTTGTGCGCGCTCTGCGCCTGATTGCCCCCCTCCGTTGGCCAGTGCCCCGCATTCTTTCTCTGAGCTGTTCCGATAGATTCTGCAGCGTGGCGAGGCTCGGGACATGGGCCGATTTGAAAACATTGTTTTTGAAATGTGTTTTCCATAGAAAAGAGTGTCTTGGAAAAGTGGATACAGCCGCCCCGTCCCCATCCTCAGGTTGAGAGCAGTTCCTTTGGGAACGTGTGGCCCTCCAGCCCCTTTCTCACCCATTTGCCTGGGTGGTTGCGGAAGGCGCCGCCGCCAGTTGTGGCGCCTGCCCACTGGGCTGCTCCCGGGACATGGTGCTGGTCTGTCCCAGGTGAGCCCATTTCCACCAGTTGCACATGTTACTGTAATCAGATAATTTCATTAAACATTGTAGAGTCTGGTGAAAAATGTGTGAAGGAAGCCCTGTTTCTGTGAAAGCAAAGTTGAGTGCTTTGGAAAGTCTCAAAAGAGAATTGCTAAAAAGCTGTTGAATAAAGCGAATGGACAGTAAAAGATGAGGAGAAAAGTTGTAAAATTTAGGAAGATTGCAGTTGTCCATTTTATTTTTTATTTTTATTTTATTTATTTATTTTTTTTGTCTTTTTACCATTTCTTGGGCCGCTCTCGTGGTATGTAGAGGTTCCCAGGCCAGGGGTCTAATCGGAGCTATAGCCGCCGGCCTACGCCACAGCCACAGCCACGCGGGATCCGAGCCGCGTCTGCGACCTACACCACAGCTCACGGCAACGCTGGATCCTTAACCCACGGAGCAAGGCCAGGGTCAAACCCGCAACCTCATGGTTCCTAGACGGATTCGTTCACCACTGCGCCACGACGGGAACTCCACAGTTGTCCATTTTAAAGAAAGCTAAAATCGTGGGTTATATGTTGTGGTTTAGGCAAAAAGTAAGGTGAAATTCACTTTAGGGCACCCATATTTGAAGCAAAAGTTTGCAGCTTGTGGAATGATTGTATACTTGTAATATTTTAAGTTAAGATGGTTGTGTGTGTGTGTGTGTGTGTGTGTGTGTGTGTGGGGTCCCTCCTTTAGCCATCTTTCGCGGTCAGCGACCAGTCTTGATAATCACATGTCAGGTGGGGAGTCTTTTATTAATATATCTTTGCCTCACTTAAATGGCACATTATGCTTTGTGTTAGCTAGACATCATTTAGAAAGGCTATATGATGGTTTCATTGTAAGTGGTTATAATTAGATGTTATGCACTAATTCACCACGGAGAAAGTTTTCTTTTTAGACAAATTTTGTTTGGTGTCTCATTCTGCAGTATAAGTTTGTAATGGTAAGTCCTAAAAAGTTATTTTTCGAATGGGTATTACATTTCCTCGGTATGAATAGGAAAGCTTTTTAAAGAGCCGTGTGATGATCACAGTCTTGTTCCTTTCCATTCTCCCTGGTAGGAAGCAGCTCTTTCTGTCTTGGCTTTCTGGGCACTTTTTTTATGCATGTTTGAACCAGTACAGCTAAGCTTATTTACCGTCTGTTTCTTTTATACAAAAGGTGGCACGTAGTAGACGCATGTTCTGCTTCTTGTATTTTTCTTTAGTGGTCACATATTAACATAAAAAGATTCTCTGTCCTTTTCTCTTTATTGTAGAAGAGTCCATTGTGTGGGTAGACTGTGACTTATTTAACTAGTCACACTCAACTCTGAGGCAGTCATCTGAGTTCCAGCTCGAGTGGAATTTAGCTGGACAGTGGTTGTTCTGACAAGGTGTCATGGTTGCCGTTGATCCAGCTCCGGTCTGTGCAGGGCTGCCGCTGCACCAGGCGTGACTCTGGGCGCACAGCCAATGAGGTGGCAGGACAAAGTAGAAAACAGTACCTCGCCTCGACGGCGCTGGCGTCCCAGTGGAAGCAGAGGTGACAGGTGAATGCCTGGCCTCCAGGATGGTGACGTTTTTCGTGAAGGAGAGCAGTGCAGGTCTAAGCAGGATGGTTGGGGCAGAGCCACGGGAGAGGTGGGCCTCGCTTGGGCAGAGACGCGAGGGAGTTTCAGAGGGTGCATGGCACGTGGACCCCCAGGGCGGAGTCGGCTGCAAGGGGCGTGCAAAGGCCCTGTGGTGGGGGTGGCTCACGGCTAGTGATTGGGGCTGAGGGGCAGGCGTGGTCGTCTGCCTGGGGCCTCGCAGGCTCCCTCCCTTGGGGACTTGGGGTCTCGCTGGGCCTCGTGCTGGGCGCGCACTGGGGAGTTTGGACAGGAGCGGCCTGTGCCTGCATTCAGAGTCACCGCTGTAGCTGTCGTGTTGCTGCCGGTGCTTCAGGGGGTCTGGAAGCAAGGGCGGTTGTTACCAGGCCGAGGGGCTGTCCGGTGGGCGCTGGCGGCCTGGATCTCGCGGCGGCGGTGGCAGAGCGGTGCAGGGCAGCCGAGTTTGGGTGTGTTCTGAAGGCAGCCTGACTGGAGCGGAAGGTTGGGGTTGACGCTGGCGAGCACGATGGCTGTTTCCGGGCATGTCCGTCGCAGGGGAGGCCTCAGGACGGAGGCAGCAGCTCGGGGCACAGGGCCTGCAGGCCTCGGGGAAGCAGGGGGAAGCGGGGTGGTTCTCCGAGGACCACCCCCAGGTGGTCAGAGCTCAGTGGGAACACCTGCTCTTCATGTACTTAAACCACCACGGAAAACCGCCGTCACGTCCTTCCCGAGGTGAGTGGTCACAGCAAGGGAGGACCCTGCGGCCACGACGCCGGTGACCAGGATTCTCCCCACCCAAGACACGGGACCCCCCAGCCCGGAGGGCCCTCCCTCTCAGGCAGGCGCTCGATCTGCTCCACGGCTCTGGGTCCCAGCGGCACAGCCCGCCCGGGTGCTGACGTGAGACGTCTGGAGAAGCAGACGCCTTTGGCGCCTCTCTTGCCGGCAGGCCGTCTGTGGCTGATGAGGACTGAGTCCTTGTGTCACGTGGAAACTGCCCTTGGCCACTGCTTGACGAGGGTCCCCATGTGTGTGCGGCCGAGAGGGACTGAGGGCCTTTGTAGGTCCCCTGCAGGTGGGTGCCTGTGGCCTCAGGATCAGTCCAGGGTCCCAGCCTTCCTTTGCCTGCAGGCCCGCCAGCCCGGGGGCCGCGGGGCCCGGTGCGCAGGGAGCACTGCTGGAAGGGCGCGATCAAACCTGGCCGCACGGGGTGGGCCTGCTCCTTTGAGGCAGCAGTGGCTGCTTCTCCCCGCCCTGGACTTCCCAGGCTTTATCTTCAGTCAGCGCTTGGTGACAGGAAGCCTTCCCAGCCTCCCTGCGCGGCTGCGTCACAGGGGCGAAAAGAACCTGGCTTCCCAGGCCGTCCTGTCGCCCCCGTGACTGGGCAGGTGCGTGTGCTTTTCCTCCTTTGGGCTGTGGCATCGGGTTTTGCCGTCTGTCTCCCAGTCCCAGTTCTGCATGCTTTCTGCAGAAACAGCCTTTCTGTGGCAGTCCCACCTCACTTGGGCCTGTTCCCAACCTGCGGGACCCTGCGACAGAGGCCCAGCCTCTGGACCGCGGCTCTGTGCCCTGGGGGCTTCTGGAAAATAGCGCCTTGGAAGAGAGCTTGAGGTTTCTTGCTTGTCAGTGAGTTTTGTGGTTGTTGCTGTTTGATTCATTTTAGCAATTGGAGCCCTCTCGATCCCACGTCTCCCAGAGCCATTGAAACGGCACTTTGAGCTTCAACAAGAGTCCTGGCATCTGCTGTTAGGAGCCTCGAAATAGCTGCTGCTGGGGCTGGAAAGCCTCTGTCTCGAAAATAAACCGCTGGGCTCGACTCCCCAGGCCTCCTGTTTTGCTTGCAGCTGAGTTGGAGTCAAAATTCAGCTGCAGACTGAACAAAGCCTTTTCCCCTCCTTTAAAGTCCACCAGTTAGAGTTAAAAGGCTTCGCAGCTGAAGCCAGAGTTTTGAACAGCCCATGTCACAGCTTGGGCTGCCGTAGGAGCTGTCGCTTGCCTGTCATCTCTGAGTCGCAGGATCCCGAGGCCCTCTGAAGCCTTCCGCTTTGGAGATGTGAAGTGGCAGTTTCAGGTGGAGGGAGCTCGCTGCCGGAGCGCGCTGGTGCCGTTCTGGGCTGCGATGACACTTGGCCGACTGCTGCTGGGCGCAGGCGTGCGCCTGACCCCCCACCCGCGCACCCTCGGTAAACACCTCCAAGGGGCTCTGGCCACGCACGAGGTCAGGAGGTCTGGAAAATAAACACTCTCCCTGCCCGTCGGAGGTCCTCTGGCCTCTCGTCTTTGATGGGGTGTGTGCTGAAGGCTGCGGCTGTTTAATCATCCTTCTTGATTCAACAGCTCCTCAAGAACCTCTCTCCGTCTGCTCCCGGAGCTCATTGAAGGCTGGGTGGTGGCAGAGCCGCGGTCCCCTGGCCCCACAGAGCCAGGCCGTGAGGCCCCGCCGCCTGACCTCCGGGCTCCTGGGTTCGCCTTTCTCCACGTGTCCTGAGCACCCCGGGCTCGAGCTGTGCTGGGTGCTCCCCGAGGAAGCCTGCCTCTGCAGCTGGGTCTTGCCAGGGGCCCTTCCACCTCGGGAGTGTGCTGTGTGTGGTTTCCCCGTAGTTTTTATTTGTATTTACGCATGTGATATAAATTCCCACCCAGAGAAATGCAGGTGTTGCCCAGGCTGTTCAAGACCCAGTCACTGTGCCTGCCGGCCAGGTCAGCCCAAAGGCGTCATCAGTTAGGGGGAGTCTTTCTAGGTTACGGTCTGTGAATGTGCCTGCAAACGGGTGACTTTCTCCAGAAACGAGGCGCGGCCCCCGGGTCGAGGTACCCAAATGGATCAGACACTTGGCGCTTGGGCCCGACTCACCAGCGCCCCCAGGAGGAGGGCGCGCTTCTGGGGAGCAGGGTCTGGGCGCTCGGCGTGTGGCAGGGCTGGCCAGGCCCCACCTGTGGCCGGGTGGTCACTTGGGGTCAGAACGAAGGAACGCCCCTCCCGAGGCCCAGAAGTCAGCGTTGCTGCTCCTGCCCTCCTGCCCCCCCCTCGGGCCTCCCCCTGTGCCCGTGGTGCTGCTGTCCTTCCCTGCGCTCGGCTCCAGGCCTGGGAGCAGGGCGGAAGGAGGCACGTCGGAAGGCAGTGCTGTGTCCACAGCTGGACAGTACAGTCTAAAAACAACACTGCTGTTGGACAGAGTCTCACAACAGAATCATAGAATCATTTTGAAAAATGAAAAAAAAAATGAGGAATTTTGCAACTGTAATGTGACTCTGGCCTTTTGTGAGCATTTTCTTATCCGTCCTTACCTCCACACAGATGTTTTTAGTTGAGCTGCCTCTAACCTCGTCCCTGGCTTTGCTTTTTTCAGTGTGTGTGTGTGTAGATATTGTATGTACGTGTATGTCTATTCTTGCTGTTGTTGCAGAGCTCTCTGTCTGCCCTTTCTGGAGGAGGGGCGGAAACTCAGAGCACACGCCGCGGGGGCTCCTCAGGCGCTGGGGTCCTCGTTTGCACGCCAGGCTGCTCGGTGGGGCGGAGGGGACAGAGGGGTGCAGGAGAGCCAGGGTCCTGCTTGGTTTCTTTGAATTTGGAGCCAGGCTCCTTGATGCTTTGTTGGAACAGCGGCTCCGAGGTTCCAAAGGATTTGGGTGTCTGCTGGCCTCGGTGCCGCTCTGTTGAAGAGTGACCCAGGCCGCCAGGAGGTGGCTGTGCGGGCGGGCGGCAGCCTGGCCCACAGGTGTCACAGAAGGACGCGGGTGCCGAGCAGCGAGGGGTGGAGCGTTTCTGAAGGAGGGCGTATTTGTTCATTTGCCTCTTCTTTTGACGGTAGCCCCCCCCCCCCATTATTAAATCGTTACATTTCAGATCTTTTCTTCCCGAAGGGGGAGCCTCGGTGAATGGAGAGTCTATAGCGTCTGGCTCCGCCTTCGTGGGGCTGGTTTGTGGCTCAGGGCCAGGCTCCTGCTGCTGAATTGCTCGGCTCCCCAGTTCCCTGGGTGGCTCTCCACCCTCCGGGGAGGCTCCTGCGGGGGCGCCTTGGGGAGAGAGCCGCCTCCTCGGGGAGAGAGACTCTCAGACACGGACCCTGCCCTCTGCCCCAGGCCCGAGCCTGGGAGGGTGTGCGAGGAGGCGGCGGCCGGGTCCTGCTCCCCCAGCCACCCCTGGGCACCCGGCTGCTGCCTCGACAGCGGTGGCTGGTGTCCGGCCCATATGGACCGGGGCCCTGCAGAGGTGGACATGCAGATAGTTTCGTTCGTTTTAAATAATCTTTTCACTGATGTAGGAACAGCTTGTATTCTCCTGTGACTAACATAGAAAAAGAGAAAACGATTAAATCTCTTTAAAATGTGTTCAGAAAAAAACATCTCCTGGCTTAAAAGGGCGTATTTGTTTTGCTTACTTATTTTTGTATTAGCATTTTGAACTCCTTGAGGTTAGAAAATGGAAGTTCTGAAAAAAATGGGCAACTGGCATTCAAGGCTGGTTCAACCTCTACCCTTCTTAGATTTCAGCCTCTCAAAGCTCTTTTACTGGTTAACATCTTTTCAGCGTACCTTTTCTATTATTATTTGGCTTTTTAAGACTGTTTGCATGGCATACGGAGGTCCCCAGGCTAGGGGTCGAATCCGAGCTGTAGCTGCCGGCCTACACCACAGCCACGGGCACCCGGGATCTCAGCTGCTGCCTGGGACCTATACCGCAGCTCGCGGCAACGTCGGATCCTTAACCCACTGAGCAAGGCCAGGGATCGAACCCATGTCCTCACGGATGTGCGTCGGATTCATTTCCTCTGAACCACAGCAGGAAGTCCTCGTGTTACTGTTCTCTAGTCTGCAGAGCTGGCTCGTGTCGTGGTCCGGGCATGGGTAGAAACCTTGCCCGGTGCTTCCTTACACATCGAGGCCGCGTCCTCGCCAAATATCTGGTGAGGGACTCTGCCTCTGAGGTCGGGGAGGGCCTCGTGAGGGGACCTGACAGCGAGGGCCAGGGGCGCCTGTGGGGGGACTGGTGACGGTGGAGGCCCTGTGTGGGGGCTGCGCTGGGCTTTCAGGACCTGCTGCTGTGAGCGGAGATCTCAGCCTCGCGCTGCAGGGACGGCAGGGACCAGGAGACCCTCCTCTGACACCGAGGGGGTGCCATGCAGCCTCGTGACAGGGCGGGAGAGGCTGCGGGGCTGCTTTCTGGCCGCCTCTCCTCTGAGAACGGGCTGGGCTTGGGGAGGGAGGGGAGCGCTTCGCAGGCCCGGGGTTGACTCTCCTGGAGGTCGGGGCGCGGGCGGATTATTGTGTTCGGGTGGCGGAGGGAGGCCAGTGGCGGCGAAGAGGCCCTGGGGCGTGGGCCGTGGGCGGAGGCTGGGTCGCAGCAGGTCTCCGTGTGCGGCCTTGGGTGTGATGGGGCTGCAGCTGCCGACTTCCGCAGGAGGGCTTCACTGGTGGGTCAGCAGAGGCCTCAGAGTGCTTTCTGGAAGCGCGCACTGTGCAGGCGCTGGGGGCCGGGGAGGGGGCCTTGGAGTTCCGAGCTGACCAGCAGCCCCTCTTTGTAGCCTTGACGAGTGGGCCTCTCTTTCCAGAGGGGTGGTGTTGGTGTAGCTCGGCTCCCAGCCCCCTCGGTCTCAGCGCTGGAGCGGTCGTTTTCTGGACGGGACCATCGCCCTGCAGCCCTGGGCTAGGTCCCCGGGCTTGTTCCCATGGCAGGAGCTGTTGGGCTTTGGGTCCCTGCTGGGTGGGGGCATGTAAACCCTCCGTGGGGGTCCGCCTGTCTCTCCGAGACATTCTTTCTCCTCGCCGTTTTTGAAAATGGAGAGCAGTCCGTTTACAGGGTTGAGCTGGTCTCAGGTGTACAGCCCGGAGATTGAGTTGCACACGTGCATCTCTTCTTTTGCACATTCCGTTCCGTTGCCGGTTATTACAGGATGCTGAGCGTTCCCCGGGCCATGCAGGAGGTCCCTGTTGGTTGGTTTCTAAGTGCTGGCGCGCGTGTGTCCATCCCGAGCTCTTCCTTCCCCTCCTCCCCCAGCCGCTCCCTTGGTTAACCCCCTCCTCCCCCAGCCGCTCCCTTGGTTAACCCCCTCCTCCCCCAGCCGCTCCCTTGGTTAACCCCCTCCTCCCTCAGCTGCTCCCTTGGTTAACCCCCTCCTCCCTCAGCTGCTCCCTTGGTTAACCGTAAGTTCGTTTTCTGTGTCTGTTTGCTGGATAGGTTCCTTTCTGTCATATTTTAGACTCCACATATAGGTGACCTCATAAGGTGTTTGTTTTTCTCTGACTTACTTTCCTTAGTGTGAGAATCTCTGAGTCCATCCATGTTGGTGCAGATGGCATTAGTTCATTTTTTTAATGGCTGACAAGTGTTCGTGTGTGTGTGTGTCCTCTTCTTTATCCATTCTTCTGTTGATGGACATTTAGGTTGTTTGCATGTCCTGGCCGTTGTGAGTAGTGCTGCTGAGGACGTAGGTGTGCATATATATCTTTTCTAATTAGAGTTTTCTTTTCTCTTTTTGTCTTTTAAGGGCCGCACCCGCGGCATATGGAGGTTCCCAGGCTAGGGAGTCTAATTGGAGCTGTAGCCGCCGGCCTACGCCAGAGCCACAGCAACGCGGGATCCGAGCTGTGGCTGCAACCTACACCACAGCTCATGGCAACGCCGGATCCTTAACCCACTGAGCAAGGCCAGGGATCGAACCCATGTCCTTATGGTTCCTAGTCGGATTCGTTAACCACGGAGCCATGACAGGAACTCCTCTAATTAGCGTTTTCATCTTTTCTGGGTATGTGTCCAGGAGTGGGATTGCAGAATCCTATGGTAGTTCTGTTTTTAGCTTTTTCAGGACCCTCCGTGCTGTTTTCCATGGTGACTGTACCAGTTTACATTCCTCCCAGCAGTGGCGGGGTTCTCTTTTCTCCACACCTTCTCGGTGCTTATTATCTATAGACTCTTTATTTGTTTGACTGCACCCATGGCATGTGGAAGTTCCTGGGCCAGGGATCGAACCCGCGCCGCAGTAGTGACCTGAGCCATAGCAGGGACAGCACCAGGTCCTTCATGCTCTGAGCCGTCAGGGAGCTCCTGTCTGTAGACCTTGAGGACGGCCATTCTGACCCGGGGGGTGGTGCTTCCTTGTAGTTCTGACTTGCATTTCTCTACTGCTTAGCGTCCTCGCGTATCTTTTCACGTGCCTCTCGGCTGTCTTTGTGTCACAGACTTCTCGATGGGTTTTTTTCCTGAGCTGCGGCATTGAGCTGGAGGAGGGGTTCAGACTGAGGCTCGGCGCAGGCGCAGCTCAGGGAGGGTGGCCTGGAGCCTCAGTTTCCCCCTTTGTCAAATGGGCGCGCTGAGTCTGGGCTGAGATCCTCACCCAGAATAGTGCTGAAAGTTTCGAGGCCCGGCCCACGCGGGCATCTCTTGCTATTCTCACACTGCTGCAGTTGTCCCGTGTGGATTTTGAAGGAGAGGCGAGGAAAGAAAACTCAGATGCACAGGCACCTCCTCTGCCAGCTGCTGGGTGGGTGCTTTTCAACCTCACTTGAGAGCCTCTGCACGGTGACATTGTTGTGTAGTGACCCTGTTTTTACAGGTGAAATAAAATCGAGGCCTCTAAAAATCCTGTCCCCGTGTCTGGTGGCTGGGGGCTCGGTGTGCGCCCGGTGGGGAGTTCTCAGCGCCGCAGCACTGCACTGGGGACAGGCTGCCCCGGGGCCGGGGGCGCAGACCTCACTCGTCGCAGGGCTCCGGGTGGCCCCCCGGTGCAGTGAGAGCCAGGCCCTCCAGGGCACCCTGGTGCTGACCTGTGTTCTTGACCCCCAGGACCCCGGAAGAGCTGTCCAGGTTCATCGTGGAGCTGCAGCAGCGCGAGCTCACCCTGAAGGACAGAAACAGCACCCTCACTAGCAGGTAGGCCTGGCGACCGCGTGCTCAGAGGGCTGGTGGGTGTCCCCCGCTCAGAGCAGCCGTGGCTCACCGTCCCGGGCCTGGGCCTGACCAGCGGGATCTGGGCCTGCTGGTTGTGAGGTGCCCTGCGTTCTGGCCCGGGCACTGGGCTGTTGGGACGCTGTGGCTGATGGACCCTGGGGCTGGCTTCCCGGAGTGGGGTCTGGGAGGAGGGCTGTGTGCCCCCCAGGGGTGATCCCTCCTCCGTGGGAGTGTGGGCTCTGAGTGACTCCTGGAAGGTGTGCAGACCTGGCTCCCGGGCCCACGTGTCTGAGTGCTTGTGCGTGTGCGGACTCTGCGGAGGTCCTGCATGGAGGAAGAGCCGGGCGTTTGTGTCCTCCCCGAACCAGGAGCGCAGGGTGGGCGGCGGTGCCTACAGACCCCAAGAATGCAGCGTTGCACCTGCTGGGTGGCCTGGAGTCACTTCAGCTCTGCTGCCAGTTCCCAGGTCAGCCCGACCCCACAGGTGGAGGGCTCGGGGTGGTGTCCCAGGCCACCTCCACTTCTGTCTGACTGCAGATTCATCCCCCTCCCATCTGGCAATTTGCTAGAATGATTGACACTCAGGGAAGCGGGGAGGATTGCTGGTTTATTACACAGGGAGCGGCTTGGAGGGGGCAGATGGAAGCGATGCCTGAGGTGTAGGTGGGGAGCTCCCTCCCCCTCCCCAACGTGTCCACCAACTCGGAACTCCTGAACCCCCTCGTTCAGCGCTTCGGAGTTTCGTGGCCCCTGGTGGCGGAGTCGTCTCTAGCCCCTCTCCCCTCCCTGCAGGTGGGAGTAGAGCTGAAGGTTCCAGCCGCTCTTCCGGTGGATGTCTCTCAGGCATCCAGCCCCGCCCTCCCGCAAAGCTGCCTGGGGTCTGGCTGAAGACCTGGGGTCCTGACAGCAGCACTCAGGGAACTTCAGGGCTTTGTGGGGCTTGGGGGCCAGGCATGGGGACCAAGACCCCAAGAACTTCCTGCTCACCGAGCTGCGCGTAGGCTCCTCCGTGCACTGGTGCGCGGGCCGGTGTCTCGCGTGGTGCAGGGGTGCTGCCCAGGCTCTGGGTGTTGCATCAGAGGCAGAAGCAGAAGCCTCCTTCTTGGAACAAGGAAACCTCTCCTGCATCCCTGGTGCCGGCAAATTCCCTCCCCCCCCACGTCTCACCGGCCCAGTGGGGTTGGCTGTCTGCCCCTGGCACCCATGGGGATGGGCTAGGCTAGTCTGATTCCCCTTAAATGACTTGGGGGTGGGCGGCTAAGTGAGGTCAGCCCCTCCGGTGAGCAGAGGGCCTGGGGACAGGCTGAGAGGATGGTGACCACAGAGGAACCCCGACCCGCGGGGACCCTGCACTGCCTGGCTGACCGGCCGTCGGGCAGGTCTTTGAGGTTGGCCTGTTTGCCGCCCCCTCCCCCCAAACCCGTGCAGATGGAGTGTTAATAATTTGTTAACAGCCGGAGGAGAGCCTTCTGATTTTGGAGGCTGATGTCACTTTGAAAATTGGCTTTTAGAAGCATCTGGTTATGTTGGACATAATCACATCAACTTAGTTGAAAAACCTCAAATGGTAAGGACTGCCTTTTGCTTTCAAAGCTCCTGTCAGATGAAACGGGCATTAGAAGTGATTTGAAACTAAAGCTTTAACATTTTTCCAGGCGATCCTCTTTCTTTCACTTTGGATTTGAAACAGAATGAACTATTAGGGGAAAGGAAACGTGTCTGCCCTCTTCTCCCACCAGAGTGTGAGGTGCTTTTAGAGAGAGCATCTGCTCCGACCAGCAGCGGCAGCTCCGCCTCTGGGAGACCCACGAGCACACGTCCCGCCGCAGGTCCCCCAGCCGCTTCGCCTGCAGGGGCCGATGCAGCCTCAGCCGTCCCATCCCTTCCCAGGGCAGGAGGGAGTTCTCCACAGTGGGCAGTGGTCACCTGACCCCTGGCAGCTCGTGCGCCTCTCAGGACCCTGGGCTGCCCTCTGAGAGCTGCCCCTGGGAGCAGTGGTGGGTCTCGGGCACCCCAGGAAAGAGCCGTGTGCCATACCTCTGCTGCCTGACGGGTCCCGGGAGGGCAGGGCAGGGGAGGCGGGGCAGCACGGGCCCAGGGCCTGGGGACGGCTGCCTGCCCGCTGGGGGTGCTCGTGGCGCTGTGCGTGGCCAGGATGGTCCTGACCGAGAGGCCATCGAAGGAGCACTTCCTGTGTGCAGCGCCGTGCCCTGGGCGTATGTGCAGGAGGCCCCGCAGGAGGGCTCCGTCCCCATCAGTCCCTCTTCCGGGTGACAGAACCCATCAGAGCAGCCCGGGAGTGTTGCTAAGGCCTCAGATGATAAGGAGCAGTCGGCTGGTTCCTGCTCCACCCGTTTATGGTGGAGTCCCCTGCAAGCCCGTGAGCAGGTGGCAGAGGCTGGGATCCCGTGCCCTCAAGGCCCTTAGTGAGCAGAGTGGAGAAGGGACATGGGCACAGTGCCACTCGTGCTCAAGGGGTCTGGCAGCTGCTGTTCTCAAGGGCAGCAAACTGAGATTGTGTGGTGGCAGCGGCGTTCCGCGTGGAGGCCAGGAAACCTCGAGAGGTTGGAACAGCTGATGTCATTTCTGCGCATCTTTAAAGGCGGAAGTTCAGGTTGGACGGAAAGAAGCACCTTGGCAAGAAGGTGGAAGTTGGGGTCCAGGCAGGCGGGGTCCTGAGGGCTGGAAGGGGCTCCTCACCTGGAAGATGAGTCAGGAGGCGTCGAGCCGGCGCCCGTGGAGCCCGGTCCCGGGAGCACGTCCTGCGGGGCCGTCCCCTCTGCCGGGTGCTCGGTGTCGCTGCCTTTGCAGCAGCCGAGGGGGCCTGACCCCAGCTCGCTGTGAAATGTGGTGCAGGTGGAAGCAGAGCGCCCCGCTGCGCAGAGGCTGAGCCAAAAGGCAGCGGGCTGAAGGCCGTGCCCCGTCCCTGTGCTAGGGCTGGGGTGTTGAGAGATGCCAACTTAGTGGAGCCCCCAGTTGCAGGAGAGGGGCTGCCTTCTCCTTCCAGCAGTTAGCGAGGAACTTCCTTGCTGGCTTTGTGCGCGTCTGCTCAGCCCTGAGCTTTGATTTGCTGTGTCAGAACAGGGCTGGTGTTTGGAGGGCTGTGTGGAGGATGGGGTGGGATGGCGGTAGGTGCCCGGCCCCGAGTAGCGCTCAGGAGACACCAGGTGACGTGCGGCTGTGATCCGGCAAGTCCTCTGTGGCTGTGGGGCCAGGGTGGTGCAGGGTTCTGGGGACTGGTAGGAGCCTTTCTGTCGGAGGCATTTCGTGAACCGTGGGGCCAGCCTCTCTGTGTCCCCACGTGCTGGCCGTCCTTGGACAGCCCTGGGGCCCCATCCATCACTAATACAAATGGGTCTGTCGGCGCCTTCGGGCAGGAGTTTCGTCACAGCCCGGGGACCTTGCCTTTCTGCATGGCCGCCCCAGCGCCCTTTTGGTTCTGGGAGGCCGGTCCCGTCCACGAGGCGAGCTGAGGACCCGGGAGTTTTCAGGGTTTGTGGGAGGGTCTAGCTGTGACCTCGGTCACCGCTCCCCACACATAGCTCCCGAGATGCTGCCACTGCCGTCGTGGGCCCCACGAGCATCTGGTGTCTTGAGGACCCGGCAGCCCACCGCACACCTCGGGCGCGGCTCCCCGCCCTGCCGTTTGTGGAGCCAGGATGCTGAGGGCCAGGTGGGGACAGGAGCGGGCACCTCTGCGTGGCTCAGACCTCAGCCGCCTGTCGTCTGTCAGGCTCTCACAGGCCACCTTGAAGAACCGGGCTGGGAAGTCCGTGCGGGGGCAGGTGGGACCGCCGCAGCCGGTCCTCTGCTTTGCCGCAAAGGCAGGGCCCGCCTTGGAAAGCGGGTGGGGAGGAGCCCGGGCTCCCAGGCTCCCGGTGGTTTCCCCCCATGCGTGTGGCAGTGTGGCCGTGAGGGCGGCGGGCTTATGGGGCAGTTGCTGGTGCCAGGCTCTGTGCCGAGCACCCCACGGACAGTGTGTCACCTGAGAGCAGTGAGGTGCTGCCTCAGAGCTGAGAAACCCCAGCCCCGCACGCAGCTCGGAAGCTGTGAAAGCGGGACGCGCGCCCTGGCCTGTGCGTCTGCCGAGCTGCACGTGCTCACTTGAAGCGGGCTCCCAGGTCCCTGAGTCGTAGATGCCAGCCCTGGGCTCGCGTCCCTCTGGTCCGGAGGAGCCGCGCGTCGTGGGTGCGCCGTCGGTTCAGCCTGGGGAGCCTCAAGCTGCGTCCCGCGCTGCGTAAGGAGGAGCCACACGGGCCTCTCCACGCCTCCCTCCGCCTGCCGTGTGCTGTGCGCCTGCCGGGCCGGCTCCCGGGGGCTGACGGCCCTCTGTGCGGCCGGCCCTCGAGATCCCCCTGTCCACGCCGAAGCATGTCGGGCCTCGGGCTGCCCTCACACTGCAGTGGGTTTTGCCCAGCACGTCTTCCGTCCTCTGGGTGCAGACGGCTCAGAAGAGCCCTGGGCCTCACGCTGGCGGTTTGAGGAGCCCCCAGGTGCCCAGAGCCGTGCTCTTGCCTTGGAACGATGGCCAGTCTTCCGGGCCGTCCCTCGCAAGCTTCCTGCGGCCCTGGCCTGGCCTGGCCTGCTGACCGGGGAGCTGGCGAGGCCCTCCTCCGTGCTGGGGGCTCCGGGCAGCCTTGGGAGGAGCTAGTGGTTACTTGGTGACAGGGGCTCGGGGATGGACAGCTGGAGGAAGCAGCTCCCTCCCAGCTCGGGAGGTGGTGCCCTCGGCTGCTGCGTTTTCCAGGCGTCGGCCGGGTTGGTGGGTTTCTCTTTGCCTCCCAAGGGTAAGATCAGTATGACTCCTGACTCTTAAAGAGGCTCTGATCCCACTGTTGGTGCAGACCATTCAGGCCGTCCTTCAGATCTCCTGGGACGTAACGAGGCCTTGTCGCCCTTGTCACCTGTGTCTGTGTGTTACCGTGGACTCAAGCTGTGCTGGGGCCCGCAAGGCCCGCCATGGGACAGAAGACTCACGCCCATCAGGGACCTGTCCCTGTGTGTCTGGTGATTTCACGCTGGCTCGGACACAGAGGGTTTGGAAGCTCACGCGGCTGAGCAGCAGCCGCTCGTGTTCCAGTCATGGCCCCCCCCCCACCACGGCTGTGTCCCCGCGTCCCCCTTCGGTGAGCCTTCCTCTTCCTCCCATCCAGGTGGTGGGGAGGGTGGTGGTGATAACACGTGGGATTGTCGGCGGGGGGGTCACGTGTGTAGACTGTGCCCGTGGGGTAAGTGAGTGTTAACGAGTTGTCGGGATCTCTTTTCTGGGGTACTTTTTTTTTAAGGATCTCTTAGGGGGTACCTTATTTTAAGGATCTTTATTATGGGGTACCTTTTTTTAAGGATCTTTTAGGGGTACCTTTTTTTTAAGGATCTCTTTTATGGGGCACCTTTTTTTTAAGGATCTCTTAGGGGGTACCTTTTTTTAAGGATCTTTATTATGGGGTACCTTTTTTTTTAAGGATCTCTTAGGGGTACCTTTTTTTTAAGGATCTCTTTTATGGGGCACCTTTTTTTTAAGGATCTCTTAGGGGTACCTTTTTTTAAGGATCTCTTTTATGGGGTCCCTGGGGAGGTATGACTCCTGGGATAGTTGGGGGCATGGCTGTGCTGAGTGTCCCAGCAGGCTCGTTGGGGCTGAGAAGGTGTGCCTCCCCGGGTGGCCGGAGAGACAGGAAGCGGTTGACTGTGTGGACACACCTGCAGATGGGGACACAGGTTGCTGTGGATCAGAGGTGGCAGGTGAGACACCAAGACGTGGGGGGAAGCCTTTGGTGAGGGCATGTGAAGAGGTGGGTTCGCCTCAGGCCGACGGAGAGCACAGCAGAAGAGGAGGTGAGGGCGGGGGGCACCGGGAGTTCAGTTTTGGACTCGGTGCTGTCAAGAGCCTGTTAGATGACCACGTGCGGGTTGCGGAGGCCAGTGTGCTTAGCGCCCTGGACTAGAGGTGGGAGCATGGAACACGGGTCCTTCCAGGCGGGTGAGCCTGTGACCTGGGAAGTGGGGACACAGTGGACCAGTGCTGAAGTCCATGACCTGGACACGAGTGACTTGGGCCAGAGAGGGTGAGAGCTGGCTCAGCGCCCCCAGCGTCCTGGCCTGGGGCGCTCCTCCTTGGGCATCCGTGTGCAGCCTGGCACTGCCTCCCGGTCTGTGCTTGTGCGTTTCCTGGCACTCGGTCTGAAAGGGCCCTGTCACGCCTGCCCTCACCTCCTTCCTTGTGTGCTTGGTCCCCCTGCTAGGGAAGCTCCCTGGCCCTGGGGACGGGCCTGGCCCAGCGGGCACCCAGCGAGGGCTTGTTGAATTGGGTACAGGAGTACATGACTCAGTTGATCGCACCGCGCCTGATGGACGGGATGAGGCATGGCTGCCTGTGGGCGCCCATCGCGGGAGCCTGGAAGTCGGGTTTGCAGGAGCCCAGCCCGGGCCATGTGGGCTGGCTGAAGGCCGGGGCTGGTGCGGCTCTGCCCCACGCCCCCCTTCTGCCTCAGCCCTCTGTGCTCCATCCACCGTCCGGCCATCGTGTGCAGGGCCCACCTCTGCGGGCTTCCGTGGCCACCCGGTGGCCTGGACAGGGAGCTCGGGACCCTAGGGCAGTCCGACTGTGGTGTGGACCCTGGGGAAACCAGCCAGTCTGCCTCAGCTGCCCGCCAGGGACCCCTCCCCAGCCCGCTCCAAGGTGCCGGTCCGAGGGAGCCACGAGCTGCCCGCCCTGCGCCCCAGCCCTCACCTCCTCGTGCACGGCAGCAGCCAGAGATGGAGGCCTTGCCTGTCCGTTCAGCTCTCGGTGCCCCACGACGTAACTGGTCTGGGTGAGCGGGCTTTGGCGGGAAATGTGGAGCCGGCCTGTGTCCAGGGGCCGTCCCCGCGCCCTCCTCCGTGGCAGCCATGCAGCGCGTCGGTTCCAGGCCCCACGTGGTGCTGTTGGCTGTGCGCCTGCGCCGTCGGGTGCGGCAGGCTGGCTGCACACAGCATCGAGCGCTCGAAACGCGGCGCACGTGAGCGAGGCGCTGCGCCTGCGATTGAGACTGTGTTGAAACAGTCCCGTGTGATTAGTGGCTTTGCCATCGGACCGCAAGGCCTTCGACCAGCGTGCAGAGTCCGGCTCCCCCGAGGGCCACGCTGGGCCGTCCTGAGCTCTTCTCTCCTGCCCTCTGAGGTGGGCGCGTCGCTGACCGATGGCTCGAGTGGTCAGTGCGGCGTTACTGGAGAAACTGCGTGTGAGTCGAGGGCTCTGCCCCTGCCCGGTGGTCAGCTCGCGTTGGTGGTGGCTGCGACGAGGGCTGGTTGGTGTCACCACTGACCACTCTGCCGTTCTGCTGTGACACATGCACGCGAGCCTGTCTGGCTGACGTGGTTCCTGTCCCTCAGCGCCCTTCCTGTGCTGTGTCCGCCTGGTCACTGGCCCTGTCTGGTCTGTGCTGTGACGGCAGTTCTGGGTCTGGCCATTTCCTGGCAGCACTTGGGCCCACCTGTCACCCTGCTCCCTCCCCGCCAGGGTCGGCCTCATTCGAAGGTTTGCAGGGTTTGTGCCCAGCAGCTGGGGCCAGGCCTCCTGGGGCGCGGGTGTGGAAGGGCCGTGCTGGTCTGGCTCCCTGCTCTCTGTGGTTCACCCGGTGTTTCCCCTGCTCCTCCTCTCGGGAGGGAGGCCCGCGCGGGGGCCTCCCAACTTCCCCCACCCTGACTCTTGGCACTGGCACCACTGCCTCATCCCTCTGCCCGCCGGACCGCAGCTGCTGGACGTCCAGACTGACCGTTCCGACAGTGCTTGCCCTGGTTTGTTCTGCGCGCACAGCCCCACCGCGGCAGGAAGGGCCTCTCGCGGTGCGTGGCGGACCCTGTCCCTTGGTGGCACGCGACAAAGGCCTGCTGGTGTCCCGGGTTCTTCCCCGTCCCCCCCACCCCCCGCCCCGTGTCACCACCCCCTCCCTCTCCTGCTCACCTCGTCTGCTAAGAGTCACCCCCTAGTTTCTGTTCTGGATCACGCTGGGCGGCTCCTGGCTGAGGCTTCTGCCCCTGGACGTTGCTGAGGTGCCCGTGTGTGCCCTTCACTCCCTGTCTCTGCTCCGGAGGCAGCTGGTGGGAGAGGCTGCACAGGGCTTTCCCTGGCCTGACCTCTGCCTCCTGTGTTGGTTGTGTATTTCTCCCCAGTGGAATGAGCACTCCATGCAAGTGCAGTGACTTTGGGCGTGTTTGCTTGGCCTGGAATCGAGGCCCTGCAGATGTTTGTTGAAGGAATAGTAAATCTCTTCCTCTCTCTCCCCTCAAGACGCGCTGTGACCTCCCAGGTGGGGGTGGGAGAGCATGTGAGGGCCCTGTGAGAGCCGGGCGGGGACAGGGCAGCCGGGCATTGCCGACCCCTTGTGGCTGGTGCGCCGCTCGTCCCTCCCGGTTGTCCATCCGGTCTCCCCTCCCTCCCTCCGGTTCCATTCCCTGCTTGGTCACGTGTGTCAGCCGCTGGGGTGGGTGAGCCGGCGCTTCGGGTGCCTGCTGGCTGGCCTGGCACTGGCTCCCTTGGCCCCCAGTGCCCCGCCCCAGCTGTCTTGTGGGCCCTGCCTTGCGCTTTGCCGGATAGCGGCCTGCCGCC
This sequence comes from Phacochoerus africanus, assembly GCF_016906955.1. Taxonomy (NCBI): domain Eukaryota; kingdom Metazoa; phylum Chordata; class Mammalia; order Artiodactyla; family Suidae; genus Phacochoerus; species Phacochoerus africanus. Next base: position 3,201,516 of record NC_062548.1, on the reverse strand, counting down.
CCAGCTGGAGAACACGGCCGTTTGCTTCACACCCAAGCTCGTCAGCACCCTTCCTCTGGCATCTGGGAAGGGGCTTTGTGCTCCAGGTTTGTGCCTGGAGCCCAGGTGGAGCTGGCCAGTGTGGCACTGCAGCTGGGACGCGCTGTGTCCAATGCCCCGGGGGGGGGGGTCATGGAGAGCGTGGCTCTGAGAAGTGCTGGCTCGCGTCGCTGTGTGTTGCTCGAACCTCGGTGGAGGGAGTGGCTGCTGTGCGTAGACACCCCCCCCGCCGGCCCCGAGTAGAGACTCACGGGTGTTCACACACACGAATACCGGCAGAGAGCTGCTTGTTATCTTCTGGCTACCAAGTAGACCAGGGAACATTCCTTAGAGGAAGTAAATTTGGCCAGAACTGTGGAAAGCAGCAAAACCCAGACGCCCATGGCGACCACCCAGAGCCAGGCGTCTGCAGGAAGGTGGCTGCGGCCCCGAGGGCTTCCTGCCTCCACAGCGGCAGCTCTGATGCCCTCAGACCTTGGCCGCCACCCCCTCAGCCGCCAGCGCACACCCCCTGCACTTTTGCAGCTCGGAAGCAGGCAGCCATCGTCACTGTCAGCGGCTGCGCCCGCTTCCCCTTCTGGAGGGCTTAGGGCCCCGTGTCTGGCGTTTGGAGCTGCTCGCTGACGTCAGGGTGCACCCCCGCCCTCCTTCCCTGTGTGAGAGGAGCTGTGAGCCGTGTCCCAGAGCTGTGTCACTTGAGGGGACGTCAGGAATGAGCCTTTCTGGGTGTGAGGTCTGCTTGGGGTGCCGTCCTGCCTGGGGGCCAGTGGAGAGCCAGGCCCTGCTGTGCTCTGCCCCTCACGCCCTGGCCGTCACGTTGGTTCTCTCACCTCTCCCTTCTTGCTTGGGACTTTTGGTGGCAAAAGGAGAGCCGTCGCCAGCTGTGACGGCTGCAGCTGAGGGGGCACCCTGGCCTTCTCCATGGGCCTGGAGGGCCGACACCTGCCTGCAGTGCCCGTGTTTGGACGTGAGGTGGTGCCTGCAGCCCTCAGAGCCACTTCCTCAGCTCTGTCCTCAGAACCTCCTCTGTGGCCTCCCCGGGGGAGTGCTCTCACCGAGCCTATACATTCTGGGGTCAGTTAGAGACCCGGGGGGCGGGGGGCAGAGGGGAGCATCCTGCAGTGACGGAAGCCCGGGGCTGAGGCCTCCCCCCGCAGGAGTGTCCCTGGGCTTCGCCTGCAGCAGTGCTCTCCTCGGGCAGGGCTTCTGGGTTCTCTGGGCACGTCCCCATCTGGTGGCCGAGGCCCTCGGGGTGGGATGAGGCGGGCGCCCGCCTCAGCCCTCAGCCTGTTGTGTTCCCTTCCCAGGCTCCAGCCGCCGGCTTCTGGCTCCAAGACCAAGCCCCCGTCACGCCCAGGGGCGGATCCAGTCCATCCTGGGGTCCACAGGGAAGTGTGGGCTTTCTGGCAAACACTGCCGGTTCTCGGCTGTGCCAGCCCTGTGCAGGATCGCCGCCTGTGGTGCCAGGCGTGGCTGTGGGCGCTGAGGCAGGCCATGCAGTGGCCGAGGCTGCAGCGGCCCGCGCGAGGGTGAGCCCGGAGCTGTGCCCGGGAGCCCGCTGTTGCACTTGGTCCTTGGGGCCGTCATTCCCCAAAAGGCGTCGAGGGTGCCCAGGGTGGCTCCTCTCTGCTGCATGGTTTCTGCGGATCCCCTCTCAGCAGCCTCTTAGCCCAGGGCCTCTCCTGCTCGGCGAGCAGAAAGGTCGCCTGCTGGTCTTTGAATGCGGGCCCCGCCTCAACAGGGCTGGGACGGGCCCGGCGCCACTTTCTTGCAGGCTCCCAGGCGGTGCCGATGCTGCCAGTCCAGGGAGCAGACTTGAAGCAGTAAGAACTTGGCCACGCTGCCTCCTTGGATTTCCATTCTGTCCCACGGAGAGAGGCCTGCTCCCTCCTTTGCTGGCGGCACCTCGTACCTCTCAGGAAGGCCGTTAAAGCCCTGTGAGCTGCCTGGAGGGAGGGTGGTGGCATTTGCTACAGAAGATGGCCTTCATCGTGTCAGGGGTTATCGGCCTCCTGCTTTTGGGCCCTCGCTTCCAGTGGACACATTCAGGAGTGCCACCTTTGTGTGGCTGGGGACGCTGGCCCACCTCTGGCCCTTTGGTCCACTGAAGGTTCTCAGCCTCCTGATGGGGCTGCAGGTGAGTTTGTGCCCGGCGTGGTGTGTAGCTGGGTCCCCAGCCTCCGAGCCTGCAGGCCACCCTGCGCTGCTGGCCCTGCATGGGGAGGGGACTCAGCCCTCACCCTGGACCCTCCTTCACAGTCTGCCCGGGCCGAAGGCCTCGCAGACGCTGTGGCTGGTGGAGTTGTGCAGTCCCAGGTCGCCCTGGTAAAGACATGCCACTTGGTCCCAGTGGTTCTGGAGGGGAGAGGGAGCAGAGGTGGCCGAGAAGGGGGCAGGGGGGGGCAGCAGTGGCTCTCTGGGCGCAGGCTGGCCCGCGTGCCCTGGCACGGCTGCTGGCACTTCCTCTGAGCAGGGGCTGGGGCTCCTCACCCTTCCGCAGCCAGCTCGTGTTGTCTCTGCTCAGCAAGACGAGATGCCATTAATATTTCACACCCAGACTGTTTTCTTGCAGGTTTTGCATTTCCATATTTAAAATTCCATTTGCATATTCATGGGCCTTTTAAATAAGTTTTTATTGTTAAGGGATGTGGAAGCGGATAAAATGTGAAACTCCCCCTTTTATTCAAGCACTGGAAACGATTGCACCCCCACGATGACGTCAGTTTCTGAGTGGTTAGTTCTGTGGCAGTGGCTGTAGGAAAATTACTTTGGGGGGCGGCGTGTTCAGGGATCAGGTGTGCAGAGACGGGGCTGGGGGGGGGCTTGGCCCCATCACGCTGGGGGGTTTCTCCTGGTTTGGACTGTGCCTTCCGCCTGAGCTGTGATGAGGTCCTGCCTCCCTCTGGAGGCGGGATGCTTGGTCTGGACGTGGCTGAGACTTTCCTCGGGCGAGGCCCCCCGGCCGCCTCAGGGGGGCCGATCCAGGCCGTTCCCAAGAGTGCACTGGACTCCTCCCCTCCCTCCCTCCTCATTTCCGGCATCAGAGGGGCCTGTCACCGGCTCCAGCTTTGGCCTCGCGTTGGGGACAGCTTGGTACCAGGGAGGAGCCCAGCCCACAGTGAGGATGGCGGTCGGGTTCTGGGTCTGCGGCTGCCAGTGCGGGGCCTGGGCAGAGCCCGTCAGCCTCTCCGTGCCGTGGCCCCGTCTGGGGGGAGGGAGGGCTCCTGCCCGCTTCTCCTTTCGGGGTTCTCATCAGGGCCACTGAGATGTCCGAGGTGCCGGCCTGAGGCTGGTCGGAGGGCTCCTGGCATTCTTAATTCTTTGGGCACCAGCGAGTTTGGCCAAATCTTTGCTCTTGGAGTGTCGTGGGGGTGGGGGGGGCCTCGTGGAGACCCTGAGGCCTGGCAAGGGGCAGGGGACCCTGGAGGAGCATCTGAGGGTTGTTTCCCAGCCTTGGGGTTTTGGGCGGGTCCGATCTTAAGCCAGGCATAGCCCTGGAAGTGACTGGGTGCTTCAGGGTCACTGATGGCTTTTGACCCCACAGAGGTGTTGCAGAGGAGCCGATGGGGGCATTTCTGAGTCCATACAGGAGGGGGGCAGCCTGGACGGTCCTCGGGGACCCAGGGAAACTCAGGTTTCTTCAGACCCAGCCTGAGAGCTTCTGCCCATAACGTGACATTTGATCGCCTGAGAGAGGCCTTTCTAGGTGGTAACCCAAGTCAGGATCAAACGGCATGGTCTGATTTTTTAAACGGCCTTTAAAGTTAGAGTCACGTGGCATAGTCTGACTTTTAAGTGGCTCTTCAGTACTTCCGACTGTGAACTTCCGACCATGAGATGGAAGCCGCCGGGCCACCTCCCGCCATCACCGCCGGCATCATCTGCGCTGCTTTGCTTTCGTGGAGACGCCTGAGTGAGGGTGCCCGGGTGCCCTCGGAGGGAGCCCTCTTCTGTCGTCACAAGGAGCGTAGGTGCCGTCAGCGAGGGCTGCCCTTCTCCCGGTACCAGGACGTCACGCAAGCGTCAGGTGTGGCATCCGCACGCGGCGGCCCACGCCCGGGTTGGTTACCTGTGGCCGCAGCGTTTGAATGACAGCTTCTCCTGGCACTTGTTGTCTGCTCCCCACACTGCAGGCTCCGGGCCGTGGCCAGTGGCACCTTCCTCCAGAGATGGGGCCAGGTTCCACTCCCAGGGCCACCAACCCTGTGGGCCAAGGGGCATCGGCTGGAGGCAGAGGGAACACCTGGCCACGCCTTCTGGGCCCCTTGATCCGTTGTCTGCTGAGATGGACAGTGGGGTCCCCGTGCCCGAGGGCCTGAGTCTCCTGTGCGCCAGCTTCAGGCTCAGAGCTGCCGTCCAGGACGGGTCTCAGCCTCTTACCGGCCCTCCTCTCAAGCTTCCTGGTAACTTTGTGAGAACTCGAGAAGCCCTGAGCCCACGAGCTTCCTACTCAGCTGTGAAGCGGGGCTGCTGCTGGCTCATGTCAGAGAGCAAGTCCGGGAAAACACGTACTGATTCCCGGGACACACGTGGGGGTGGAGTTCGGCGGTGTCGCTTCCCTGTCGTGCCGGGCAGACCCCAGCAGTCCTGGGAGCCCGGCCTGGTGGAGGTGGAGGGAGGTGGACAGTGGGAGCTGGAGTGCGGGGCTGGTGTCCCTCGAGGCCGGGGCCGGAGTGCCTCAGTGCCCCAAGCGTGTTCACTCACTCGGGCCGGCTCGTTTGGGAGTAGGGACTGCAGGCGGCCTCGTTGGGCGGGCAGGTTGGACTGTGCGTCTTAGGGGCTCCCTGGGTCCCGTCAGAACACAGGGTAAAGTCGTGAGTAGGGCGAGTTGCCTGATCCCTGCACTGACCCTGCACGAACTGTCTCCCAAACCTGTGAGCTTGCATTCACTGCTCCTCGTCGGGCAGGGCTTTTTCACGCTTGGTTCCCTGGGTTGCTCCCGAGGGTCGTGGCAGCCCACGTCCTGACCTTGTCCCGCGCTGGGGCACAGAAGCCCAGTTGTGCACGCTGAGCTGAAAGGCTGGTGTAGCTGTGACGGGACGGAGTCGGTCCTCTGTCCATGCCTCCCTGTCCGCCTGTTGCAGACACCCTCACGGAGTCAGGGCTGTGGCCCTGCTCCTCCTGCCTGGGGCTCAGTCGGAGAACCAGGAAGGGCTGGCTCGTGTGGTGCCACCTGGCCGAGCCTCCCACCTCACAGGTTCTGGCTGCTGAAGAGTTAAAAGGAGGACTGTATCCTGAAAATGCAGGTTCTTGGGACTTGGGGCGGAGATTTGGATGTGGGACCCTTTGCTAAATGCATTCGTCCTTATGAGCGCGTTTGCTCGTGTCCGCGACAGGTGCATGCGTGACAGTTAGGAGCTGGCGAGTGGGAGTTTCCTCCCAGAGGCGGGGCGCCCTCGTCCTGCACCAGCCCTGCTGTCGCTCCTGGTCTTAGGACTCCTTTACCCTAAACTACTGCTTTTGTTTGCAGGGGTCATATCTACTAAGATTCACTGTTTTGGGAAATTAAAACAAATTTTTCTAAATTACATACAGCTGTATTTGTATTGTAACTTCGGAGTTCCTGTTGTGGCGCAGTGGAAATGAACCCAACTGGTATCCATGAGGATGAGGGTTCGATCCCTGGCCTCACTGGGTGGGTTAAGGATCTGGCGTTGCTGTGAGCTGTGGTGTGGGTATCAGAAGCGGCTCGGATCTGGCATGGCTGTGGCTGTGGTGTAGACCCGCAGCTGCAGCTCTGATTGGACCCCTAGCCTGGGAACCTCCATATGCTGCACATGCGGCCCTAAAAAGAAAAAAAAAATCGCGACAGAACTCGCTACCTCTTATGATAAAGTGTACTTATGAGAAACGTAGCTTCTAAAATGAGATTCAGTGAGGACGCTGACGTTTTTGCAGACCTCTCTCCTGCGTGTCGAGGAGAACACGGGGGGTCCCCAGGCCGGCTCTGCGTCTAGCCGGGTCTGGCTGAAGGACGCGAGAGAGATGGGCCCGCACAGACTGTGGCTGCGGGGGAGGACGCAGACCCCAGAGCGCGGCGTGGCCTGCAGCACACGTGGCCTTCCTCCTCCTCCTCCTCTTCGCGTGGCTGGAGGGCCGGAGGGAGGTGAACTCACTGTCCCCGACGCGGCCGTGCCTGGTCTCACCTTTGAATCGCTGAGTGGCATTTGGTAGCGTTCCTCCATCTGAAATTCAGTAAACCAGGCCTTAAATGTCTTGGAAGATCTGCCCAGTGGAGGAGTCGGTGTCTCAGAGCAAAGGCCGGCTCTGCTGAGCGCCGGGGAGGCTGGCGGGCGCCTCGGGTCCTCAGCGGCAGAGCTGGTTCTCCCTCCAGCTCTCCCTGTTGCCAACGGTCAGCGTGGGAGGCCGCCTGGCGACAGGTTGCTTCCCTCCCGATGGCTGGTGGCGCTGGGGACACAGGCAGCCTTACGACGCTCTGTGGAGCGCTGCAGGGCCGCGCGCCCCGGGAGTGGGAGGCCTCTGCGTCCAAGGATGGTCCTCAACGGGGGGCGGGCGGGGCCTCTGCAGACGGTTCCAGCTGCAGATTCACTGGGACTCGGTGTGCCCGGTGCCGTCCGAGTGGGCAGGTGTCCCGCTGTCCTGCGTAGGAAGAGAGGCTGATTTCTCGTCCCCATGTTTCTTTCCGTCTTTCATCCAAGGACGACACTGGGTGCCTTCCCGCCAGGGTTAGGAACAAGTCCGGTCTGACTCCCCGCTGCGAGTTCTGGCTGCTGCACTAAGACAAGGAGTGGGAATAAAGGGCTCGCCGGGGGAGGAAGGCGGAGACAGACCGCCTTCGTTGTCTGTGTAGAAAGATCCCCGGGAATCAACCCCAAAACCCTGAGAACAAAGCGCAGATGACAGCAAGGCTGCAGGGGACAAGGTGGGCCCGTCCAAGTCAGTCACCTCCCGATATACCAGCAACGAACTTTAACTCGAAGCTAAAAATGTAACACCACTTACACGCACGCCACACCTACGTAAGCGTTAACCTGAGAGAATGCACACACGAGCCACGTGAGGACAGCGACAGAACCGACGGGCGGCACCCAAGCCCCGAATAAACGCGGAGACGGTCCACGTTCGTGGACAGGAAGACCCGACACCGTCGCCGTCCCAGTCCTTACCATGTCCGCAGACTGTACGCAGCCCCGCGCCAAACCCGGCGTTTCGTGGGCGTGGACAGTCTGTGGGAGAAGCAGGAGGCCCAGCAGGGCCAGCACGGCGTGGAGGAGGACGCGTGCGAGGCTGCCACGCGCAGCTTCCCGACGCACCTGTCTGCTGCAGTAGCCAAGACGGTGCGGGGCTGCTGAGGGGACAGCCAGCCAGTCCAGCGGGACAGAACAGAGAGCCGGGAACAGTCTGCGGGAGTCCAGCGGGCAGGAAAGGGGAAGATGGGAGTTCCCGTCCTGGCTCAGCGGTAACGAGCCCCAAGCCCAACCAGCATCCCTGGCCTCGCTCCGTGGGTCAAGCATCCGGCCTTGCTGTGCCCTGTGGTGTGGGTCGCAGACGCGGCTCGGATCCGGCGTGGCTGTGGCTGAGGCTGTGGTGTAGGCCGGCAGCTGCAGCTCCGATTCGACCCCGAGCCTGGGAACAGGTGTGGCCGTAAAAAGACAAAGAGAATAAAATAAGAATGTGCAACAGATCAGAACAGACGCGTCACCGGAGAAGACACACAGATGGCAGATGGCGTGAGCGAAGGCGCTTCTCCATGGTGTCATCAGGGAAACGCAGAGGCATGCATCTGTGAGGCGGCCCCGCAGTCCCGTCAGGGTGGACGCACGCGGGGTCAAGGCCACTGCCTGGTGCAGGGGAGGATGGCGGGGGGGGGGAGGGGGGGGCGGGTCTCGCCCTTGCTGGAGGGGAGGCGGCAAGGTGGTTTCCTGGAGGAGAAAGCCTGCTCCCCCCAGGCCGGCCAGGGGTCACTTCCCTTGTTTTGCCCCGGGGCCGAGTCCTTCCTCGTCCTGGGGAAGAGCTGTGCACGGGTGTTGCCAGTAGCCCCGCTGCGCATTGTCGACGCCGGGAAGCAGCCGAGACAGCCTGGAGGAACAGGGTCCCCCGTGATGCGTCCAGACGTGTTCTGCACCAACAGGGAAGCAGCTGTCTCGTCTTAAGACCCGCAGGAACCGTAGTGCGTGTTCGCATCTGAAAGAAGCCAATCTGAAAAGGCCGTGTGCTGCAGGATCGCAGCCACAGGCCAGTCTGGGGCAGTAGCAGGTCGGGGGTTGCTGGGGTTTGGAGGCAGGGAGGGTGAGTAGGCGGGGCCCGCACAGTCCTTCCAGGTAGTGAAAATACGCTGCGTTTGTGGAGACCTGCTGAATGCGCCTCGCGAAAGGGGACCCTTGTGGAGCCTGTGGGCTCACGTGATTGTCTCACGGTCGGTCCATCACTTGTGACAGCTGTGCTGAGACTGGGCGGGCGGATCCAGGGACTCTGCCGAGTGTGCTCCGTCTTCTGTAGACCGAAACCACCTCTACCAAGAGTGTCTGTTCATTTCGAACAAGTGGACGTGAGGTGGTGCTGGAGAAAGAGCCATCCCAGCAGGTGCGGTCTTGACACACGTGCAGCCGCCTTTGTCCTTGGTCCCGAGTCTGTCTGGCTTCCTTGGAGCCCAGAGACTCGAGGGGGCTGTGCTGAATCAGGAGGTGAGCGCCAGCCCTGTGTTCGCCTGGGCACACCCCTGTCCCTTCTGCAGCCGCTGGTAAAGGCACCTATTTCGGCGGGGGGGGGGGGGGGGGGGGCCTTCAGGTGTGCTCGGTCACCCCCTCAGGCCTGTGCCCGTGGATTCACTTGGGTGACAGCCAGTTACCCCCGCACGGGAGCAGAGATGTCACGTCTTCTGTGGTTGTGCGTCCCATCAGCCGTAGGGGCCTGGTAGGAGCTGGTGCCAAAGAGGCTGGAACACACGGTGGAGGAGGCCCCGGAGCATCGGAGCTGCTCTGTGTCCCCCAGACCGGTCTCGGTCCAGGTATGTGGGCGGTAGTGTCCCAGGCCACCCTCCGTGGGCTTGAGCTGGGAGGCTCCAGTGGTGCTGCCCTTGGGCCCTGCAGCGTCCCCTGGGCCAGGGCTTGGCAGGAAAGGAGAGACGCAACTTTGAATTTTAAATCCGTTTAAATCCCTTTCAATTTAATAATCTCAACTGTTCCTTTTCTGTTCCTGTTGGAGAGCCAGGGATGTTTCGCATCCTCTCATTTCTATGCTCTGCTAATTTTATTGTCTTTCCATATTTTCTTGCCATAAATGTAACAGATTTTATTTCGTGTAAACCGTTCTTAATATAGCCTTTCATAACAGCCAGAGGAACAAGGGGGATTATGCCTTGCCAGCCCTCAGAATGCTTGTCCTTCCGTTGTTAAGTGTTTGGGTCAGGCTGCCTGGGAGCCCTCCCGAAGGCCCCTTGCTCTCGGGCCTCAGAGCAGCCTCTGCTGCGCGCACTGGGCGGCCGCGGGGCCCGGCCGGAGCCCCCGACCCTGTGCCTTTCCACAGTGTGCTGTGCAGCCGGAGAGATGAGGCCACCTGGCCAGCTTGTGGTTGCAGGGGCGTGGTGGGCTCCAGGTCACGGCTGTGGACCAAGGTCACGGGACCCCAGGCTCCTTTCCTGGGTGCCCCATTCTCGAGCAGACGCACGTTTTCGGTGCAGATACCCCTTGGCTGGGCTCCGTCACCCCATTGCCCACCCTCGATGGACCGACCTGGGGGAGCCCCTGCCTGCGCGAGCCTGGCCTTAGCCAGGCCCGCACCCGCTCTGGCCCGAGACGCGGTGGCACCTGGGAGGGAAGGCGCCTCGGAGGGCTGGGGAGAGCCGTCCGGGGGCATCGCCCCATGGGGGCGCATTGGAGCAGGTCGCAGATCTGCAGCACGTGTGGCACACGGGGGTTCCCAGGCCAGGGGTCGAATCAGAGCTGCAGCTGCCGGTCTACACCACAGCCACAGCAACGAGGGTATTAAGCTGCTTCTGCTACCCACACCACAGCTCACAGCAACGCTGGATCCTTAACTCACTGAGTGAGGCTGGAGTTCGAACCTGCAGCCTCATGGATCCTAGTCGGGTTTTTGTTAACCGCTGAGCCACGAAGGGAACTCCCAGATCTGCTTAAATACCTGTGACTTTGGGGTAATATACTCTATGATGTGTCTCATCGTCAGATATAAAATACCTTTAAAAGTGGTTTCCAGGGAGTAAACTGAGCCATCTGGACTGCACCGAAGTTAACGTGCAGTGCCCCTCGCCGTGCCCGCAGCTCAGCTCTCCCCCCCGCCCCGTGCCCGCATCTCTCTGCAGAGGCCCTGGAGTCCACAGCCTCAGGTGCCAGGAGGGAGAACGGGGAGCAGCCGGGGCCCAACCTCCCCAGCTTTGGGAGCGAGTCGCTATCCGCCCTGCCCAGAAGAGGGTCAGAACCCCAGCAGCCCCAGGGGTCACCAGGGCGCGCGTGTGTCCGGTGGCTGGGCTGGGGGCACGCTGTTGGGGGTCACCCGGGGAGGCTGTTGAGTGCGGTGGGGAGAGCCAGGCAGGATGACGGGCTGTGTTGCCAGCAGGCTCACGTGCCAAGGTCGGGGGCCACTCGGGTGCGGAGGGGTCCCTCTGGGGTGGTGGTGTCCTTGGCCCACCTGGTGCCCGCTCTTTTGTCAGATAGCCCCGGGCGCAGCTTCCTGTGTGAGGACTTTTCTTCACTCCTGGCGGAGGCGGCGGGGGGGGGGGGGGTGTGTGTGGCTTCTCCGGGACGTCGAGCCGGAGACGGGGCTGTGCTGTGACCCCCCCACCCCCACCCCGCCAGCCCGTCTGCCTCTCTGACCGTGGTGGCCGCAGACAGGACCCTGCGGGAGGCTCTCTGGGGGCCACAGAATTCAACTTGTGTGTCCGGTCCTGAGCCGCTGGTGCGGCCGCGTGTCCGGCAGGCGTGTCTGTGGCCTTCCGTGTGCAGATGGGGCTTCCGGAGGCACAGGTCACACCCCTCACGCTTTCTTCCCGGCAAAGCGCACCTGGGCTTCGTGTCCTGGAGTTCTGTTTACTTGACCTGGAGAAACAAGTTTTTCTCAGCACCCTTGTCACCGGCAGGTCGTGGCGGGAAGGGACATTGCCAGCTGGCGGTGGGTGTTGACGGGTGCCCCACAGAGCCCTTTGGGAAGAGCTCCTGCGTCCTGCAGAAAAGCTCCGGCTTCCGAGGTCAGATCGGCCCCGCTCCTGCCGGGCCCTGTGTGTGCCTCCTGCCGTCCCCGCCTGGCCAGGCAGGGGTCTCCCAGCTCGCTGCTCCTGAGGGGTTGCCAGGCCCGCCCTGGAGATGCTGCAGCTCTGGTCCTGCTCTTTCCAGCTCTCGGCCGAGTCCCTCTGGCTCTGGGCCTGCAAAGACGGTCAGAGTGCCGCCTGCCGCGGATCCGGTCTCGCCCTGCCGGGCCTCCCCGTCTGTCTCCCTGATGCTGGCGGGGGTGGGATGAGTGTGTAGACGTTTCAGATGAGGCCACCCCCCCACCCCCGCTGGCACCCCCTGGTCCCCTCCTTGCATCCCAGAGTAAATTTACCCCGATGCGTCCTGGACAAAGGTCGGGGGAGGTGGTTAGCAGCATGAGGGCTGGGCGGTGGTGGGTGGTCCACCTGCTCTCCAGGTGGCTGGCGGGGACGGGAGGGTGAGGGGGTGGTCCTGGCTGGGGGCCTGTCCCAGCTGCTGCCTGTGCTGCTCCAGGAGTTGAGGGCCACAGAGGCTTTTGGTTCCAGGCAGGCAGCCCAGCTTGTGGCCCAGGGAGTTTGGGGTGGCCATGCTGGGCGGCTGTTGACCACTGACCTGTGGGGGCCGAGGCTGCAGGCCACGCTCTCAGGCCTCTCTCTGATGGAGTTACTTGTGTGCTGTGGTTGCTAGCAAGCCCCGTGTCCAGTAGGAGCGGAGAGGCCTCCTTGCCTGAGCTGGTAGACTCTTGATGACACGGCTCCCGTCAGAGGGCTCTTCCAGCGCTGCTCTGACCGTCACTGTCTCGAGACGCCTCCTCGGGTTTTGGTTTCTGAGGGCCCTGGTGAGCAGGTTGTTAAGAAGCTGAGCTGCCTCAGGCCTGGACCGGGGCGCGGCCTCCCCCGTCCCCGCCACTGACTTGGGAGGGACCCGCGTCACCTCTCAGACGGTAGCCTGGCCCCGGAGACTCTGCCAGTTTTCAAGCAGAGCCACCTGGTGAGGCGAGCAGGGCTCCGGGCTCTGGGCCAGGGTGGGGCCGGCGGGTGGCCGTGCGCTTCTGTTACGGGAAGTGGAGGGCTTTGTCGGCCCAGAGACCTGTAACAGTGTGGACAGGATGGAAGCGTCGTCTGGCTTCCTGAAAACCAAATTGATTTGGAAACATTTTGAGGGGCGCTTGAGCAGCCACCCAAGTCCTCGGTGGGAGACGAGCCAGGCCAGTTCTTTGGCCCAAACCAGACAGTGAATTTATCGTGAATTGAACAGCCTCGGTACGTTCTTGTATCTTATAAGTGTGATTAAAAGTGCGTTATTGAGTGTCTGTTGTGTGATAGGAACTTGACAGGCGTTGGTTGTGTTTGTCCCCACAGTCCCGGGAGGTGGACCTGGGCTTGGTCTGCAGGTGTGAGTCGGGCCGAGGCACACCAGACCTCATTGTCCCCACTGGGCCTTTTGCTCAGCCCAGCTCTGGGGGAGTGTGGCACAGAGAGCCACAGCGACCGGCCTGATATCCAGGCACCTCCCCAGAAGGCAGCCGCCTTGGCAGGGGTGCCCTCGTGTCTGAGGCTGCAGGCTCTTCTCCCAAGTGGTACCCCGGCTCCTCCCGGCAAGGTGGCGGCCCCCACCCCTGGCAGCCCTCTATCCTCCACCCCCCCGCCCCCGGCTCCGGTGGTGCTGGCTCCTGAGCCTCTGCCCCGGCCCACCAGCCCAGTCTGGGCACCTCCTGGAGCTGTTTGCCTCCATGTGCGTCGCAGCGGGAGGGGTCCATGTGGTGCCACCTTGACTGCTTGGCCTGCTCTTGGGGTCAAGCCTGTAGTCCTAACCCAGGACTCCAGGCCTGTCTCCTGCTGGTCCCACCCATGGTACTTTCCTGTCCCCACCTCTCTGGGCAGGTTTCTGTGTCCCCTGGTAGCTGGTCTAGGGACCCCCCGCAGCTCCCCCTGCATGTCCTGCCGCACCTGCAGAAACGTCTGCTGCCGGTGTCGGTGTCCAGCAGGTCGCGTGTTTGGAGAGGCCAGGGCCCACTTGTCCTCCGTGCTGCGGCCCAGGGCCCCGGCCACAGTGGCACAGAGCAGGTACTTGCTGGAACCCCTGAGCCGCGACCTTAGCTGGAAAGGAATTGCCGGCAGCGCACGGGACGCTCGCGGCCCGGAGTCGGGGGGCGTGTCGGGGAGACCGCGACAGACTTGGGTGTCCTGGCCCCGCTCGTGGGGCTCTTCCTGCAAAGGCCACCCTCGGCCACCTTTGTGAGCCCACGTCGTGACTCGGGCTGCTTTACAACAGCCTACATTTGAATTCTCTGTGCGTTTGAAGTGCCCTGTTGGAGGCACGGCAACACGACTGATCGGCCGATTTGCCTGGTGGTGTGGCATTGGGGTTATTTACGTTGAGGTCTGTGCTTTCTACTGAAGCCTCAGCAGAAGGCAGGCGTGGGGCTGCCGCCCCAGACCGGTGTCCTCGTGGGGCTGAAGAGGCGCTGACACGGCCACTGCGTGGGGTCTACTCCCTTGCAGAACGGCTCGCTGAGCTGTGTGACGGCAGCGGCAGGTTCCCTCTGGAGCTGTCCCTGCCTGGGTTTTCAGGGTGGAGCTGTGCCTGGTGTGGGCCTCACTTGGTGCCTCGAAGGGTCCCCACGCGCCAGGGTGGCTCGTGACTGCTGAGGGCTGTCCCTCGCCCCGTCTGTCGCCCTGTTTCTGCTGTCCCAGGACTGTCTGGGTCCCGAGGGTGTGCTGCGGGGCGGGGTCCGGCCTGTCCTGTGTCTCTGCCGCCCCGTGGGGTGGGTGCCTGAGGCTGCACTTGTGCAGAAGGGAGATTTGAAGCTGCCCAATGTGTGAGTCTCTCTTAGGTCTAATCTACGTTTTGGGATCCGTGAACTAGAGCCTCTGTGAGTTGCTTTTCCTGGGAGTTTTGGGTCTGCCCCCGACCCTTTAAGCCCTTTTAAGGTCCCCTCTGACTTCCTCTTCTCCCCGTGTCTGTACGGCTCCAGGGGCCACGTGGGGATGCTCAGCCCCCACCCCGCGCAGGAGCTGCGGTTGGTGGAAGTAGCAGGGGACCATGGCTCCGTCTTCAAGGAGCTGGCTGACAGCCGCCGGCTTCGCTCCTCTCCAGAGCCACAGTGTCCGCTGGCAGAGGGACAGCGGGCCGGTGCTAATTGGCCGCTTCGCAGAAGCTGGCTTTGAAATAGGTGCTTTGAGCTGACGTTTCAGGTAGTCTGCTTTACTGAGATTTTCAGGCTGGACAAGTGTCAGGAGTCTGTTGATGCCGGCCCCTTGGTTTATTTTAAGAGCTGCCAGTAAGAGAGCCCGAGAAGCCCCTGGAAGGAAATGCAGGCAGGAGCTCAAGCCAGTGCGAGGGCAGTGTCAAGCGGCCGCGCGTGGCTCACGTCCTGGTGCTGGGGGCGCCTCGCTTCCGTCGGGGAAGAGGCCAGCAGGGGATCACTGTCGCCTGCGTGGACGCCCTCAGAACCTCCCCCGTCGCCTCACCAGTTAGGAAGCACTCACCTTGGAGGGACTCTGTCACTGGTCGCGTCAGGCAGACCCGTCCCCGGCTCGCTTGGACGGCGAGCACGCGTGCGCGTGCAGAGGGTGGTGTAGCCTGTGTCTGAGAGCTTGTCCGGCAGGTGCAGGCGGTCTCGTGGCCAGACCTGGGGAGGGGTCGCCACCAGGTGGACCCTGGTGCCCGTGGGCGGGTGGCCCGGCCGAGACACCGTCTCTCAGGCCGTCGTGTCTCCCGGTCTCTCTCCGCCGTGCCTCTTGGGCTCCAAGGCAGCTGTCGCAGTGACTGGCTGCCTGGTCCCCTGGGGCACGCCCCGCCCTTCCCCGGGTGCACGCGTTTCCGATCCTCTCCGCCCGCGTCTCCCCTGCTGGCCGGGCCCTGCCTGCGCTCAGGCCTCCCGCAGCGTCGGTGTCGGGACGGCCCGGCACCGTCAGCTTGGCTCCCGGGGGTGAGTGCCTGTGTTTCCAGCTCAGGGAAGGTGGCCCAGCCGGGCTGCAGGCTGCTTCTGGGCCTCCTGACGCTCGGCCAGAGCCGGCTGCTCCTCCTCCAAGTGGGGGGCACGGCCCTCGGCGCCCCGCGTCCATCTGGCCTTAATGGAGGGCCCGGCAGGCACTGGCTCTCTTGAAGTAACTTAAAAGCTTTTGGCAGAGAAGCAGAGGGTGCTGCCGGGTGGGTGGTTTTGTGTTCTCTGCTCCGGCCGGGGGCGGTAAACAGCTTTGCCTCTGGACTCAGCGGGGACAGGTGGCAGCGCCTGCCCGATTGATTCCTTACCTGCGGGGCCGCGGGGAGTCTATCGATTGGGCGCCTCCTGCCAAACCCGCCCTGAAATGGGCTTAATCGCCTCCAGACCAGTTTCCCAGCACCGAGTATTTCTCAGACCTTGGCTTGGAGGTGCTGCTCGGCTGAGGCCACTCCGCTGGGCCCTGACGTGTGTCCCCATTGTGTGCCCTGAGGGAGCCGGGCTCCTGCTGGCCAAGCTTCATCACAGGCTCAGGGAGCGCCCGGGACGGCCCGCTGGGTTCGGTGGCACTGTCCTGGTTGCTGGAAAAGGCCGCCCAGCTATAACCGACTCGCAAACAGCGAGTGGCACCTCTGCCAGGGGCCGGGAAATTGGTGTCGGCCTCAGGCACAGAAGCAGGGGGTGAAACTGGTGCCCCCTCCCCCACGCCTGATTTCACATGCTGTCAGGTTTTTGCCGCACTGGCTCGTCGGCTGTTGACGTCCCGGAGCCTCTGTGCCTGGTTGTCACTGTTCATCTCCGCCCCCAGCTGGCACAGCCTCACGCTTGCCTGGAGCCAGTTTCCGAGGAGGGGACCGCATGGCCCAGCCCACCGCTTGTGTTAAATGCACATCCTGAGGCCACGGCGTGATGGACACACGGTCCCGTGAGAACTAGAGGAGCAGCGGGGGGCCAGTTCCCCGGCAGGAGGAGGGCTGGGGACGGAAAGGAGCCGTCTGCCCCCTCGGCCTTTACAGGCTCTGGACTGTGCGTGGCTGAGCGCGAGGGCTGTCCGTCCTGTCCTTTACCAGCTCGGACGGCGAGCGGCTTGCCGTGTCTTCCTCTGTGCGGACGGGGCTTAGGACACCTGCTTCCACCCGCCAGGCTCCCCCCAGAGGCTCAGGGTCGGGGTGCCGCCCCAGCCCCGCGGACAAGTGCCGCCGCCGCCGCCTCTGGGAGCTGGCCCCGCGGCTGTCCGGGGGCGCTCAGCCAGTCGGTCAGGGCCGGGTTCCTGGTTCCAGGACGCGGCGAGTGGGTGGAAGTGGCCCTTGTCACAGAGCTGGGCTCTGACCGGACGTGTTCGAGTGTAGTTACAGGGAGCTTGTCCGCGGACCGCGTGGGTGCCTGTGTAACGTGCACCCCATCAGGCTTTAGCCCTAAGGTTCCCTCATGCGCCGGGTGCCTTCCGTGTGAAGGGAACCCCGTGCTGCCTCTCGCCGTGGTTACTCTGCGGACGAGGGAGCCGGAGGCCCCCGCCGTGTCTGGGCCGGAGCTGGGATGGACGCAGGTCTGCCTGCAGCCACGCCGGCCCCTCCGAAGTACGCAGCGGCCTTTTTGCCTGAACCGAAGCTGTCCAGTTGCCGTGGAATGCTTGTGCCTTCCGTCTCTTCTCATTTAAGTGTTTAGTTACAAACTCAAACAGCGGGAGCCCCTTCTCGTCCCACTGCTGTAGTTGGCGCGTGATGTGAGCTGGTAGCGGTTTTGTCCCTTTGCTCTCACTCACTGGGGGTCGCTTTTAACCACCTGGGATTTTTGCGACCTGGTTGTTCCCCTCAGTCTCCACCTTTGTGTGTGTCTGTGAGTCTCTCTGCCTGCCTCTGCCCCGTCTGTTTGTCTGTCCACCTGTCCACATAAACGTGTGGGTCCCTGCGGCCGGTTCCTGGCAGTTGGCTCTATGCTGGGGATGGAGCCAGGGGGTCCCTGGCTGTGCAGAGCTCACAGGCGGACGGGGGTCCAGGCAGAAGCAGTGGTCCCGGGGCCTCGTGCAGCTGGTCTTGCAGCTGACTCCCTGGGGCTGCCCACCCTGAAAAGTGAGAAGGAAAGGGATGTGCTGCTGAGCTTCTGCTTGGCGGGGGTGCTGTGCCTGCCCCGCGTCAGAGGGCGAGAGCGCAGCTCTGCCGGCTGTTTACCGCCTCTATGCAGCCCGCTGCCCTCCTCGGAGCCATCAGCAGGGCTGGAGCGCGTGGGGAGCTGGGGTGCCGTGACCTGCACCGCGGCTCCTTGATCCACTGGGGGCTCCTGCTCTCAGCTGTCGAGCCCCTGCGCTCGTGTGCAGACAGCTGGCTGGTCTGTTCGTGGGGGCACAGACTCTCAGCTCAGGGCTGTGGAGACCTGGAGAGCCGTGCAGCCTGGTGCTGGTGTGCTCTGAGGGCTCTGGTGCCACCCCTACCACAGGGGGCCTGCGGCTGGGCGCATCCCACTCCCAGAAGCCCCCAGTGGGACAGGACAGATCGTCCCTGCTGTCCAGTCTCCCCATGAAGCTTCTAGCGGCTTAGTGTTGGCACCCGTCTCAGACCCGTGGTGTAGCTGCAGGGGTCTGAGTGCATCCCGACAGGCTCCCCGCTGGCCCATCGGCCCCACCACCGAGGCCGCCGTTCTCCGGGCTGAGCGCGCCGGGGGCGTGCCGCAGCTAGGGTGGTCTCTGTCCATGCTCCCGCCCTGGAGAGGTTGGAGGGCAGCTGCTCTGAGACCCCTGGCCCTTCCCTCCAAGGAGACGGCCGGCGATGGGGCTTTGCGGCCGCCTCCTCTACCTCCGCTCCTCCCCCGTCCCTGCCTTTCCCGGCATCCGCTCCTGTTTACAAACCTCTCCTCAATGATGCGCCAAAATAATTATAATGTTTTCTGTTTTAAAAAAAGACTTGGCTTTGTGTGTTGGGGAAACAAAGTGATGGAAGACACAGCTCCCAGAGCTGAGGCGGCTTTGGAGAGCTGTTGTCTCCGTGGCTGAGAAAGCTGGGTGGGGGGGCAGGCTCCCTTCTCCGCGTGGAGGGCCCTGGCCCTGCTGCAGGCAGTGGCTGCCGTGGGGAGGGGTCCCGGGAGGCTGGCTTTATTCCAGCCTGCTTGGGGAGGAAGTTGCGGAGGCTTTTTGCAGCCGGGCAGGGGCTGTACTGGGATCAACAGTCTTCTTTATTATAGAGTGTTATTTGGCAAAACACCCGGGGTGGTTGTTGGGGGGGAGCAGCCAGTGGGAGACCAGCAGAAGGGTTGTTTGTGGGGCCGGACGGGCTGTAAGGAAGCAGTTTCGGCTGCCCAGCGACGGGCCCGGGCTGGGAGCGTGGCGCTGGGGTGGGCTGGCCGAGGCAGCCTCGGGGGCAGGGGGCCGGGGGGGGGGGGAGCTGACTGGCTGTGGCCCCTGTGTGGTTGGAGGAGAGGTGCCTTCGGTCTGCAGGCCGTGGAGGAGGGACCTGCGTGCCCGAAGACTCGGCTTCATTGGTGTGTGGAGAGATCCGAGGGCCTCCGTGGCCTTCCAGAAGAGGGGCCCCCTGGGAACGGGGGTGCCAGGCTGCCATCAGACCTCGGGGTGAAGAGTGACGTGGGATGCTGGCAGTGACGCCTGGGGTCGTCTGGGAGCAGGGAGGGGAGAGGAGAGGTGAGCGGAGCTGTTTGAGAGGGAGGCCAGGGCCCTGGGGCAGCCCCAGCAGGGCCGGGGGTCGAATCAGAGCCCTTCTAGAGGCCACTTCCAGCTTTGTCCCAGTTAAAGTGAGTGTGGGCCTTTGTCAAGAAGGGTGGGAGGTGGGCCCCGCCGTCCAGGGGGCCGTCTCGGGCCCAGAGTCTTCTCCCCTCCCAGAACTGGAGAGAGGGAGGGCCCCGTTCAGTCCCCTTGTCCTGATTCTTCCGATGGGAGGTGTGGACCCGGTGCTGGTGGGGCCGGTGGAGCCCAGCAGCAGCGGGAGCACTGCCTTCTCCGGCGCTGTGGCGAGCTTCCTCCGTGCCGACCTCCGGCTTAGGCAGGAGTTGGAGGAGCAGCCCGTCGCGCTGGCCGTGTTTCCCAGGAGCTGGTTGCTCCAGGGAGTGCGCAGGGCGTCTCTCGCCCCGTCTGCACAGAGGACAGAGGAAAGAGATGGAACACGTGTGGGAGAGACGCTCTCGCTACTAAAAATACGCTGCCATCCACCCAGCAGCAGACGCCAGACGACCCATCTGCAGGGCTCCATGTGCCCCGTGACCTTGACTCGGAAGGGAGGTGCAACCCGTGACAGCGCTGCCTCCGGGAGGAGGGCTGTCGACGGAGCCTGCCGCCCCGGCCCCCCATTCCCTGGAGACACGTGGGCGGGGCTGGGGAGCCCGGTCCCCGTCCAGAGCCGCCCGGCCCCGGCCTCCCGAGGGAAGGCCCCTCTGAGTGGGGCTGAGGGCCCGGGGCTTTGCCCTGCGTTTGGGAGGGCCTGCTGTCAGCGGGAGTGCATGGAGGGCTGGGTTGGGAGAAATAACACAAAGTGTTGCGTGTGTGCCTCCCACCAGACCCCAGGTTCATCTGGTGGCGTTTGTGCCCGTTCAGCACATACCCCACGCGTGTGCCCGCTCATGTTTCATGCCTGCGTGCCCCGGGCCCCTGTGACTCCTGGACGTGTTTGTTTGGGCTCAGAGTCCGCTTGTGCCTGTGAGAGGGAGACAGGAGGGTGGGCCTCCCAGCGTGCGGGTCAGACCAGTGCCCTGTGTGCTGGGCACAGGCCAGGTGGTGGGAGGCAGCCCAGAGAGCCTGTGGCTGCTCCATCCCCCTGGGCACAGGTGGCAGGCCCAGGCCAGGTGTCCAGGAGCGGTAGGGCTCCACAGTCCAGATGGGGGCCCAGAGCTGCCCATTGAGCCCAGGTCGGCTCGAGAGGGCTTCTCCTGGCTCCTTCGAGCTGCTCCAGGGCGCCCCAGGAGGTGCGTGTGGGGCTCCTTGAGGTGCTGCTGCTGTGCTGGGGCGGGGGGCCTGCCGTCCTTGGAATGCTCACACGTAGGGATGAATGGCTGTGTCCCAGAGGCCAGGGCGCCCTTTGGAAGCAGGCATGCCATGCCCAGGCCTGGCACATGCTCTCCCCGCTCCCACCCGCCATCACTTGGCATTGGCGGCTGCCCTCTGCTATGTCCTTGGTCTACAGGGCAAGGTGTCACTGCACCACCCTGAGCTCCCGGCTCACCTGGGTGGAGGAAGGCACATGGGGTGGGGACCCCGGGAGCCGTGTTGAGACAGCGGAGGCTTCCCCGCAGACCCTCAGCTCCCTGGGCTGTGGCCAGTTCGTCAGGTGGGAGCAGCTCTGGTGACTGACGGTGGCTCGTGAGGGGCAGTCTCTCGCCTGGCCTGGCTGATACCTGTCTCTGCCACCTTGGCTGCCACCTCATGCTGCGGCCTGGCCTCTTGGAGAGGCTGCTTTGCTGGGATCAGGGCCGAGGGCCGGTCCCCCGCTGGCCTGCCCCCCATGCTGTGCAGGCCAGGAGAGCTGCTTACGTGCCTGCACTGCCCTTCGGGCAGAAGGCCCCTCAGGACAGGCACTTGTCCCTGCCCCTAGCCGGCCTCTCTGCCAGACTCAGACGTGGTAGAAAACGGGTTCGTGGACTCCACGTACACCTGGAGTCAGCTCCACGCAGGACAGGCCCCCCGCGCTTCCCTGGTGAGGGCCCTTCCTTATTCCGGAGCCCCTGGACTCCTTCCTTGGCCCGAAGCCGCAGTCGACCCTCGTCTCCTCAGTCTGACTTCGCGTGGCCCCCCTGCAGCACCCAGCCGCCCGTCGCCGGTGTGG
Organism: Phacochoerus africanus; assembly: GCF_016906955.1. Classification (NCBI taxonomy): domain Eukaryota; kingdom Metazoa; phylum Chordata; class Mammalia; order Artiodactyla; family Suidae; genus Phacochoerus; species Phacochoerus africanus. The sequence continues at coordinate 3,180,607 of NC_062548.1, read as the reverse complement.
CCCGTGGCCTGGTCTTGCTTTCCCTGAGCCCGGGGGGCAGCCTGCCCCTCACCGGCTGCTCCTGCTGCCTCCCCCAGCGCTGGCCCACGCCTGCCCTGCAGTCGTCCTCCTGGCCGGATTCTTGCCTCCTGCTGGACGGGGCGCCTCGGCTCTGGTTTCGGAGACGTTTGGCACACGCCCGCTCCTGGGTGGTGCCTCAGGGAGCCTGGAGGTGCGTCACGCTTGGGTCTGTTCACACCACTCATTTCCTTCAGGCTCCACGCCTCACCCCGCTCGCGAGCGTGGCAGTTCCCGGAAGGGGCCGTGAGAGGCAGGTCTCTCCAAAGGTCATGGCAGGTTGGGGTGGGGGTGCTGGCGGTGGCAGCTGCCACCTGCCTGCCATGTCCTGTTACGCCGAGCTGCTCTGCACCTGTGGAGGATGGCAGGTGGTGGGGCCAGGCACGCCCAGTAGGTTTGATTCTGGAAGCTGCCGCCCCCACCTCTGCACGGGGGAGGGTGAGACGTCCCGACTGGCTCTTCCAGAGGTCCCCAGTCTGCACTCCCTGTGCCCCTGTGAGGGGAGCGTGCCCTGGGCCAGCGCCCAGCCCTGACCGAGCCGGTCGACAGTGGCCACGCCCGCTCGGGGAGGTCCCTGGGTCTCCCCAGGGGCCTGACGGCCTGTTGACGTGGCCTTTGGGGGGATGCTGCGTCCAGCATCAACCTCTTGATTTTTTCTTTTTTTTAACACATCTTATGTGTTCTTTTAAAACCTTCTGTTTTAAAGTCAGGTTGAGCTGACAGCTCAGCTGTAGCAACAGCGTGGAGAGTTGAGGTGCAGCCTTCCCTGCTCCCCCGGCCAGCGCCCTGCACAGCCACCGTGCCGTCACCGTGAACCAGGCAGCACGTGGGGCGGCCCTGCTCACTGCAGACTTTATTTGGATTTTGCCAGTTTTCCTGCTTCTGACGCTTTCCTGTCCCAGGATCCAGGCCAGGGTCCCGCGTCGCGCTGGCCTGCCCGACTCTTTGGATTCGAACACCTGAGATGGTTTGACATCTGGTCTTTCACGACCTTGACCCCTCGGAAGAGCACGGTCAGGCGTTGTGTAGAGCTGGGCTGTGTGATTCTCGGGACCATGAGGTCGAGGCCGGGTGCATCCCTTGCAATGAGGGCGTGTGCTGGGACACACACCCCAGACCCTGAAAACGCCCCGTTTCCCCAAACTTTCAGCCCCTAACTGTACCCATTGCTGAGAGGGTCCTGCGGCGGGGTTGACCCGCGTGGCCTGTGTGCTGGACGTGATTTCACTCGGGGCGGGGGGGGTGGTGTCTGAGCTCCCGCCTTTGGAGCACTTTTGCGTGGGCTCCTGGGCCCGTTTGATTTTTCTTTCTTGCGGGCACCACCCCGCGCTGTGAACTTGTGTCTGCCCTGCCGTCACGCAGTCCCTCACTCCTCCAGGGGCCCTGGCTCCTTCTGACGGAGAACCGGTCCCCGGGTGGGAGTGTGTCCACGCGTCTCGGCCCCACGGCGGGCGGAGGTCGTGCATGTGCACATCTGCCTCCGGCTCCAGGTCTGCCGGGTGTGCGTGTGCGGGAAAGCCTTTCGGTCTCCTGCTGTCCGTTTCCGTCCCGACCCTGCTGGATGCTTTCGGCCTGCTCGTTTTTCTTCGAGGCCGAGAAACCTGGCTGGCATCTCACACTCCTGTCGACGGGTTCGGGCTTGGTGTGTGCACCTGTCTCTGCAGCACCGGAGCCCGTGACCGTGGCGCACTGGGCGTGGTGCGTGCGCTCAGCCCCGGGCATGCTGCCTTCCAGCCCTCAGCCCGTCTCTCCGCCCCTCGCTGGCTTTGTCCTCGTTTCAGGACGGGGTCTCGCCAGCGAGTTTGTTTCTCCCTGTGGTCTCCTGTCGTGGGTGGTTCTTAACGAACCAGGACCGGAGCCCCCACTCCTGGGAGTTGTGTGTCCCCTTCGCTGCACCCCTCGCCCCGGAGACGCCGGGTGTCCTCAGAGCTGCACGGCGTGTCGTCTTCCGGGCCTGGCCTCTCACTCACCCAGCATGTTCAAGGCCCATTCGCGCCGTCCGTGGCCCCGAGGATCGCGTGTGTGGCTGCCCTGCGTGCGGTTTATTCCTGCACCTGTCAGTTGAGGGCCGTCTGAGTTGTTTTTTGCTGGGGCTGGATAAAGCCGTGGCCTGTGCGACGGAGTTTTCCCTTCCTGAGGGCATAGCTGGGAGTGGGACGGCCGGGTCCTGGCCATGCCCGCCCTCCCGAGAGGCTGCCCGCCGTTTTCCTGGGCGCGCTTTGTCGCCGGCTTGCCTGTGGTCCTGGCGGTCCTTGATCTCAGCCGATCTGAGGGGCCGGGATGCCGTGCGTGGTGCCCTCTGAGGCCCCTGCCACCCAGCACCGCCCCCCACCCCCGCCCCGCGCCTGAGGAGCACGTGCCCTGTCTGCTTTTCGCGGCTTCTCTGGTGAGAAACTCTGGGTGGAGTGTAGCCCGCGTGGCGCGTTAGGCTGAGTCTGTTTGCCCTCTGAGGTACCCCCTCCCGGCCCCTCTCAGCCGCGGGGTTCGTGCCCTGTCATGGGCTGAGGAAGCCCCGCGCTCGCTTCTTTCTCCCTCCCCAACCCGCCTTTGCGCAGATCCGCGCTCCCGCGCCCCTTTCGTGCGGGGCCTTGCTCCCTGGCTGGAGCAGGCCCACTCGGTCAGGCTCGCGAAGCTCCTCCTTCCATCGGGTGGATGGGTGGACGGGTGGACGGCCGAGGCTGGGAGCGGGCGGTGTGTGCAGGAGGCGGCCGTGCCGTCCGGCCCCCGCCCGTCCTGACCGGGTCTCCCTCTGCCGGGCGGTTTTGGCCGAAGCAGGAGCCGGCCTGCCCCAGCCCGTCCTCCGCTTCAGGGGGGTCCCCCTCCTGGAGGCCGGGGCGCCGTGTGCAGCCACAGCGGGGGCGGGGCCGCCCTGCTCGTGCTCAGCTCCACCCTCTCTGGGTTGTCGTTTGCTTTTCTTCCAAGGACGAGGCCTTCACGCCCCCCCTGGCCTTCACCTTGAGACGCTTGGCTTCTTAGCTGTCGCTGATTGCCCATCCATTTTTCCTCCCTCCAGTTGTGCTCAGGACTGGGGTGGGGAGAAGAGAGAACTCAAGGGCTTGGTGAGATCGTCTGGAGGAGCAGTGGTTCTTGGTGCTGCCGGGGCTGTTGGGACGCCTGCGAGCGTCTTGCGAGCTTGTGTCCTGGGCGTCTTTGCCTGAGCCGCGTCATGGCAGGTGGTGCGTCTCGATACAGAGACTATGTTTATTGGCTGGTTAAACCCCTGGAGGCCCCCAGAGCGTGGTAATAGTCTGGAACGATGGGGAACCTGTACTGGGGGGCAGAGAGTTGTCGAAGCCGGGAGAGCACAGGGTGGAGAGGTGCGTCGTGCACCGCGTGGCCGAATAACCGGGGGTTTGCACCAGTCACCGTCCTCAGAGTGGGTCACCACCCTGTGGTGACATCAGAAGTAGACTCTGAATTGAATCACGTTAATAGAGGTAGAGCATCACACAAAAGGAGGTGACTGCACTGCTGTTCCCCGACTCACAGAGCCCGGGCGGTTTGCCTGATGCTGGGGCGTGGCTGCTAAGGAGCGACGTGAGGATGTGGGCCACGGAATGGGGACAGTCTCAGCCATCGTGGGCCTGTCACTAATTCACAGTCCAGCCACAGGAGGGGGTTTTAAGATTGAGACACTGTTTTCAGGTGTTGGGGGAGTAGGTGTTGGCTTAACTGTGCACAGTCACTGAGCAGAAGCTGTCAACCAAAGGGTTTGGGTGGAAATCCAGAAATTCCCTTCGACTTTAAGTAGCCAGAACGGACTCTCAGCCTAGAAAGGTGAGGCCTCGTGCCTGTCTCTGCCCTTCCGTCATGGGTTCTGATGACACTGTGACTGCCTGGCTCCCAATGGCCGCCTTGTCACGGCCCTGACCCCGCACCAGGAGACGGGCTGTTTCCATTGCTGGCTGCAGGACTTCTTGTGTGTGCTCAGAGAGTGCCCAAGTGGATTCAAAGGAATAATTAGCGTACCCTGTAAGATATGAATCTTAATTCCTAAATTACATATTTAGCAGATGGTCCAAAATAGCGCTTGTAATGGCAACATTCAATTAGTGAGTTTAAAAAATGTGTATTACTGCAGCACGCGCTGTGGGTTTTATTTAGAGGTTTCTAAATACAGCACCATAAAACATAGGAGTGTTCAGACCCGCGCTGCCGCGGCCAGCCCTGTCTGCACCCCTGTGTTGGCTGGGAGGGCGGCTGTGGAGAAGCCTGGACCGGCCACTGTGTCGGCCGGCAGGAGAGGCCGTGAGGCTGGTGGGCCTCCCCCGGGTCCGTTGTCCGCACGCCTCCCCGGCTGGGGATTCTGGCGCGCGGCCCCTGGAGCCCCAATTCTGAGTGTCCTGGGGGCCTTGGGCCTGGATCGGGCCTTTCTTCTTGCTCTGAGCCTGGTTCTTCTCTGCCGCCAGTAGCCCTGCAGGCAGCTCGGCTCGGTTGGGTCCACACGGGCAGAGAGGGAAGCCGAGGCGTGGGCGAGCTGCCCATCTGTCTGACGTCTCAGGGCCAGTTGGGGGACTGAGCTGGGGTACCTCCTTGGTGTGCTCCCTGCCAGGGCTCACGTGGCGGAAGGGGCCCTGGAGGCAGGCCTGTCCCCCCATGTGGTACCGCTGGGTGAGGCATGGGCGTATGGAGGGCACCCCCCCCAGCAGCCCTCTCGGACCCGTGCTGTAGAAGGAGGAGTGGAGTTTGAGGTAGGGCCGCTGCAGCCTCCGCTCCTGCCCGTGTCTCCCCCGTGGGGAGGGGGAGCCCTGAGGGGCAGAGCAGCCCTCCTGCCCTAGGACCCCTGGACCCCTGGACCCGGGAAAGGCAGGCCCGCCTGGCGACCAAGTGTTTGCTGAGGCAGACTTTGTTCAGACCCTTTCGGGGCTCTGTATGTTTCCACAAAGAGCTTTTTAGACCTAAACACAGATGTTCATTGAAAAATGAAAAATCAAATTAAGCGGAACCAGCCTTTGAAAGTTAATGCCCTATAGCAAGTAAAACAAAGGGAGAGAAACACTGTGTTGTAAATTTCACTTCAATAACTTTTATTTTAGATAAAGTTTTAAACGAAAAAAGTGTCGTTTGAAAGCTGCTCGTCTTCCTCTCTGTCCCCCAATGGAACATCTGTGCTTATTCTGACGCGATGAATGACACGCATTGAACTGAAACCGTTGGAGGCTCTTTTTACCATAATTGCACCTCGCTCATTCCTGAGACACAATGCAGCCATGAAACGCCAATTAAGCCTCTATGTTAATGAGACGGCGCCTGAATAGGGGGTTACAGCGGACGCAAACCCCACCGGAACTCGTTTGCTATAAACCTGGAGTTTGTTCTGTTTTAGTAGAAGTGTTACACATAATGAAAATCTCCAGCATTTGCTTTTATTTTAAAGTGGTCCGTTTTGGGGGTTTTTTGGTCAGCAAGTTTTAAAATAGTGTTTTCTGAGCACCTGGTTGGGCACTTTGCCCCCTCTGCGCCCCGTGAGTCAGACGGGGCTTCCTGGAGGTCGTGGGTGCCCCCTGCGTGTTGAGGGCACTCTGGGTGCTGCTAGGTGGACGCAGCCCGAAGCCAGCAGTTACCTGAGACAGGCGCCCAGGCAAGCCCCCCCCCCCCCACCGGCGTTGGCTCAGGTCTGTGGTGGCAGTGGTCTTGCACCAGCCCCGGTTCCATCTGCTTCCCAGCAGGGGGCTTGGGCGTAGGTGGAGGGCTAAGAGCCCTGGGGACAGAACACTGGGTGCTTCCTCGCCTGTGGGGGGTGGGGGGTGGGGGGGCGGGGGGACGGCACCTTTCTGGGCTTTGGAGTAAGATGAGACCCAGCGTGGGGCACTTTCTGCTGTTGCATTTGGAGCCTTGTGAAACCTTTCCTTTCTTTTGTGCGCCTGAGCCGGATCCCACAGGCCACAGGGACGCCAAACCATCCTGAGGACGACAGTGTGGGTCTTAGCCGTCCTCGACGGCAGGGCCTGCTGCGCGTGCCCTGGATTGGCGGCCAGCAGGTGGCCTGGTGCCTGCCCTTGGGCCTGGTGTCCCGCTGGGAGGGAACAGAGTGCTGAAGGGTCAGCATTTCCACTGCGGGCAGTGGGAGGAGAGGGCCCCTTGAGTGGGCAGAGAAGGGCCCCTGAGGGGCAAGTCGAAGCCCTGAAAGGTGGGAGGCCTGCCCCCACCCCGCTCCCTGCGCGCAGGCCAGTGGGCGAGGGAGCAGCTGGCGCCAAGGCTGAGGGTCGGAGGCTTGGGGAGAGATGGGGGGCCCCAGGTCCCTCAGGAAGGTTGCTGGGGGCTGCGCCCTGTTGCCCACAGTCCAGGTGGGGTTGGTGGTGGCAGTGGTTGTTGTTTGAAGACGAAAAGTGCAGCGACGTGGTGGTTACTCTGCCTGAAAGGAGGTGAACTCAGAGGAGGTTGTTTTTATTGGCCGCATCCGAGGCACGTTTAAGTTCCTGGGCTGGGGCTCAAATCTGAGCTGCAGCTCTGACGTACGCCACAGCTGCAGCAGCGCTGGATTCTTAACCCACTGTGCTGGGCTGGGGGTCAAACCCACACCTCTGCAGCAACCCAAGATGCTGCAGTCGATTCTTAACCCACTGTGCCTCACCGGGAACTCTCAGAGGCAGTTTTCAGGGAGGGAGAGCAGGATGCTTGTCGGCCCCAGTGGCACAGGTGCAGGTGAGGGCCTTTGGGGCAGCTCAGGTGGGAGGCAGCAGAGCTGAGAAGACTTGCAGTGACCCGCTGTGCCCCGGGACTGGCGGCTCTGCCCCTCCTGTCTGCTGCTGCTCAGGTCTGCATCTCTCTGCCCCCGGCTCACCGCTCCCTGTCGGACCCCCGTCCCACCGGCCCTTTTCACTCTGTGAAACCCTCCAGGGGCCCGGGCAGATTCAGCCCTCGTCCCCTGGCGCGGGCAGGCCCAGCAGGGTCTCCAAGAACCCCACTTGTCTGTTGGTGATGAGGAGCCGCCGTGGCCCAGGTCTGTTCCGACAGTGTGGGCAGGTCAGCCGCAGCCCTGCCTTAACCCAAGCGAGGCTGCAGCGAGGTCTCCCTGAGCCTGAGTGCCGACCGAGGCCGTATGGGCTGCAGATGAGTGTGTCCGCGGACCACCTGACATGGGCAGCGGGGGGGGGGGGCGGTGGCGAGGGTGGGGAGGGGTTCTCAGGGGGCAGAGGCAGTGCTGTGCATCAGCCTGTCCCTGGGGTTCACGGCCAGCGCTGAAACTAGGTCGGAGCTCGGAGCAGGGCCTCACAGGAAATGTGAAGCCTGGCAGGTGGTGGCCGGGCACCCACTCCTGAGGGTTAGGGCAGGTGTGTGAAGCTGTGTGTGCACCAGCCTGAGGTGTGAGTGCCGCTTCAGCGGGGGGTGGCCGTGTGAACCAGACTCTGGCAGGGGAAGGAGGACTGGGGGCAAGGTGACGTGATTTGGGGGGAACCACCTGTAGACGCCACAGAGTGGAGCCCTGGACTTCTCCTGTGATCCACCTCGGCGTCCCGGTCCAGCAGGGAAGTGACCTGATGGATGTGCCAGAGCTGAGCGCAGAGCCCCTCGGCCGGGTGGGACGGTGGGGCACATGTTGACTAAGCTCCAGGAGGGGCCCTGGTCAGTGCTGCTTCCCTGGAGCCAGTGTGCACTCTGGGGGCTGGCACGCTCAGCATGGTGAGCAGGCCTTTCCCGTGCTGTTTCCCGTCTGCCTTTGCGGCTGGAGGAGGGTGCAGGCCGGGAGAAGGAAGGGGGAGGGGGCCCTGCCAGCCCCACCCCCTGCATTGCCAGCCCCTGATCCAGGCCAGCCAAGCCGGGGGCTGTGTATGGGGACACTGGCTGGGCCTTCGCTGTTTCCCAGAAGGACCTTCCCGGGGCGTGGCTGGGGTCTCCTGCTCCTGGGCTGTTTCTTGCCTCCTGACAGCTTTTGGGGAACCGAGCGTCCTGCCCATAGGGAGGCAGCACTGTGTCCTCGGGCAGCTTGGCACAGGCTGAGTGCGATTCCTGAGTTTCAAGATTTGGGAGGGGAGCAGTCACCTTCCCTGCACCCAGGACGAGTCCCTAGCCTGGCACGTACGACACCCAGATCTTGCCATTGGCACCACATGCGGGCAAGGAGGCTGTGCCCTGGGGTGATTCTGTCCTGGCACAGACCGGGCTGTCCCATGCCAGGGGACTGCTGTGCGACGTGCCAGCGCTGGCTTCCGCAGAACAGGCTTGAGGGGCATCCGGACCAGGCCCCGAAGTGCGGGCAGTTGGTTTTCCGTTTACGAATGTAACGAGGAGTCGGCTCGCTTACCCGAGAGCTGCCTTCTGGGGAAGCGTCTCCGTAAAAGCAGGCAGCTGCCTGCCTTTCGTTCTTTCTCAGCACCCAGGCCCTCTCCTGGGGGAGCGCGCCGAGTGCTGGCTCTCCGTTGGAGGGGCCAGGCCGGCTCAGCCTCTGCCCCGCCCGGGAGCTAGCTGGCCCTAGAGGCTCCACCGACGTGGTTGGCTTGGGAACGGAAGCTCGCCAAGCTGTCTGCTGAGCCTCTGGGCTGGAGAGGCCGCTCAGCCCTCAGGCTGGGCCGCTCTGCTCCGGGCAGCTCGAGCGCTTACTTAGCTGTGTCCCTGCGAACAGACCCTGCCCGAGTGCAGGTGCCGCTGGTGGCGGTCCGTCTGCCTGGGGACACTGAGGGACTCCTGGCTCCAGGGCCCAGCCTGCAGCGCCGCGCTGCGGGCTGTCCTGGTGGGGAGCGGGCCCCTGCCTCCTCACTCCCTTTGGCTTCCCAGGAGCGTCCCCTCTGGGACCTCGTCTGAGTCTCCTGTCCGCGGCTCTGGGCTCCTGAGAGAGAACCGGCGTCGCTGAGCTTCTTGGGGCCGCCCGGGCCTCGGTCGTCCGGTTCTGGGGCCCCGCTGGGCAGCGCGTGTCCGGGGCAGCTCTGCCTCCCCTGCCCTCTCTTCCTCCTCCGTCTGTTCTCAGACGGGAGCACACTGGCTGCGCTGCGCTGTACGCCGCCCACCGGCTCTCCAGCAGGCCTCGTGTGGCCTGGGGCCTCCCCAGCACGTGTCAGGGCAGGGACTGCGTGGCTGCGGGGGCCCCACTTGGGCGGGTAGGGCAGCCCCTGAGGAGGTGGGGGCACGAGTACGGTGACCCTCCGTGGAGGTGTCCAGGCCAGGCCTGTGCTCGGGGTCGTGGGGGGCTGGTTCCAGGGTGCCCACGCCTTCGGGAAGTGCGAGGCTCTCCTCTGGTTGCAGGGCTGGAGCGGGTGCGGCACCCCGTCGGCAGAGGCTGCTTCCGACGTTGACCTTCACCCCGCAGGACGGGGAGATGCTGTCTTTGGGTGGCAGACCTGGGGGCCGTGACGGATTGACCTGTGTGCTGCTGGCGGGTGTCTGTGGAGAGCCTGCTGTGTGCCAGCCATGCCAGTGCTTGGCAGTTCTCTCCCTCGCCCTCAGCACGGCCTTTTCTCGTGGGCAGGCTCACTCCCGTGTCGGGAAGCAGCTCAGGGGAGCCGCCGGGTTTCCCTTCCACACCCGGCAGGCCTCCCCGCTCCCCTCTCTCCTGTCCCAGAGGTACTTCTCCAGCGTGTGTCAGGCACCTTGCTGGCTCGGGGCTACGCAGAGTGTGCGGCCTGGGGGACAGGCGCAGGGACAGTGGTTGGCTTTGCCAGGTTGACGGGAGAGTGAGTCTTGCCTCCTGGCCTTTGGGTGCCGGGGCCGTCCTGGGTCTGCATGGCCCCCGGATGGAGGCTTCTGGAGCAGGGCTGTCTGCCTCGTGCCGGCCCTCTGGACGCAGAGCTGGGTGGCAGGTCCTGCAGTGAGGAGCCCAGTGCCCACGTGGTCTGTTTGAAATTTCCGTCGTTGAAGGGGGGGCTTTTCCACTCCCTGCGACAGAGGCTCAGAAGGTTCCTCTGATGGGGGAGGGAGCAGGTGCGGAGGCTGGGAGACAAGAGCCGAAGGGAAGTGGGTAGCACACCCTCCTTTGACTGATGGGAACGTGGTTAATTAGGTGGCTTTCTCTTCCTCTGACACGTGCAAATGAGACTCCGCTAATAACCACGCTGTTACGTGAATGATAAATTCTAGCACCGCCATCAACTTGTCAGGCGTGTCTGGAGAATGAAGGTGAGCTGGAGGGTGAGCCGCCTGTGGGCCCCGGCGCTGCAGCCCAGGGCCGGGCCTCCTCCTTGCTCGCACCCTCTGCAGCTTTGCTGGGGGCGGGGGCCATTCCTGTTCTGCCCTCCAACCGCCCCCCAGGCCGGAGTAATTATTTAAGAGGCCTGTAAAATCACAACAAGGCAGTTCCCTGGTGGTCTAGCGGTCAGGACTCAGCCCTGAAACGCCCACGTCAAGCCCAAAAAAACCCACGAGCCAGAACACGTTGCCGAGATGAGGCTCGGGCACATGTGTCCATGAGCGTGTCCGTCTCCCTCCGCTGCCCTCCGCTGGTCAGCCCGGCTTCCTGAGGACTCCCTAGTGTGAGCCAGTGTCCAGGACCCCGGACAGCGCCCCGGCCTCCCGCTGTGGCACGTGGGTGGGCAGGGAGGCGCAGGGGAGGGGCCCAGCCCCGCCCTCTGCTGGGCAGGCCCCAGCAGGTCCCCAGCTTGGTCACATCCAGGTGCCTTGTGACCACCGGTCAGGCAGCAGGGTTGGCCTTCTCACGAGTGCTGGCCGTGATTGTTTTTTAAACCTTCTGCTTCTGCTCCCAAAGCCAGAACCCAGAAGGCTGCTTCTTTCTCTCTCAGGTTGTAGGAGGCATCAGAGCACAGAGATCAGCGTGGGTAGGGAGGGTGGTGTCACCCTGCCTTGGCGACCACCACTCCCACCAGCGTGGTGGTCAGAGGTGCTCTGGGTGCTACTCTGCCTGGTGATGCCCTGTGCCTTCTTCTGCATCCGGGCTGGGGACGGGAGCTGCTGGACCTCCCCGTCCCCCACGCTGGCCTAAGTGTCATGCAGCAGCCCTGTGGGGTGAGAGCGCCCCGCCTGCAGGGAGCACCCGGCAGTGAGATGCGGGCACTGTGCCCTCGCCCCTCGCCCACCCTGCCGCCCCCCAGGGGCCCTGCATTCTTGGTTCTCATGGCCTGGTTGACGTGTGGGGCGGGGGCTCCTCGCAGGGAGCAGCCGCGTCTGTTGGGGTGGTTATGCGGCCGCATGGCCTCCCAGAGGTTGTTCCGGCAGCACCGGTCGCTCATGCCTCCGGCCTGTCAGCAGAAGTGATGGGCGCGTGGGCGGCCTCCTTGGACTGTCCGTGGGGGAGCTGTGAGGAGCCGTGAATCTTCCGGCTGGGCTTCTGGGGCTTCGCTGCCTCCAGCCTGACGTGTTCCTCCCGTCCGCGGGGCCCGCCCGGCCGCCGGGCGGCAGATGGCTGGCGCAGTCGGGCGGTGGCTGTCTCTCCCGCCCGCCCAAAATGAGCTCCTGCCCTAAGTAGAGGGAGGCAAGCTCCTGCCCTTAAGTAGAGGAAGGCAAGCGCGGACACACGCGGCTGGGAGGCAGCAGAGATGAGAGCCTGCCTCTCCTGCGCAAAGGAGGGAGAAGCTGGCTGGGTACCGGCAGGCAGCGCCGCCTCCCCGGGGAGCTCCCTCTGGCTCGGAGCTGAGCGAGCGCTCGGGCCGTGTCCCCGGCGGCTGGTCGGGTGCCGCAGAGCCAAGTGCGGAAGGCAGGTGGGCGCCTCAGTCTGGGGGAAGCGACCCTGGCCGCTCACCTTGTGCTTGCAGCGTCGTCCAGGCTGTGACCTCCTCGAGGACAGCAGCCTGGTGGCTTTCATCGCGTGTGTCCTCGCCTCCCCCCCCCCCGCCTGCCCCTCTCCCACCCGTTCCCTGTCCCCGTCCTTGCCGCCCGGGAGCTCCCGACGGCTGGGCTCCTGTCCTTTACCCCCAGTGCCCAGAGCCCTTCTGGCCGCAGGGAGTGCTGCCACGTCGCAGCTTGTGGCTCTTCGGTCCTCTTACTGTGACTCTCGGTCCTGAGCTGTCAGCCAGGCAGGACACAGGTGAGCGATCGCGCGGCCCGCGGCACAGTGCTGCCCAAGGCTCGGCCTGGACTCTGGCCGGGCGTGCGCGGCTCTGGACAGCCGCCTGTGTTAGGCAGCCCTGTGGTCTCGGTCTGCCTGCTCCTGTGCCCTGGTGGGCTTTCTCCAGCCTCCGGGCTCCGGGGGCTCTGAGCTCTCCTGCCCTTCAGTGGCCTGAGCCAGCTTCTCCATGGGTCGAGCGGCTGTGCTGAGCGACTGATGAGGCCGTGCCTGGGGCTTCTTACAAGGCCAGTGCCGCCCCCATCAGGCCACCACCCCAAACCCAGCCAGGTCCTTCTGCGTCTTTAGAGTCAAAGCTCTTTTCAGGGTGTCTTCAGGCCGAGGGGGAGGTCTTTCTGACTTGCCTTCTGGATCCACAGCGATGGAGCTGTGTGGGGCAGGCCTCTCGTCAGACCAGGCTGGTTCAGTTCTACCTGCTTTTCTCTGAAAGGGCTCTCGTGCCAAGTGCGGCTCCTGCTGGTCTGCTGTGCGTGTCCACAGATGCTGTGGCCGCTGAGGCAAACCTCAGGGTCTCTCTGACGCCTGCGCGGTGGAAATGGGGGAACCCAGGTGCAGCGAGGGGAGCAGCTGCCGGGCCTGTGGTCAGAAGGCCTGCCGGCTCCCGTGCCGTCCCAGCCTTTCCCAGCCGGTGCCAGTGGGGCTGGCGATGGTTCATCACACAGGGATTGCCGGCCTTTCCACGCCTGCCACTCCGCACGTGCTGTCGTCTTTCCTGCGGTGGTGGAGGAAGCCCCACGGGGGACATGAGGCGCTCCAGCTCCTTGTCCAGAGCCGCAGGCTGGTCAGGGCCGGGGCTGGGGTTGGAGCCGGTGTTCTGGCCCACGCACTCTGTCCAGCTCTGTCCTCTGTCCCCACCCCGGGCGCAGTTCTGCTTGTGCGTCCCCTTGTACCCATGCTGGGCTCCTAGGAGGGGCCGGGGGGGGCCTGTCTGCCCAGAACGTCTACAAGAAGGGTCCCTGCAGCTGAGCCTGGTGCCGCCTGACCCTGGCTTGGTGCTCTGTCCCAGCACCGCGCTGCCTGGAGGCCACTTCCCATCAGGATGACCTTTCTAGAGCCGTGCCCCCTCGCCCCGCGCAGGGCAGATGGGCTGGAAGGTGGGTGTGCCAGCAGAAGGTGGAGGTGCAGGCCTGGCAGAAAGGCGGCACAGCGCAGATGTGGCCCTGGAGCCCACGGTCCCGTTCAGAGCGTGGCCTGTGAGCCTCAGGCCCAGCCTCACGTGTCAGTGCATGGGGCCCGGCCTTCGGCGAGGACCCCCAGCCCACACGCTTGGCAGGGGTGGGGTCGTTCCTGAGCAGGGCAGGGACGTGTCCCTTGCTTTCCCGGAGCCCTCATTTGGGCCACATGGGACAGCTGCTCATCTGGCCTCTGGGAGGCTGGTCCCTTCCGTAGCGGGGCCCGGAGGTCTGCCTGGCTGCCCAGAGTCACAGGTTCGGATCCTGCTGATCCTGGAGGAGTTCGATGTGAGTGGCCGAGACCCTCAGCGAGGACTCAGCCTCACCAGTCCCGCGTTGCTGCTCCTCCCTCAGGACCAGCCTTCCCTCTGGAGGACCCTGCCCCCTGCCTCTCTCTGGCCGGGTGCTGCCCTGAACATGCTGGGCCGCCCCCTATCGCTGCGGTTCCAGCGGGGCTTGTCTTCCTGCCCCCGCCCCCTTGTCTTTTTGCCTTTTCCAGGGCTGCTCCTGCAGCATGTGGAGGTTCCCAGGCTAGAGGTCTGATTGGAGCTGTGGCCGCCGGCCTACACCACAGCCACAGCAACGCCGGATCATTAACCCACTGAGCAAGGCCAGAGATCAAACCCGCAATCTCATGGTTCCTGGTTGGATTTGTTAACCACTGCGTCACGACAGGAACTCTTCCCGTCCCTTCTCAGGCGTCCTTCCCAGAGGCCTGGCCATGCCCGCCCAGCCGGTGCTTCCTGTGGCTTCAGGCGGGCAGGTCACAGAGGTGGCTCCCCGGGGACTCGCCTCCCGCCCCATCGGGCGCTGCTGTGTCGCCCTCGGCCTCCCTCCTCTTCGTGTTTTCTCTTTCGGTGACAGTGCTGATGACACAGCCTCAGAGAACACATCTGACGGGTGTCACTGGGTGCTCAGCAGCGGGGGGCTGCAGCCTTGGTTCTCGTGTTCTTTGAAATTAAAGGAAGGCTGGATGTAGCAGCAATGTGTGCTTTTTCTGTAAAAAACCAATCGAAACTTTTGGAAGGTATTTTCTTTGGAGGTTCCCTTGTGGCATAGTGGGTTAAGGATCTGGCATTGCCGCAGCTGTGGCACGGGCCACAACTGGGGCACAGGTTTGATCCCTGCCCCAGGAAGGTCTACATAGCACCAGTGCAGCCAAAAATTTTTTTTAAAAAAAAGATCCTTTAACAGTAAGTCTTGCTGCTTAATGATTGTTCAGTCTCAGGCGTTCCCTCTGTTTGCGAAACTTTTTGTTGAAGTGTAGTGTCTACAACGAAAACCCAGATGACCCGTGAGCAGTGTAACAGCCCCCCGACGAAGAGGCAGAAGCTCGGCAGTCCCCGAGGCCCCGCTCCCGCCCTCCCCAGCTGCCTGTCCCTGTCCCTGGACGTTGCCAGCCAGGCCGCCAGCCTCTGAGCTGGGCCTTGCTGGGCCGACCTTCATGCAGGCGAGGTCCCGATGTCGTGTGTGGACAGGCGTGTGAGGTGTGTGCCTCGAGAGCCCGCGTGCCGCGGGGGTGGTCGCGGGCTTGTTGACGTTGTTCCGTGAGGTTGCGTTTTGTGAATGTCCCGGAGTTGGCTAAGCCATCTGCTGCTGCTGGGCATTCGGGGCTATTTACGAGCCGCGCTGCTGGGACCGCTCTCGCCTGTCCCTTTGCTGAGCGTTTGTGCCACACCGTGAGGCTGGCCCGTCACCTTCTGGCCCTGACGGCAGTGCAGGGTCCTGGTTGCGCTGTGAGCCCTGCGTCCTGGGTGCATCCAGCTTTGGGAAGCTGTCGCGCCAGGCATGTGTTGGTGTCGCCCGCGGCTTTTTGCATCTCTCTGAGGACTGAGGCGGTTGAGCACCTTTCCGTGTGCTTATCAGACTTGCTGACGTCTCGTTTTGGGATGTGTGCAGACAAGTCTTTTGTCCATTTTTCTATCTCGTTTGTTTTGTAAACCTGTTGATTTGTAGGAGTTTTTCATTTGATGTGTGTGTGTGTGTGTAGCAAATAGCTTCTCTCTGTGTATGTGGCTTACTTTTTAGTGTTCTCATCAGTGCCTTTGGATGACTAGAAATTCTTCATTTTGAGTCCATTTGTTGGGTGTTTTTATGCGGTTACCTCTTCTTGCGTCGTCTTTAAAGAAAGTTTTGGTTACTTAGATCAGAAAAATAGTCTGCGGTTGTTTTTTCCAAAAAGCTGTGGTCCTGCCTTTTACATTTAGATGCACCATCCTCTTGAACTTTGTGGTTTAGGGGGACGTGCGAGGTCAGGAAGGACACCTTTCTAGGTGGACAGCCCGGCGACTGGTCACGGTGGCAGAAGCCTGCCTCTTCCCCGGCCCGGTCCGTCAGCTGCGTGCGGGAGGTCCGTCTCTTTCTGTTTCTGGGGTTTATCGTCCATCCTTAAACTCCGCTTTCCTTCTGACGAGGGTAGATGGAGAGGAGGCGGTTGCAGGACTCCCTTGTCGGGGTAAATGGAGGTTCCCAGGCTAGGGGTCCAATCGGAGCTGTAGCTGCCGGCCCACGCCACAGCCACAGCAACGCCAGATCCTTAACCCACTGAGCCAGGCCAGGGATCGAACCCGCAACCTTACGGTTCCTAGTCGGATTCGTTAACCGCTGAGCCACGACAGGAACTCCACTAAGTCGTCTTTTAAAATGTAGCTTTTGGGCTACCAACTGCTTTCTTTATGAAGTTTCATTAGCCAGACTCCACGTAGGTACCCGTTTTCATTGTATTGTTCATTATTCTAAATAAAGCCCTGGTTACTACGGATGTCCGTGTCCCAAGACCCTTGTTTGCACCAGTTATCATCCCCTCAGAGCAATTCTGAGAAGTGGGTTGTTCAACAGCACGCACACTTTTAGAAGCCAACCATTTTTGAACATTTAGCTTGGGCCAAGTGGTTTTATATACACATCATCCGATTTAACACTTAAAAAGGCCCTATGATCTTCTAGAAGAAATACAGGAGAAAAATCTGTGTGATCTTAGGTTTGACAATAATATTTTTAGATATAACACCAAGAGCACAATTCATAAAAGCAAAAAACTGATAAATTTGCCTTCATTAAAGTTGAAAACTTATGCTCTATGAAAGATACTCTTTTTAGAGAATGAAAATGCCAGAAACTGGGAGACAGTGTTTTCAAATCACATATTTGATAATGAACTTATATCCAGATACAGAAAAGCTCTTAAAACCCAACAATAAGGAGTTTAATGCGTCAACAAGAAGCATTAAAAATGCTTCGAGGAGTTCCTGTTGTGGCTCAGCTGGTTAAGAACCTGTCATGGTGTCTGTGAGGTTGCGGGTTCGATCCCTGGCCTGGCTCAGTGGGTTAAGGATCCAGCTGTGATGCGGGTCACGGACGCGGCTGCTTCGGGGGGAGCAGGGGAGGGGCTGGGCCGTGGGCGGGGGAGGACGGAGACGGGAGCTGGCGTCAGCAGTAGGGTCAGAGGGCACCCCGAGCTGCTGGACAGGCTTTGAGCCGCAGCAGCAGAGGGGGCGGGAGGCCTGTGGGCAGGTGCCTATGCCAGGGCAGCGTGAGTGTGGTCTGCGGGTCATCCAGTCTGCAGCTGGCAGGGCCTGGAGGCAGCAGCCCCCGGGAGCGGGGGTCACACCCCCATCTCAGACGCAGACACCACCCTCGGGGAGCAGGACCGGTGATCCTGGCGCGAGGGCTGATTCCAGGCCTGGGGCAGGAGGTACCAGGAGGAGCCCACAGCACCTTCGGGTGACGGAAGTGAGGACGTGCTTAGAAGACAGTGGAGGGTACGTCGGGGCCGCAGGAACTGACTCGAAAGCGCCCCCAGCGGCCAAGGCTGTGGCAGTTTGCACAGCAGGACGGAGTGGTGCTGAGCCGCGTCCACACGGGTGGAGACAGGCGGTGGGCCAAACGCCTGGATGGAGGTGGAGACGCGGTTCTTCCAGGACTTCGCTGGTCTTGGGGCGGAGGCCGCAGTGAGGCTGCGTCACCACCGCCTTCTTATCCTTTCTCCAGAGCCGAGCTTTCTCTCTGCCTGGCTCTTGGGTTTGATGCCCTCGGGGGCCCCTTGGTCCTCCTTCGCCACCCTGACCTGCCACCGCCTGTGCCGCCCACCGGATGCCGTCGGGCCCCTGGGGCGGGGAGCCCCGCGCGCGTCACAGGCCAAGCCCCGGGGAAGGGGCCGCCGCGTCAGGAGGCCGGGTCGGTGCCATCTGACCTTCCCGTGGCGTCGGGTGACGCTGAGGGGCGAGCGGGGCGTCAGTGTTGCGGTGAAGTAGCGCCTCATCGAGACGGAGCCCTGAGCGCCGCTCCTCCTCTCTCCGGTCACCTCGCGGCGCGTCTCGACCAAGAGTCCCCTGAACCTGCCGCGCCAGGCCGCCCCCCGGGCAGGCCTCCTGCCGGTGCTGGGACCTAACTCTGCCCTGAAAAAAGAAGAGCCAGGGGAGCCGCGTGCTGAGGCTGCAGCAGCGCACAGCCCTCGGGCAGGCTGAGCCCAGGGCGCCCGCGGGGGGCTCGCGCCGGCAGAGCCGGGCCCTGGGTCTGACGCACTGGCCTGTCCCTCTCCTCCTGGCTCGGGTTCGGGCGGCGCTCAGTTTAGACCGCCGCGCAGACGGCACCGCTGCACGTGCTCCCGGGGCCGGGGCTGCCGCGTGTCTGCCTTGAGGAGAGGCCGGGGTTCCGGAGCTCACATCCGCGTCGGCCCCGGGGTCGGCGGCCTCGCAGCCCCTGCTCTGGGGCGGGGGGTGTCTCCTCGGGGTTCCCCCGCTGGCCGATCACGCCGAGCACTGCCCCGTGCTTGTTGGCCCCTCAGATCCCAGCTTCTGTGGCGCACTCTCAACGTAGCTGTTGACTACGTAGTGTCTGTTTCTTCATGCATTCTGTCTTTTTAAAAATTAGTGGCTAGGCGAGCTTTTAATAGCTTGAGGAAATTAGCCCTGTGTCTGAAGATAAGGTTTCCTGGTCTGACATGTCCCCTCTATTTGGTTATAAAGTTTTCTCCAGACGTTAACTTTTAAGTTTTCTCCTGGTTGAATGCAGAGCTTTTTCTTTTAGTGCTTCTATTTTGTTTCTGTATGAATTCGGAAAGGACTTTCTCTGAGTCATCAAAATTTGGTCCTGTGTTGTCTTCTTTCTTGATCTTATGTTTTATGTCTAAAACCTTTGATCCGCCGAGACTGTCTTTTGATGGGAGCTGTGAAATAGGATTTCGCTTGTTTTTCCAGAGAGCTTCCCAATGAGAGTTGTCCTGATGTGATTTTATGAGTAACCGGTCTTTTTTCTGAGCCCGTTTCCTACCTAAATTCCAGTCTGGGTTAGGATTTTCCGTTCTGTCTCACTGTTTTGACATGGGATGACACCGCCGTGCCTTAGTCACGGTGCTGCACGCGGTGTTTTAAAAGCCCAGGCTGCCAGGCTCTTCTCTTTGCATTTTCAACATGTTTACTGACGTCTCGCTTGTTTATTTTTTCATGTGACCTTCAAGTTCAGTTTGCATAGTTCTGAATACATGGGATTTTAATTGGCATTGATTAAATACATGGCTGACTTAGAGTTGGCCTGTTTGTGATGTCGGCTCCTGGTTTCTTGCTTCCAGGATGTGTGTCCGCTGGTGTGTCTTCATTCGTGTTTCTCAGTACTGAAAATGTCCTTCGTATGGAGTTTTGACTGTTCTTTTTATTTGTATCTTTATTTCATTCACAGCGTTCTTTCTGTTATTTATTTATTTATTTTAGGGTCGCACCCACGGCATATGGAGGTTCCCAGGCTAGGGGTCGAGTCGGAGCTGCAGCCGCCGGCCTACGCCACAGCCACCGCAACACAGGATCCGAGCCGTGTCTGCGACCTACACCCCAGCTCACGGCAACTCTGGGTCCTCAACCCACAGAGCGAGGCCAGGGATGGGACCCGCGTCCTCGTGGATCCTAGTCGGGTTCGTTAACCACGCGGGGAACACCTCCTTCTGTTATGTCTTTGAGCACTTCGCACGGGGTTCATCTAACCCTGGAAGCAGGGAAGGGACTCCCTGCTCAGAACCTCGACGGAGGGGCGGGCTCTGGGCCAGGCAGGTCGGATTCCCAGTCCTGGTTGTGTTGCCAACCAGTCTGCGTCCTCAGTCTTTCTAGGTCACGTGGTCTTTACTTTTAACAGAGGGGAACTGATAGCGACCCCCCTCACAGAAGCCCGCACATGGGCTGCGTGGCCTGGGGCCTGGCACGTGGTCCCTGCCCCCCCCCATGGTCTGTGCCCCCGCCACCACCGCCATCTCCATCACTGTGGCTTCAAACTGTGTTTACGTTTCTGCAGCGAGTCCCCGCGCAGCAGGGGCCCTGTGTGTGTCTGCGAGCCCTTGTTCCAGCTGTGCTGCCTTTTCCTGCTGTGCGTGGCCTTCCTGCACTTCCTCGCTTCCCTGCCCGGGACAACCTCACCCAGACACGGGCAGCCCAGAGCCCGCCCCAGCCGGTGGTCCCTTGCGCCATCACTGGGGGGCCTGAGAGCGGGCCCTCCCCTCGGAGACCAGAGGGTGGTGCCATTGTCGTCCGCAGGGTGGGGAGCAGGCTTCTCCTTCCCTTGGGCTCCATCACGTGACAGAGTGACACCACTTTGAGAAATGGGACTCTTGAGAGACACTCAGTGGCCTCTAGCTTCCTCGTCCATCAGCCCCCAGGCTTCGCTGCTGCTGAGTGAGCAGGCGGAGGCCCT
The DNA here is from genome assembly GCF_016906955.1 of Phacochoerus africanus. Classification (NCBI taxonomy): domain Eukaryota; kingdom Metazoa; phylum Chordata; class Mammalia; order Artiodactyla; family Suidae; genus Phacochoerus; species Phacochoerus africanus. The sequence continues at coordinate 3,160,753 of NC_062548.1, read as the reverse complement.
CCGGTCCCCAGTGGGCGTCCAGAGGGGGCATGAGGTGACAGGTGCAGGGCCAGGTCAGCAGTGCTTTCAAAGCGTGTTGGGCGGGGTTGGGGGGGCGCGGTATCCTGGCATCTCGGTGCCCCTCCTGAAACACCCCCCACCCGGGGAAGCCTGACAGTGGCCATTGCTTCCAGGTCTGTTCTACGCGGCGTCCTTCTTTCCAGCCCTCGAGGCTGCTCACACTTGCTCAACCAGAGGTCTTCTGGTCTGGGTGCTCGGCCTCTGCAGCTGCCCGGCCTGGCCCCTTCCCTGCCTGAGCGCGGCAGGCCCACACGCTCCTGCTGGGCGCGCCCTCCGCTGCCCTGGCCTCTGGGTGGGCCGTCTGTTGGGTGGTTTGCTCTGCTGCCGCTCCTTGATGTTGAGGCTCTGCCAGGACTGTGCTGACCGCCGCCTTCCTGCTCACGCCCTCCGATGGGGCAGAGACTGATGCCATGGGCAGGGCTGGCTATGATGGGGGGCGGAGGTCGGGAACAGGAGAGGGGCTGGGCGGTGGCAGAGTCACTGGGGAGGCATCTCTCAGGAGACCCGAAGGGACCGTGGAAGGTGCCCAGAGAGAGACCAGGGAGGAAGAGGAGGGGTGTCTGAAGGCCGGAGTCCAGGAACGGAGGGGCCCTGGAGGGGCTGCAGGCAGGGCTGTGCCCTCCTGAGGGAGGTGTGCCTGAGGCAGAAGAGCGGCCACTTGGCGACTGTGCCCCCAGCTTCCTTTTCCCGTCTCTCGGCTCAGCCACCGAGGGTCCAGGCTTGCAGGGGAAGGCCAGCAGGGAGGGCGGCGTGGTCCAGCCGGCAGGGCAGCCCTTCCTCATTGATGCCTGGAAGCTGGGCATTTCTTGCTGTAAAATGCTTCCCAAGCACTTCACATTATTATCATTTAAATGGGACTTTTCTACTCCTGTGATGAAATTTGGGCTCAGCGAGAGCCGGGCTCCTTGCTTGTGTGGTGGTATGGTTTCGGGATGCTAATCTCAGAGACAGATGGCCACTTTGAAATCCACTTCCTATGAAGAATTTGTGTAGAGAGAAGCACTTTTCTTTGTCACCAGCCAGTTTCCTCCTCCTGCGGCCTTTGGGATTGCTGAGCGGGGCTGTAGGCACTTCCGGAGAGGCAGCCGTGCTGTGAGCACCACGGGGGCTCTTGGGGAAGGAGGCAGCTCTTGCTCAGGGTTTGCAGGATGCCCACGGGGCAGGCACGGGGGGCGCCTGTGGCCTTTTCCCAGAAACCCAGGAAGGAAACCCTGCCTTGTCGTCTCCGCTCCCGGGCCTGCATCTCCGGGGACAGGTGCACACGACGCCCCGGCCCGCCTTCCCCAGGCCAGCGCCTCTGCATCTTAGCTACCCCTCGTCCACTGAGGCAGTCCCCTTTCCGAGTCAGGCTCCTCTGGGAAGTCCGAGGGTAGCCTTGGCATCAGAGGCCTGAGTATCTTCCATTGAGGAGCCGGTGCACAGATAAGCAAGGGCTCGTCCTTGGCGCCTTGCGAGTTTATCTTGAGCTTTGTTTCCGCTGCGCCTGCAGGTGTGCGTTCTTCAAGGGCACCTGATCTGAATGCAGGACTGGGGGGGGGGGGTGGTCCTCGTGTACCTCCCCTCCTCGGGTTCGTGTGAGAAGCTGGCGAGGCTGGGATTTCTGTCCCCATTTGTAGGCAAGGACATTGAGGCCTGGGGACATCTGGAGACCCCTCCGCGAGACAGCAGAGTCCACGTTCTCCCCCAGAGCCCGGGGAATATTGTCCGGGTCGACCGTATGTCAGGCCCTGAAACATGCCTCATTTAAAATGTTCAGAATCACATAAGATATGTTCTTCTTCCAGCACAGAATGAAGTTACAGATCAATAGGAATTAAGCCGTGTACCTCCCAACAGTGAATGAGTCGAGGAAGTTGTCACGGGGGAAATTAGAAAATACTGTTTAATGAACAAGAGTGGAAATGCAACATACTGGAACTTCCGGGAACAGCAGAAGCAGGGTTCCCAGGGAAATTTGCTGCTGTAAATGTCTGTACTGTGAAAGAAAGATCTCACATCAGTAACCACCTAAACAAGAGCAAACTGAACCCAAAGCATGCTGGAGGAAGGAAACAGTAAAGATAGCAGGGGAGCAGATAGGAAATGGAGAAACGGCAAAACTGCAAAAAGAGCGGAGTTAATCGAAACGGTGAATAAAACGGACAGACTTTTAGTTCGACCAAGGGAGCAGACGTGACAGAAGCCTGTTATTAATACGATCAGGCCCTGAAACATGGGAAGGTGGGAGTGTGCCGCGCCCAGCTCAGCGGGTGAGGGCTGAAGAACGGGGGCTGTGAAACTCAAGGGGAAAAGTCAACATCAAACAAGACACAGAGACGTTTCTCTTAGGTAAAGGTGGGAACCGGGGGACGCACGGTCTCGGGGGCCAAGAGCCCCGCCTCAAGAAACCCCCCTGCTCTTGCTGTGCTCCTGAGGGTGAGGCCAAGTCAGGAGGGGCTGTAGGTGCAGGATGTAGGCTTTTCTAAGTTATTGTCAAAGTCACCTAGCCGGTTGCCGATTAAGCCTTTATTCTGACCTTTAGGCATTTAGCGGTCACTGGCGTTGAGGAAGCTTGGCTCAGCTCTCTATGCTTAGCATTCCAGAGAATCTTCGCTGTGCTTCCGCAGACGGCACGCCTGTCTGCAGCAACCCAGCGTGCCTAGGTTTGCACCTTGGTTCTCTCTGCTAATGCATATCCTGCTAACGACTGCTCATAAACTGCTTGGGGCCATGAGGTTCCTCTTTCTCTTATTCTCAAGAGCACGTATCGTGCTGTGCAAACGGCGTGCCCATCAGCACAGGTCAGGCGTGCCTGGACCAACGCCCTAGGTCCTCATTCAGCTGACCCTGTGAGTAACTTACGCCTTTGGGTCTTTGTGCGTGAGCTGAAGTCATTCACCGTCACCGTGACTGTGTTTCACGCGGGAAGATGGGCTCAAGTAAAGCAGGACAGGATGGCGTTTTCAGCAGAGAGGCCGAGAACGTATTGTAGACACGTGTCTCGTGACAGAAGTGACCTTACAGGAGTATGGAGAGTGTTACAGGAGACTGTGGTTTGCCAACAAAGTTGATAATCTGAATGAAAGGGGCAGATTCCTGGAAATGCACAAAGTATCAAAACTGACTTAGAAGAAACAGAAAATCTAAATAGACCTGTAACAAGTAACCAGCAATCAAAAGGAGGCTTCACTGGTGAATTTTCCCTTCACGTTTACGGAGGGAATTAACATGGAAAAAATAGCAAGAGGAGGAATCGCTTCCTTATGCATTTTATGGCGCCGAGACAACTGCAAAACAGATTTAGTCCCCTGCCCTCAACTTTGGGCAGAACGTAACTTGAGCAGGTCAGAGACCCGGATGCAAGAACTCAAGCTCTTAGAAGAAACAGCCGTTGTGAGTCTTTGTGACTTTGGATTTCGTGGAAGTCAGTTCTTCAGTGGCACCAAGAAGAAGGTGCACAAGCATCTTCATGCACAGGCAAAAAAGGTAGGTGAAATGGACTTCGCTGAAATAAAAAACTTAAATTCATCAAAGGATACCGTCGGGAAACTGAGAAGTCAACCCGGGTTAAGGGAGAAAATCTTTGCAAAGTATTTGGTAATGGTCTGGCATCCAGAATATATAAAGAATTCACACAACTCAACATCAAGGAAACAACCTAGGGAGTTTCCGTCGTGGCGCAGCAGAAACGAATCCGACTAGGAACCATGAGGTTGTGGGTTCGACCCCTGGCCTCGCTCCGTGGGTTCAGGCTCCGGCGTTGCCATGAGCTGTGGTGTAGGTCGCAGATGTGGCTCGGATCCCGTGTTGCTGTGGCTGTGGCCTAGGCCGGCAGTTGTAGCTTTGATTAGACCCCTAGCCTGGGAACCTCCGTATGCCACGAGTGCGGTCCTAAAAAGCAAAAAGAAAAAGAAAACCTAATGAAAAAATAGACAAAGGACTTGAGTAGACCTTATTCTGAAGGAGATAAACCAGTGACTGATGAGGACCCGAAAAGACGCTCAGTTTCGCTAATCGTTAGGGAAGTGGGAATCAAAGCCCTGAGCTGTCACCTCTCGCCCACACTCAAAAAACTAGAAAATAAGCCGCCCGCTCGGGGCCCCCGGAGGCTCCTTCCCTCCCTGTGAGCTGGCGTGTCCATCGCCGTTTCTCCCCGGAATTCTCCCGCTGGTGTCATTCGCTGTCAAGAGTGTTTTCAGAGAACGTGGTCTCAGAGTCACCAGCTCTCCGTGTCTGACACGTGGGCTCATGTTGGGGATGAAGTCAGGGCCACACAGGAATGGGGTGCCCTGGTCCGGCCGGTCTGGAGAGTTAGGGGGTCTGTGTGGACCTTTGCATCCTGTGGGATTTCAGTCCCCTTGCCTCTGCTCTTGGCAGCGCTGGCTGGCTCCTCCGCTCCTGAGGCTCCTGGGGGCCTTGTGCTGTTGGGACCACTCCCCGGGAGGTTCCACCGGGGCACGGGCCCCCTCTGGCTCATGGTGGGTGAAGTGGGTAGAGGCCCTGGCCGCTGCCGTGTGTCCCAGGCCGCAGCCCTTCCTGCAGGAGCTGCTTGGAGGTGGTCACCACTCTGTGCCTGGACCCGTACCTGACACACAGCAGGTGCCCGATGTGCGTCGATACGGTGGCCACGTAAGCAGTGAACCCGTGGCTGCCACCGTGAGCTGTGGTTGCGACCAGGATGGGGTCAGTGTGGAGAGCGTGCAGCTTGAGCCCTCACCGTGTCACTGACGTGCCTCCTAAGCCGGGGCCCCGACTCCAGTGGGGACGGTGATGGGATTTAGCTTGCCCAGATGGGTGCTGTGAAGCAGGCTTGTGCTTGGGGGGAGGGTGGCGGTGCTTGCTGGGTGCCGCTGGCCCTGATGGCAACGCAGGGGAGGTCTCTCATCCAGCCCTGCCTTGTCTTGTCCTGCGTCCCAGCTCCTTCCTCTTTGTGCTCCGATTCTGATGATGGCTCTGGTGGCTTCCGGTATCACCAGGTGTCTGACGACAGGAAGCCAAGGTGTGGCTGTTTGCAGGTGTAAGGTGATTTCTGGGTGTCTTTTTCTCAGGAAGTGATGGCTCCAGTGAGCAGGAGGGAGGGATGGTGAGCTGCAGGCCCCTCGCGATGGCCGGGGAGCCTGCATTTCCCGCTCCGCTCTCCTCTCTGCCAATGCCTGTCCTGGTATCGGTGCTGCAATGGCCTCTGCAGCCTGCCCAGCACGGCTTCCCGCCACTCTGCCTCCCTGCGTGTCACCGTGCCTGGCTTGCACGCCCCTCCTCCAGCCCCAGGGTCACCAGCCCCTCCTCCGCGCCTGGCACTGCTGTGTCTGTCCCCATGGTTGATCGGGCTCCTTTTCTTCTGCTGGAACTTGAGAAAATTATCGAAATTTTCCTAATCACAGTGGACCTTCATTTTCCTGCACCCTCTGCTCACACACTTCCAGACCTGTCCCCTGGCTTGTGCAGCAGAGTCTTCCGAATACCGTCGATTGTCGCAGCCACTGGAGCGCCCCTTCCCGCCAGCCAGCACTGTTGAGCCAGAGCGCCCAGTTGCATGTACAGAGAAGATGCCATTTGGTTAACTTCCAACGAGAAACAGGATTTCCGCATCAGCGTCAGTGTCCCCCAAAGCCGGGTCTGCACGGAGAACCGGACCTTGGCAGGGCAGGGTCCTCACGGGGTCACAGAGCCGGCAATGCGGTCGCTCTCCCCCTTAACTTCCCGGCCTCTCCCGGGTCCGGGCCCCTCGCCTGGTGGCCTGGCTGACTGGTTGGGTGGGCGCATCTCTCCAGCGCCCGCCTGTCTTCATTTGTTTGTCGATGCCCGGACGCTCGGGCGCAGCGTCTCCCCTCATCTTGGTGTGGTCCTGCCCTCCGCGGGGATCCCCCTGGTCTTGCCGTCGCCCCTTGTTGACCCCTCGTGCTGTTTGCTCTGTGCTGCAAACCTGCCTTCTCAGCGGGGCGCCCCCCCACCAGCCTCGAGACTTCACCTGTGCTGTCCCCCTGCAGACGTGACACCCCCCGTGGTGCTTGACCAGGGCCTCTGGTGATGCCTCTCCAGGCCCGGCCCGAGCACCAGAGATGCCAGGTAAGTGCGGAGGCCGTGGAACAGCCAGCAGGCCACCGGAGGTGCCTGGTCACGCGAAGCTTGGACCGGGCTCTGCCGTGTGTCGGGGAGTCCGCTAGCGTCTCCCAGAGCGCCTCCTTCTTGGTGTGAACGTCCATGTCCCGGTCACCGGCCTGCGTAGCTAGTGGTGGGGCGGGTCCGAGCCCCGTGGCCGCCACGTGCTGCTGCACCTCCTCAGCCGCGTCCACAGCCGCCCCCCTGCCGGCCTGCACCCAAACCCGCTTCGATCCTCTGCCTCCTGGGCCTGGCGGCACCTATGAGAGAGATGTCGGGAGCCTGGCCCGGTGGGGGTGCCCGGCACCCTGGTGTCGGGCGGGCAGGACCGCGGGCGCTCAGGCTCCCCGCCAGGCAGCAGCCCCACCTTGCAGAGGTCGGTCGTTCTGTCTCAGACGGCTCTGCAAGTTCAAGAGGAGGTACACTGAGGAGAGCTGGCCTGTCTGCAGTCAAGTGTCCGCCCCCCGGGGCCCCCATGCCCGGGAGGAAGTGGGGTTACTGAGGGAGCGGCGGTGTGGACCTGGGAAGGCTGAGTGGATGCTTCACAGAGACGGTAACTCTCATCTCCTTGCATTTTGGTCCTTCTGGTCGGAAGCCTAAGCTCTTTATTAGAGTGGCAGCCTTTAGAGAGCGTGCGTGCTGCACCGGCCTGGGTGTCACATGTCGCGCCCCTGGGGACCCCCCCCCCGAGCACCCTGTGCTGCGAGCCTGGTGGGGACAGGGCACGGAGGGGGACAGTGGTGCTGTGGGACGCGGCGCTCATCAGCGGCCCGCGAAGGCGCCTCCCCCTGTGGGTTATTGACCGCTTGTGCTCTGCTCGAGGACGGCAGAATCAATGGGAAGATAAACAGGCGGAATGGGCTTTGTTAATCGGGTGGCGTGAGGCAGCTGGAAGGAAGCTCCATCACGGGGACAGGTGTGGATCGAAGGCTCGGAGGCCGAGGCCGGCGATGGTCTGCACGCTGGGAGCCCTGCCATCAGGGTTGCCCACTGGGCTCTCAGCGCCTCCGGGGGAGACCGGGAGGAGGCTGTGCCGTCTCTCTGGGCCCGGCCCCCCCGGGGCCTGGCCTGCCCTCGGACCTCCTGTCCTCACAGGACCACTCGGGGATGCCTAGCAGCGCCCAGTGCTGTGCGCACACAGCCTGACCCCCTCGAGGTCAGCCGCGCTCCATCCCTTCCCCCCAGCTTCCCGCGTCCGCCGCGTCCCTGGTTTTTATCGTCTCCTGACGCGAGCTGTGATCTGGTGTGTGTTGGTAGCTCTAAGCCCAAGGCGGGATCCATGGGTGCTCGAGAGAGTGGGGGCCTGAGCCCCGCGGACAAGGACACGCAGGGGGTGGTTCTTGGTCGTTCCCAGACTGTTCAAAGGGCTGCGTTTGCATCTGCGTTTGAGGTTTGTTCTGTGCCAGGAAGAAGTAGACGAAGTTCTGGCAAATGAAGAGTGAAGCGCCAGTGCTGCCAGAGGGGCCCCCCCGGGGCACATATGCGTCATTGTCCCCCTGCCTTGTTGTGGGGGCCTCCCCTCCAGGGGTGCTCAGGGCTGCTCCCAGCGCTTGGTCCCATCTGATCTCTAAGGGAGACGAGTGGCCGAAGGTCCTGACCTGGGGTCTTGATGGGACCCCGCCTGGAGCCGGGCCATTTGAAGTCTTAAGTGGGCCCTTTAGTGTGCATCTGCTGTTGCCTGCCTCCTGCAGGCGCCTCTTGTTGTCTTTTTTTTTTTTTGCTTTTTAGGGCCACACCCACAGCATCTGGAGGTTCCCAGGCTAGGAGTCGAATCCGAGCTGCAGCTGCCGGCCTACACCACAGTCACAGCAACATGGGATCTGAGCTGCATCTGAGACCGACACCACAGCTCATGGTAAGGCCAGATCCTTAACCTCCTGAGTGAGGCCAGGGATTGAACCTGCACCCTCATGGATGCTAGTCAGACTCTCCTACTGCGCCACAATGGGAACTCCCCACAGCTGCCTCTTGCTGGGCACGGAGTGCTGTGGTACGGTTGTGCCCCTGCCTCGGGGCAGGCGCTGTCGCCTGGCCTCATGCTCATGCGGCTGGAGCTCCGGGCCCCGGAGCAGGTCCTGATGGAGCCATTGCTGAGTCCAGGTGCTGCGCTCTCGGCCACGTCCCCCTCCACGTCCATCTGTGCCCCGTAGACGGGAGTCCGGGGCTCTGAGGGCTGGACCCGGAGCCGTTTCCTTGCTGCCCAGTCTGCTGCGCTCTCATCAGCGCCAAGGTTGGCAGGTGTGAACAGGCAGGCGCTTGTGTTGGTTCCAGAGTGCCCACCTCTTGTCTTTCCACTCTCCCCGCCTTGGAGCACAGACGACATCATGGCCAGGTGTTTGGTACTTGAGGCTCAGTACCTAGGACCAGTGGCTCAGTACTTACTCCCTGAGGCTGGGTACCTGAGCTGCACTGCTTAGTACTTGGTACTCAAGGCTTAGTGCTTGGGACCTGAGGCTGGGGGCTCAGTGACGCTGCTTGGACCAGGGTACTGAGCGATCCTCTGGAGCTGTGTTTAGCCAGGTCACCCTGTGATGGGGCAGCTCTGAGTGTTTGAAGCTTGTTTACTTTTTCATGTCCACCCTTGTCCATCCTGGGCCTCTTCCCCCCCACCCCCCACCACCTGGGGCCCCTCAGGGAGAGCTCCCATGAATGTCCCCCGTCCTCTCCCTGGCCTGGGGGTGGTTGACCCTGGCCTGCAGCACAGGTTCCCACCTGCCCGAGGCCGGGGTATGGCTCTGTCTGCATTTGCCGACCTTGCTGCAGGGGGGGAGACCTGGGGTCTGGCAGGAAACTCCAACCTGCAGCATCACAGAATGGGGCTTATGCCTGGAGCTGTCCTTGAGGAGCCACCCCCGCCCCCACCGGCTCTGTGTCCCCATCTGCAGGAGGAGGCAGGAGGCAGACAGGGTCCCTGAGCAAAGGGGCAGGGCAGCCACTCTGTCGAATTCAAGGGGCCCACTTGACCTCTGGCCTCTGCGGGCTTGTTCCTGGGATGGGGTGGGGTGAGATCAGGCAGCTGCAGGCTGGGCATCCCAGCACCCGTGCACTAAGCCAGCCCCTCCTGGGTTCCCCACCCCATAACCCGGGGGCAGCCCAGCACCCTGTGCACGGAGCCAGCCCCTCCTGGGCTCCCCACCCTGTGACCAAGGGCAGCCCCTCTCGAGTGATTACAGGTTGGTAGCAGATGAGCTAAATTGGACCCTTCATTATGGTTGGGATTGAATTGAAATTGCCAAGGGTAATTTTCCTTCTCACATTTCAAGGTCAGATGAGAGTATTTATGTGGCCTCTGTTTATCTGGGAATGCAAATTGGATTTGGTGGGTCTCAGAGATGAGATGCTGCACAGAGAGGGCTCCTCACAGGCCCGGGGCAGGAAGCGCCCGTCCTCGGGAATGAGTTCAGCCTTTGCCATGCTCGTTCTCCAGTTTTGCTTCCGCTGTTTGGATTTTTTTCTTTCTGACAAATGAGTGTGAAACGTGGGGGCTTTAGGAGCGGAGCCGGGTGCTCTAAGGAAGACTCCCGGCGGCCCCGCAGCGGGCCTGGGGGTGTGGGCGGGGACCTCTGAGCTCCTTGCCTGACGGCCGACAGAGATGCCACATGTCACCTGCTTGGTGGTGGCTTGGCTTGTCCCCCATCAGCCCCAGGCCCATGGGCACAGCCTGGAGAAACCAGGAGCCGGGCACCAGGTCCTAGTTGGGGCGGAGGGGCCTCGAGGGAGCAAGTAGCCCGAGAGGCCCGGCCGACCCGTCTGTGGGTGGCGATGCCAGGGGGCACGTGAGGTGCCGGAGGGCTCCGCAGAGGTGGCCTCAGTCTGACTAATGCTCTCCTGGCTTCGTCACCGCGAGTCGGTGCGCACGCCCTCACTTTCGCACCCTGACCCGTGGGAGACCCCCAGCGGGGGACCTTGGGCTGTCCAGCCCCCCTGCCAGTCCCGCCCGTGGGAACATCCAGTCCCCCTGTTGGCGACCGGAGGGCTCCCTCGCCATCTGTGCTGATGGGCCAGGCAGGGCTTGGCATGAAGCCCCCCCCCCCAGCCCCCGGCCCAGGGGATCGGGGGGCCAGGGCGCCCCTCAGGCAACTTCCTTCCCGGGATGGGCCCCCTCCCTGTCCGGTCCTTCTGCCCGCTGGGCTGGGCCAGCGGCACCGCGCTCGGAGGCCGTGGCCCCGCGGAATCCGGAGAAGGTCATTAAAACGCCTCCCGCGGCTTCAGAGGCGCTTGTGTCCTTTCATGCTTCCTTGAAGTGGCTGTGCTGAGCTGGGGACTCTGGCGGAGGTGGCAGTGCAGCGGCCTGTCGCAGGGCAAAGGCTGCTCGAAGCCCAGGCCTCATTTCCTTCTGCGGACGCTCCAAAGGGCCGTGATCGATCGGCACGCTGGCCTCCCCTCTCAGAAGGGAGCGCTTCACTTTGAACCCCCCCAGTTCTCAGAAATGCCGCTGACCTCGGGGTTCAGCGGAAGCGCGGAACCAGAGGTTTAATTTTTTATGAGCTTTCTTCTCTTTGCTTCGCAAGAAAGGCCGAGCTGGAATGAGAGCTGTTCCCGCAGAGGCGAGAGGGCTGGGCAGTGCCAGCGCTGTGGGCCGGGCTCGGGGCCCAGGCCTCGGCACCGAGGAGAGAGAGGCTGGCGGCTGGCGTGGTGGCTTCTCCTCGTCCCTGGGTGCCCACAGCCCCGGCCCCAGCTGCTTCCTAAAGTTTCTGCCTCCTTGACAGCCGAGGGTGCTTTCCTTGACCCCTGGTGAGCGAAGCCGGCATCCCTGCTCACGGAGCGCTCGGCGTCTTTGCCCGAGAGCCGTCCGGCCGAGTGAGCGCCCAGCTCGCGGCCTGCTGCTGTCTCTGCGGGCTGCCCAGGCTCGTCCCTGGGACTTGGTGGAGTGGGGCCCAGCCCAGCGAGAAGTGCCAGCAGCGTCACCTCCGGTACCCTCCCGCCCTGGGTGTTTTAAGCCTAGTCTCGCTTTTAAAACATCGAGTCTGTTAAGGCGGCAGGTCTCAGGGCAGGCCTGGGAAGTTGGGGTGACGCAGGGCTGAAGGCTGTGAGGCTGGGGTGCTCCGCAGGAGACCCCAGGAGACCCTGGGCAGGGCTGAGCGCCTTTGGCCGGGCCTGCGGGGGGGCCACCCTCCTGGTGCCAACCAATGGTGCCCGGGGTTTCACAGGCTTGTGTGTCCACTGCTCCATTCCCTCCTGTCTGGATTTCATGAAAAGCATTTCACCCTGGCAAGGATAAGCGGCTTTTCTTTGCCCGCCTGGACCCAGCCCTGAGCCCTGAAAGCCTCGGGCATCTCCTGTGGCCCTGCGTCCTGCACTTGACACACTCTTCTTAAGGCGTCTTGGGACAGCTCTGGGGGCTCAGGCCCACCTGTGTTTAAGGGGCCCACGCAGCAGGCTGGCAGCGGACAGACCAGATGCAGCTTCTGCGCTGGGCCAAGCCCAGGAGCTGGGGTCTCCAGCCCCGCAGGTGGGCAGCTGCTCCACCTCAGCCTTCGTACTTGCTCTTGGGGTGGAGGCCTCCAGTTTGACCCCCACGTGGACACAAGGGCATCACGCTCCCCCAGGCGTGGAGCTTGGGGTTTATCGGCCTCCGCCAAGCTGTGCCCAGCAAGCCTGTGTCATTAAGTCTCTGCCGTGGAGCCGTGATTCAGGGCGCCGTGGCCCTCTCCACCTCAAGCCAGTGGTTCTAGATTGAGCCTCACAGCCCTTGAGGTTAAATTGGCCTGTGAATGGTTTTCACCTGAACTAGAACTCAAAGTAGCCTCTTAAAAATGTCTGATACAGGAGGATTTGTACTTGTTTTTTCGAGTTGTTTCCGTGTGAGAAGCGCCTAGAGGAGGCAGGTGCCCCCGGCCGGCTGTGCCGTTGGATCGGGCTTGGCCGAGGCTTTCAGGGGCGGCTCCTGGGTGAGGTGCAGCCTTGGGTGAGAGCGTAGTGCCAGCTCCCATGGGCGCCCAGGGCCGTCCGGAGGCCTGGCCCGGCGTCTCCACTGAGTCCCAGGCAAAGTTCTGCACATGCGGGTTTCCTGTTTACTTCCAAATCCCAGTTAGCTGTTTAAAGAATTGTACGAACGATAATAGAAGCCACACTCACTCGGACGGGAGCGAGATGCAGCTGGCAGAGGGGCGACCACCTCCACAGGGAGCGCTGAATGGGGTGACGCTTTTCTTGAACTTGTGTCTTCCAAGCAGGCAGGACAGAGTCGACCGCAGGGAACCAGGTCGGCTGCAGGTGTCGTCACGGCCCCTCGGCTCCACCTGCCTCATGTCAGAGCGTCTCGTTGTTGTCGTTGAGCCTCACCCTGGGTCGGTGTTGCAAACGGCCCCGTGTGACGCAGGCCTGGTCGTAGTCGACTGCTTTGCTTTGCTTTTGAGGCTTTTAAAGCTTCCTTTTGGGAAGAGGTTTCCTCTGCCTAAAGAAATAGCGCGAGCACGGCGTCTTCTGCCCGCAGCCCCGGTGCGCCTGCCCGCCCGCCCGCCTGTGGTGTCCGTGCCTCCTCTCTCCGGGCCGTGGCTGTGCCTGGACGCTCTCTTGGTCCTCGTCCCCTCAAAAGCACAGGGGTGGCTGCGTGTGGGTTCCTCCCGTGTATGTGGGGCCGGACAGGGGACTCGGAAGCCTGCGTGAGGACCGTCCTGCAGGTCAGGAAGGACCGACGGCCTCTGGAGGAAAAGGGGCCAAGACCGCGCTCGGAAGGGGCTTCACGGCCATGGCGAGACGTGGGGACGTGAGCCCAGGGTGCCCGTCCTGGCCTGCGTGTGGGCTGCAGGGCGGAGGGCGATGGAGCCGCCTGGCTGAGAGGCTCTCACGGTCGCAGGAGGGCAGTGTCAAGTGTGGGAGCCGAGGCCCACGGGTGCTGCCGTGCGGTGCCCTGGGCTCTGCCCCCCAGGAGGGGTTCAGAGGTCTGCTGGGGTTCGACTCTGCAGGATGTGTGTGGAGAGCCCCCCCGGGGGCCGGGGCTCCACGTCCCGCACAGAGCTGCACATCTGGCCGCCCGCATGGGGCTGGGAAGCGCTCGCTCTGGTAAATCAGCTCATTCAGAAGTGCTGTCCCCATCCCGCGCCACCGGCAATTTCTCCCATTGTGTGTGGAGTCGCGCCTCCTTCCCCCGCGCGCCGCCACGTTGTGGGATCGCCCTGGGTGTCTCTTTGAAATCCAGAAACTCCTGAAAGGCTTTAAGTAGCTATTCACGAGTGAGGAAGTGGCGGCAGGAGGCCCGCACGTGCAGCGCTATTTTGGGACCTGAGTGACGCGCGCCGTGCTGGGCCTGGGGCCCGTCGAAAGGCGCCGTCTTGGGGGCCCAGCCTCATCGCTCTGCCCTTTGGACTCTTGCAGTGCCCGGGGGCTGGAGAAGGCCCGGCTGCAGCTCCAGGAGGAGGTCCGCCAGGTCAGCAGCCAGCTGCTGGAGGAGAGGAAGAAGCGGGAGACGCACGAGGCCCTGGCGCGGCGGCTGCAGAAGCGCGTCCTGCTGCTGACGAAGGTACGGGGGGCAGGAGGGCAGCGCGGGCCAGCCCTGCCCGCAGGAGGCCCGCGTTCTGGGCAGCAGCTTCCAGCCCGTCCCTGTCACGTCTGCTCTGTCTCTTCTTTCCAGGCTCCGCACGTTTGCTAAAGTCCCTGCCACATGAAGGGCGCCCAGAGCCGCCAGCCGTGTGTGTGCTCACTTTGGGTCAGTTAGACGTGCGTGGGGCTGCCTGCGAGTCCCGGCTCGCCTCAGGCGAGCGCGCCTCTCCCGAAGGGCATGCATCCTGGTGGCTTAGCGGCCCGTGCGATTTGACTCTGGGTTGATGGCCCGGAGGCTCTGAGACACAGCCTGGGCCCCTCCTTGTGAGGGCAGAGCCCCCTCCCCACATCTCTGCCCGGCGGGGCCCGCCGTCCCCTAGGCCTGATGGGCAGGCCATGAGCCACAGGGGCTTGGCGCCTGTCACCTGTGTCCAGATTCTAGGGGCCGGTGCGAGCCTGCTGCCGGCTCCATCTTGGGGGCCGGGCTCTCTGACTGCTGTGCCCGAAGGGCTCTGATGTCTGGCTCCCTAAGCAGAGCTCGCTGGAGCGTGAATTAAGGGTTTTGTGTGAGAGCGTTATTTAAAATTTGGCCTGGGATGGTGAAATTTCAGAAGACGCGGAAGGAGAAAGCCAGAATCTGCCCCCAGAAGCTCTCGAGGCGAGGCTGAGGGAGTCCAGCTTGCTGAGCAGAGATCCTCTGCCTGCCCTCAAGCTGACCCTGGGTGGCCGCCCCGGCCACGGCTGTGTCTGCCAGCTGTGCCTGCCCCTGAGCCTTTGTGGTGAAAACCTAGGCTCCTTGCTGCTGGCACCTCTCGATGGTGAAGCTCTTAGAAAGGCGGGTTGTGTTCCTGACACTAAAAGCCCGCTGCCGAGCAGCCTGTCCTGTGTGTCCCACGCGGTCTCTTAAAAGACTTCCCATGTGTCTCCAGTGACTTGGGCTTCTTGGTGGGGCTCGGCCGACCCCCTCACCTGCTGCTGCCCAGAGCTGGCAGCGGAGGGCACAGCCTCCATGCCCGGTCGGTCGGCTGTGGCTGGTTGTAAGGAGCCAGCTTCTTAGGCCCTCACTCCTGCCTGCTTCTTCCCATATCTCTCCTGGGTCCTGGTGCCCTCTCTGCGAGAGGTGCCGTGATGCAGGTGTGTGGTCACGGCCCTACAGAGGTTACCATGCCAGGGACAGCGGGCAAGAGTAACGCACTGACACGCCTGCCAACCGTGTGGAAAGGCACCGTGTACCTGGAGTCGCCGTGGGTTTGGGGTGCGTGGAGGAGCAGCTCGGGTAGAAGCCACGGCCTGGGCCCAGCGCAGGGAAAAGCCGGACGGAACGGGCGACCACTGTTGAACAGACTGTCACTGGGGCCTGTGCCCCTTGGGCACAGGTCGGCAAGAGGACTTCAGGGCCCGGCTGAGACGCGCGGGGCTGCGTGTGGCTGGGGTAGTGGGACGTCTGGACCTGACAGTCCAACAGCAGGTGAGCTGCCCCCCGCCGCCCCCAGCAAGCTTTTCTGTAGCCGAGCGGGCTGGGATGGCCCCGGTCTCTTCCGAGCGCACCGCGGTGCCTCAGGCGGTGGCTCCGTGCCCAGCGGGCGGTTCTCGTGCGCGTGGTGCTCAGGAGGCGCTGTGAGACCTGCCAAGGGAGACAGGATGCGGGGCCCAAAGAACCGGAGTAGAGCCACCTCTGGGTCTTCATCCCGAGGAGACGCGGTCACTCTCCGGACAAGATGTCACTGCAGCGTCACTCCCAAAGCGGGGCCTGGGCGAGTGAGCGAGCACGTGCAGCGTTGTGCAGTGTGGCTGCGGCCACCCCGATGGACCCGGAGGGCGTTAGGCTCAGTGAGATCAATCAGACCGACAGCCTGATGAGTCAGCCGCAGGTGGGACCTCTAAGGGCTGAACCCACAACCCCAGAGGCCGTTGCCAGAGGCCAGGGTGGAGGCTGGGCGGGCTGGATGAAGGTGAGGAGACGCACTGGCTGTTCCAGACAGGAGTCCCGGGAGAGCGGGGCAGGTGGGCGGCTGCGGTGCACGTTCCGAGTGGAGGGGCAGCCTGACTGTGACGGTGACCCAGGGACAGTTGTGCATCCTGGCAGTGGCCACATGTACATGACACAGCCGCACGCATGGTGCCATTTCAGGATGTCACAAGAGCGGAAATATCCAGAACGCGCCTCCCACTCAGCAGAGTGCCCCCCACCCGCCGCCCAGGGGTGGCGAGTGCCTGCAGCTGGCCCCTCAG
The DNA here is from genome assembly GCF_016906955.1 of Phacochoerus africanus. Lineage (NCBI taxonomy): Eukaryota > Metazoa > Chordata > Mammalia > Artiodactyla > Suidae > Phacochoerus > Phacochoerus africanus. The sequence continues at coordinate 3,144,901 of NC_062548.1, read as the reverse complement.
CCCTGCCGGGCGGTGCCCCCCAGTGGGTGCCTGCAGTCGGTTAATCCCGCAGGAGCAGGGGGCGTTCTCACCCTTTCCAGGCTTTGCGGCTGCCCAGGGTTTGTGTGGACGCGAGTGTGTGATTTTTCTGGGATGAGTGTCCAGAAGTGTGTTGCTGGAATCCTTCCTCAGCCGGGGTCCCGGGTTGTGGGGCGAGCAGCTCAGGAAGTCTGGGGGCTGCTGTTCGGCCCCACTAGCCTGTGAGTGCACAGCAGGCTCCCCGCGTCGGCCGAGGTGCGGGGTGGGGCGCGAGTTCATCTGGGGCCTGGGGCACATGTCTGGGGCACACGTCCGGGCGGCCCCGCGCTGCCCGCCGTCCAGAGGTTGTCAGGTGGGCTGGTCGCAGGCGCGCTGTGGCCGTGGTGGAGTTGTTCCCGGGGTTGGGGCTCCTGGCTGCCGGCCTCACTCCTGGAATCTGCGTGCCTTCTTCCTCTTCCCACGGGCCCTCGAGACCCGCTCGGCTTCTCTCTGCTGCGTCTCTGGCTGAAGAAAGTCTCTGCTTTTGAAAGCACGTGTGAATGGCTCGTCCTGCCCAGATAGTCCAGGGCAAGCTGCGGGCTGAGTTTCATCTGCCAAGATCCCCTGAGCCTCCTGTCACTCGGCCTATCACACCTGTGGTCGGGGAGGGGGGGGACCCACCCGACTTGGGACGCGCCCACCTGCAGGGCGCCTGGTGGTGGAGGGCGTGTGCCTCCTGCGTGGGGCCCCGGGGCGCCCTCCCAGGCTTTGAGAGAGGCCTGCAGCTGGGGTGTTTGCCGCTGTCCCTCGCGGGCGGGCGGAGTCCCTTGTGCTCTTTCTGGGGTTCAGTTTTTTCCAGCCCAGCCCTCAGAAGCGCAGCCGCCATAGGGGTTTCAGTTTGCCCTGTGTCCCCGGTGAGTCACCATCTTTGGGAAGATTTGGTCCTTGGCTGCAGACAGGTAAGAGCAACTGGCCCGTGTCACACGTTTGCTGGAGCGGGCGCTGCCCGCCTCATCCACGTCCTGCCATTCGGGGCCAGGTGCTGGGAGCCCAGGGCTCTGCCCCTGCTCTGCTTTACTGGGTCCCATGGGTTCACGGGGTGCAGGTCCCCGCAGGGAGCCCTGCTGGCGTGGGCACCTCCTCAGGGGCTGCCTGTGTCCGCTGCCGCGTCTCCCTTGTCGGCTGTGCCTCCATGTCGTGCTCTCGTGCCTGGCTTCCTTCGTGGGCGCTTTCTGTCCTTGGTGGTCGCTGCTCTGGCTCCCAAGGCAGGAAATCTCCGCTCCCTCCCCTGGCTCAGTGGGCTGGAGGCTGGTGGCACTTTCCGGCCGCTCCAGCCCTCACCCGGGCCCGCTGCGCTCACAGGCCTTGTGGCGAGAGAAAGGGTATTGATTGCCCGGCACTGACTGATGACTTACCCTGAGCGCCCCCGAAGGCACACTCGCGAAGGGTCGATGTCAGCCGCCGGGTCTGGCACCCGGGGACCGTCCTGCCAGCCTGCGCGATGAAGCTCTCGGTCAGGCGGCTCTGTGCAGGGTGGTGCCCAGCAGGCCGCCCCCCACCTTCTCAGAACCCCGTGAGCTCCGGATGTCCTCCCAGGACGCCTCCCAGGGGGCAGCTGTCCAGCCTCGAGGATGTGTTGGCAGCCGATGTTTCCCCGTCCTTGCTTGGGAGAGACCCCCGCCCCTCGGAGCCCCCAGCCCGTCTCCCTGGAGTATCTGCTGCGGCGACGGCCAGGCCCGCCGTGGGGTTCCCACTCCTGCGCCCCGTCAGGGGCCCTGTTTGTGTGCTTGACATTTCCGAGTACAGGGCTTGGGGTGTGCGGGTTTGTTCTGAGACCTTATTAAGTGGCTCCAGTCTAGGGTTTAATTGTTACTGATAGCTAAGAGTGTAATTACCTTGGTAAAATACCATGCCTATTTTAAGCAATTGAAAATTGGCTTCCAGAACTGGGTGAACACAAACCATTTTCCTATTTGAAATGAGCTATTTCCAGTGTGCCTCTAATATTCCACAATGTGGCTACAGAATCGAAGCAGTGAAAGCTAACTTTTAGCATGAAATGTGAAAAAAAAAAAAAAAGAAAAGAAAAAGCCTCCCCTCCCCCTCTTCCCTCGGCCCCCCGCCCCCCCGCTCCCCGCAATTCCAGAGGGCACTGGCCTTTGGCGTCTTCTCCCTCCAGGGTCGTTGTCTGGTAGTGCCGACACCCCCCTTCCCCACCCCTACCTCGGGACCCCTGCTCTTGCTGCCTAGCAGACAAACCTGTGGGCACACCTGAGCTTTGGGGGCAGCGAGGCAGGGAGTGTCCCCCTACGTAGTATCTGGAAGGGGCTGTGCTGAGGCAGGCTCCCAGTCCCGGGGGCGGGCGGGGGTAGCTGCTGCTCCAGGTCCTTCAACACTGTGGCCCGAGGCGGCCCCCGGGTCTCCCAGTCCTCTTCCGACGGGGCTCCAGGCCGGCACTGGCGTCTGTGTTATCTACTCTGCGTAAATGCAGCTCTGTGCTCCTTGTGGTCACTTGGCAGCTTTGAGAAATGGCCTGTAATTATGTGGAAGCTGCGGGGCTGAGGCTTGTCCAGCTGCTGCCTGGGCCTCCGTGGGGCCAGCCTCTCGGCCACAGGGAGGTCCAGGCTTGGGCCCAGGGCAAGTCTTATCCCCGTGGGCCTCTGCCGAGCCCCGTGCCCTGCATGGTAGGCCCAGGAGAGTGGGGTCAGCTTCCTGACTCGGGGTCACTCAGACCCTCGGGGATGGCGCTGCTCACTGCATGGGGGCGTCAGCGTTGTTCGGGCTAAAGTCACGCCTCGTGTCCTTGAGTTCTGTCCCCGAGAGAAGACGATGCGTTTCCTGGGAGGAAGGTGGCAGGTGGGAGGTGCTGCGCCCTGGTGAGGGTCCTCGTGGGCGGCCAGGCGGGGGCCCCTTTGCTGTCACATGTCGAGGTGGCATGGTGGCCCACGCAGCATGCCAGCGTGCAGCCCTGGGGCCCGCACATCGTGCCCAGAGGGACTGTCTTGGGAGCACCCCCCGGTCCCAGGGGAGTCCCCCCCACCCCCCCCGAGTCTGCACCAAAACCTGGTGGCTCTGCTTTGAGTCACTCTGGTGCGTACGGAGGGGCCACCTCGTTTTTGAGGCCCTGGGGCTCCGTGAGGCGGCCCCCTTCTGCAGGGCTGCTCCCGCCGTGCCCTCCCTGCGGGCGCAGAGGGCTGTTTTCCGTGCTGAACTGTGGGCGGGCATCTGCGGGTGGAGACGCCTGTGGCAGGTGTCCTCCAGGCGCTGGCTGCCTCCTCCCTCTTACTCTGCCTCCGACGAGCGGCGTTCATGTGTCCAGCTGTCCACTTGTGAGCTTTGAGTCCGCACTTAGGGCCTCCGTGTACCGATCGTGGCCGCCAGGGCCCTAGAGACGTTTCGTTTCACTGTGTACCTTTTGCTCGAACCCGCCTCTGGAATTGCTTTGCGGTGAGGGCGAAGCGGGTGACACACTCTTTCCTTGGGGGCAGTGCTGTCGATGCAGCACCGTTTCCTGAGAGACTCTTGGTCCCCTGTTCGCTGTCTTGTTGCTGTAACTGTCACCCGGGGCCACCGAGGGCGGCTCCGCACCCGCGTGCTCTTCCGTGCCAGCGTTCGCGAGTTGTCCCTCTGCCAGCGTGGCCCTGTCCTGCCTGTCACAGCTTTCTCGTATGTGGCGCCTGGTCGTAAAGCTCCGTTTATCGTGGCTCTTGAAGAGTCTCTGGCTGGCTGGGGCCCTGTGCGTAGCCTCGTGCGTTTCAGGAGCAGTTCGTTAGCTTTACACGCAAACCGGCTGGGCTGGGCTGGGCTGGGCTCAGGATGAGTTTATAAATCAGCTGGGGGGGAGATGGCGTCTCAGTGGAGTTTCGCCCTCTAGACCAAGACGTCGCGTGTTCTGCCGCTCACCTGGGTCTTCTTTCCTTCCCCTCAGCGCCGGTTGGCAGTTCGGAGGGCGCTCTCCCTCCTGCGCGTGTCCTTCAAAGTTGTGCCCTTCTGCGGGTTTGGGGCGGGCACGGGGGGGCCGTGCGGAGCCCTGCCCAGCGGGCAGCCTGGCCTCTGCGCGGACGCCGCGTCCCCACGGCCCTGGTGCTCCCAGTGCTGCCTCCTTCGCCGCCCCCCCCCCCCCGGCAGGAAGGTCGGGAGCCGCTCGCCGCGTCCTCGCCGCGCCCGCGTCTCAGGGACCTAGAGCGGCCGCCACCAAGCGTGATGCGTGCTGTTTGTTTTTGCAGAGACTCTTTATTGGAGTAATGAAATCCCCGTCTAGGTGTAGTTTTCCAAGAGTTATTTTTTTAAGTCGTAAATGCCTGCTCTGTGAATTTTGACGTGGGTTATTTTTATTATTCCGTTCAGGATGTTTTCTCGTATTTTCTCTGGGTTTGTAGAGGCTGACCTTCAGGCAAGGTTTCCATGTTCCAAGCTCATAGCGTCGGCAGACGGGAAGGCTGAAAGGGGTCAAGAGAAAGAATCCGACCTCGCTCACCCCCTCGCTCTTTCACTTTTTCATCACAGGGATTCTTTCGTGGTGCCCGCTGTGAGCTGGGTGCTGTTCTGGGTGCTGCTGCGCCAGCGGTAGGGTGGGCAGGGCTCAGCTCCAGCCGGCGTCCCTCTGGTTGGGACAGAGCACACTCACGGCAGCTGGAATCGCGAGGCGGCTGGTGTTGGGGCGGGCGCGTGGGTGCCCCATGCCTTCGGCCTGTGACTTTGCAGAGCTCGGGGAAACCAGGGAACCAGGCACCCGGGAGAGGAGGGACTGCGTGCTAGAGCCTGGGGCGTGGATCTGTTTCGTGGTGGTGGTTTTGTTTTTGTTTTTTTGCTTTCTAGGGCCGCACATGCAGCACGTGGAGGTTCCCAGGCTAGGGGTCAAATTAGAGCTGCAGCTGCCGGCCTCTGCTACAGCCACAGCCACACTAGATCCGAGCCTTGTCTGCAGTGTACACCACAGTTCACAGCAATGTGGATCCTTAACCCACAGAGCGAAGCCAGGGATCGAACCCACAACCTCACGGATACTAATTAGGTTTGTAACCTGCTGAGCCACAGCGGGAACTCCCTGTTTCATGTTTTTTAAAACACAATTTTAGATCCCCAGGAAGTCATGACAGTGACAGAGAGGGCCCCCCATGCGTCTTTGACCCAGCCTCCCCAACGGTAATAACTTAGGTAATTCTAGCGTGATGTCAAAACCAGGACCGAGGTCGTGTGTGTGTGTCTGTCACCACAGACATCTTCCTCGGGTCCCCCTAAAGCCACCCCAAGCCTGCTCTCCACCTCTGGAAATTTTGACATTCTCAGAGCATTATGCAAATAAAAGCATATAGTATGTGACACTTGAAAACCTTCATGTTTTGGAGTTCCCTTGCGGCTCAGTGGGTTAAGGATCTGGCATTGTCACTGTAGCAGCCCAGGTTGCTGCTGTGGCGCCGGTTGGATCCCTGGCCCCGAACGTTCTGTGTACCACAGGCACAGCCAAAAACAGGTTCATGGTTAAAATTAATAACTTTATTTTTCAAGCAGTTTATTTTCACGGAACAATTCAGCAGAACACGCAGAGGTCCAGGGCTCTCTTCCCCGCCCCCCAAGTCCTGTGGGTAACGACCTGTATCCGCGCCGTGGTTCTTAGGGCTGCCGAGGCCCCGCGGCCGCATTGCCCGAGGTCCGCGGTCCCCCAGGGGTCGTGCTCTGTGTTGTACTCTCTGGTTTCGCCAAAAGATGCGTCCAACACCAGAGCGTCCCCGACAGCACTGCCTCTGCGCCGACAGCCCTCCGTGCTCATCCTGTGCCCCTCCTGGCAGCCGCCGCCGTCCCGGCACTGTCTCCGTAGCCTTGCCCCTTCTAGAGGACGGGGTCGCCGTGTGTGGCTTTCTTGGGCCGCCTTCTCCCGGCGACAGGCACCCGGGGTGCCTCCGTGTCCTTTCTCGGCTTGCGAGAGCCCTTCTCTTTCCCAGGGCGAAGCGCTGGCCTCGGACGGGGCACAGCTGCGTGGCCGTCCGCCTGTGGGAGGGTGTCCGGTTATGCTTTTCAGTAAAGCAGCCGCGATCACCCACACGCGTGTTTTTGTGGGGACCTAAGTTTTCAGCTGAAGTGCCTGGATCACACGGTCAGAGTTTGTTCAGCTCTGAATGCTCTTCACTCCAGTAGCCCTGCGGTCGGTCGGCTGTGGGCCTCTGCTTTGTGAAGCGTCTCACACCTTTCTTTCCTTTCTGTGACAGCTCGAGGCGGGGGCTCTTTCCGTTTTACCTTTGAGGACACTGAGACACAGAGTGGGAGGCGGGGGGGTGATGTTGAACTCGCAACCCCGGTTTTGGGGGCTCGGACTCGTGCCCTGGCCGCCTGCTGGTGCCGCCTCTGCTCTCAGGCCTCCCTCATGGCAGCATCTCAGAAGTGGCTGCTGGCATTTTAAACGTCTTGGTTTTTTGTTTTTATGACACTTGAGTGTAACCGGGGGGCACACGAACCCCCGGAGGCCTGGATGTGGCATTCAGGGCATCCGGCTCCTTTATTTGTGACTCATTAACAGGTGTTAAGTGAGGCAGCAGGGATGGGGGGTGCAGAAGTGACTGGCACAGTCAGGGGGTAAAAGGGACCAGGGCCGTGGGGGGGTAAAAGGGACCAGGGCCGTGGGGGGGTAAAAGGGACCAGGGCCGTAGGGGGGGTGCTCTGTGCTGTGAGCAGACCAGATAAGCGTGGCCCCAGCTCCCTGGAGTCCCCCTCTGTCACTGCAGTGTGGTTACCCACCCCCCACAAAGCAGGGAGCCCCTGTGGCAGCCAGCAGCTGCCCGGGGCCTGAGTGGGCGTGTGGCTGACGCCCCCACCGAGCCTCTCACCTTGGAGAAAAGCGGATTATGTCTGTTTCTCTTGCAAAAGGACGTCAGCGCCCCGGCTGCTTTTGATCACTCATCTTCGTCCTCTTCCCACGTCCTTCCTCAGAGCCGGCAAGCTTCCTAATCTTATTAGGAGGATTTCTGTCCCTTGCCTTCTTTCTTAATGCTGGAAACTCCTGGTTTGGGTGGCATGGAAGGAAATCCTTAAGCAGCTCAGACCTGCACTGTCTTCTAAGGAATAGTCCTTTGTGCGTCTCTGGCTCTTTGCCACCCCAGGCGTGGCACAGGGCACGGGCCCTTTCCCTCTTGGCAGGTTGTGGCTCCAGAGCTGCTAGGATGCTGGCCTGAGCCGCACGGTGGCAGGGGTGGAGGGGGCACAGGTGCTGGGTTTTGACGGGTGTTTCTCATCGTGCCCCCCCACCTCTGCCCCGAGAGCAGCCCCCTGCCGTTTGCGCGTGTGTGGACGGCGAGAGCAGGCTTCGTCTTGACCGTGTGAGGGTCTGAAGACCTTCCTGCTGGGGGCCGTGCAGACCTTCCCTGCCTTCGGGGCTGGTGAGTCTGCCCGCGGGGGTGCCAGCGGCCTCGGTGCCGTCAGACATGCAAGAGGAGGGCTGTCCTGCTGACCCTGAGCCTCTCCTTCCTGGGGCCCGGCCGTCACTGTTCTCCCTCCTCTCTGTCCTGAGTCCCGCCCGCCCTGGCAAAGTGGCTCGAACGGAACTGGAGACACCCCTGCCAGGTCCCCGGAGCCCGGGCCTTTGAAGGCCTAGGTTCGCCGTGGGGCCATGGGACTGGTCCTCCAGGCGGAGGTTGGATGTGGGCCGACGTTGGGGGCGCACGTGATGGCCGGGAGCCGAGTGTGCGTCGCCATCTCCCCGTTTTGTCCGTGCGGAAGTGGTGCTGTCGCCTGCAGGAGTGACTGACCCCGGGTGGCGGGCTGGGCTGGCCCTGCGCGGGCCCTCAGGAGCAGCCCTTGGCAGCCTTGAGGGGTTCGCGTTCAGCCTTGGACTCGAAACTTGCAGGGCCTGAGCTGCTGCCCGTCTGACTGGCTCCCGGCTGGTGTCCTTGCTGCCCGCGTGCAGACGGCGTGGAATAGCAGGGCCTGGTCCTTTCCAGAGACGGTGTAACGGGGACCTGGGGTGGACCAGTCCCAGGATTTTCCACGGCTGAGACCTTGGGGTGCCAGAAGGCTTTCTGCCCCCCAGTGCCTCGTCCAGGGGGTGAGTCAGCAGGCCTTGGCCGGTCCGTAAGGACGCCCGCAGGCCTAGCCTCCCGCCAGCCCTGACCTCGCCCCGCTCCCTGCCCCCCTCCCCCAGGAGCTGGCCGTCTGGTGTCTCCACTCGCTCATCTGGTTACTGGTTTTCAGAGAGACTCGTTGCACCCTCTATGTGCTGGTGGCCTGGGCTGGGCTGGGGGGCCGTCCTCTCCCCCGTGGCCTGCACCCTGGAAGTCTGGAGCTGGAGGCCGCTCTGCTCCGAGGCGGCAGTCTCTGCAGCCGGGCTGCCTCCACTTCGGCCAGCGTCTTCCCGGAGCCCGGCACCCCCCGCTGCCCTGCGCCTGCCCGTCTGGCTGGTGGGTCGTGGTCTCCACCCGTGGGCAGGCGCCGGGCCCGAGTTGCTCACGTTCCGGAAGCTCCGCTCAGAGTCAGCCCCTGCTTTTTCCCCTCAGAGCCTCCCTCCGCATTTCTTCACCCTTGGGAGGAGCCTGGAGGATGAGGAGGGGGGCCCGCCGCGCCCCACCCCTGCCTCCCAGACGAGCGGGGCCTTCTCGGCTTCGGACTCGGATCTCACGCGTTCGTGGGTTGTCCTTTGGGGTTACTTTTCCAGGCTGACGTTTCTGGCGTATCCATTTAGGTAAGAAAGCCCACCTGCTTTGTCGGGGAAAATGCCATTTGCAGAGGTATTAGAAAGCCGGTCTTGTCACCGGTATGATCGCACCATCCCACCGCGGGGGCAGCCGGGACTGGGTCGTGGAAAGAAAATTCCAGCGAGCAAAGCAATTTTAGGAAATAAAAAGAAATCAAAACAAAGTGCCTTTCCTTCCTCTCCAACTGGAAGATGTTTATTAAGATGGGGCTGGAGGGAGCCGGGAAGAGAGGTGCCCGCAGGCCCCTCTGGCTGCTGAGGACCAGCTGCACCCGGCGCGGCCGTGGCCTGCGCCCCTCGCCCCCTCTGCAGGCTCCTGCCACCGGGCACCCTCCTCTGCTGCCCTCGGTTTGGAGGCTGCGTGCCGGGTCCTGCCAACGCATGCTCTCTGCACTAACTTGCTCGCCCTCTTAGAGGGGGCCTGGCCCCAGTCCCCACCCATTCGTCCCAGACTGCCCAGGTTCCAGAAGCCTCTGGGCCCTGCTTGGGGAGGCTTGTGGGCCTCGCGGTACCTTCCCGAGAACCCCAGGTCAGGGGGAGGCTGGGGTGGGAGGTGCCCCGGCCGCGGTCTCGGGGGTGGGTATGTGATCAGAGCCCAGGGCTCTCGCGCCCTGAACGCTGCCTGGATGGTGCTGCCTGGTTCCTGGCGTAGCAGATGCTGCTGTGGCATGCCCTCCAAGGCACAGAGTCGAGGGCGCCTCCTCGTTGGGTGCCCCCACTTCACCATAGTCACTTCCGTCTGAATAGGTCCATCCCTCAAAAGGGCGTTCAGCCAACACGCAGCTTAGATCACAGGGCGCCTGGCCTCTTCCTGCCCAGGGACGGAAACCCTGCCGGAACGCCGGGGACACCGAGCCCTGCCCCTGTCTCGCTCCTGCGCCAGGCTGGCAGGGGCTGTGCCTGGGGGCGGTGGGGGCAGGGAAGACGCCGCCCTGCCCCCCCGCCCCCGGCGTCCTCAGCGTCCTCCTCTGCCCACTTCTCTGCAGCTCGCTGTGCTTGGCAGGCACTTGGCACATGGTGGGTGCCCGGGCACCCTTGCATGTCGCGCTCCCTCGTGTGACCAGCGAAGGAACCGGGGCACAGAGCCTCCCGTAAACGGGGAGCAGCACCCCTGCCGGCCTTTGCCCCCCTTCTCCCTGGAGGGTGGGGCGCCCCGCGAGTGGGGCTCTGTGGGGCTGTCCCCCCACTTCCACTCAGGCAGCCCCACTGCACCCCGTCTGGCTGCAGTTGGGTTGGTGGGTGGGGACGTCGGAAGCGCTGGCGGCGAGATGGCAGAGACGAATGAGTCTGTTTGAGGCTGTAACTTAAACTCAGCAGCTTGGGGATGGGCGCTGGTCCCCTCCATGGGGACATAAAGGCAGAGCCCCTCTTGACGGCGGCAGAGGCGAGCTGGAGGGTAGGAGCCCGGCCAGCCCACTCTGCCCGAGGCCTGGATGCCCTCTGAGCCTGTCTCCTGCTCTCCCCGACACACGGAGAGGGCCACCCCCCCCTCCACCCCCGTGGCTCCTCCACCGTCCCCTCCAGGCTGGCTTGATCCCACAGCCATCGTGGGACAGCTGTAGTGTGACTGCCAAGTCCATTTTCTTTTGTTTTTTTTTTTAGTTTTGGTTGGACCTGCAGCACATGGAAGTTCCCAGGTTGGGAATCAAACCCATGCTGCTGCAGAGACAACAGACACAACACCAGATTCTCGACCTGCTGCGTCATAATGGGAACTCCGCTGGGGCACGAGGCCCACCCAGCGCGGGGAGCGGCCTCCATCCCAGGCTGGCAGGTGGCCCTGGGGCGTCCTGCGAGGACGAGGCCGTGCGGCCAAGGGTGTCCTTGTGTACACGCTCGATCCCCTTTGTCGTTGTGGACACCTGTTCTCTTTCTAGCTCCATTTCGAAGAAATCCAAATCTTTGAATAACCTTCATCCTGAGAGGAACGGCAGCTGGCTGCAGGTGGAAATTGATGGCCACGCTCAAAGACATGGGTCCCTGCCAGGCACAGCCTCTTGAGTCCTGCTGCCAAAAATAGCTGCCGTGTCTTGCTGGTGGTGTTTGAATTGTCTCCAGGCCACGCCTGGTGATTATTTCAGATGTGAGAGGTGCCACCGGCCTCCCTGGGCTGTTCTGGCTCAGGCCAGTCTGCCCTTGGCCTGGGAGGCACGGCCGGGGGCCGCTCTTTCCCTGGCCTCTGCCCCTGTTGAGTTGTCCTTGGCTTCACTACCCAGAGAGTGCGTCCTGGAGGGACTCTGCACCCTCACCCTGTGTGGGGGGAGTCCCCCCCCATCTGCGGCCTGGGGGCCTTCCTCTTCCCCTGCAGGCTGGCTCCATTGGCCAGGGCTCCCCCACATTTTCTGGGGTTCACCTCCAGCCTGGGGTGGTTCCTGGCTACTGGTCACCTGAGAGCTGGAGTAGAACCCGAGGTGGCCGTAGCACAGGGGCTGTTGAACAAGGTGGGCGTGAGTTGTGTGGTTGACTGGTCCTTCAAGGCACAATGGCATCCGTGTCCCCAACTGCCCACTCTGGGGAGCACCTGGTGCCCCCACTGGCCTGACTTCCCGTGGACCAGCCCTTCCTGCGCAGGGGCTGTGCCCCTGGGCTGCCCCTCCCCCTCCTCTCTGGAAGCCTTTCTTTTCCATCTCCTTCCCCAGGGGGCTTGGCGGCTTCAGGGATCTATGAGCGGCTCTGGGCCTTTAGGCGCCCTGGGCGGGGGGCACCCCAAGGCCTGCGGGCCTCCCTGTGCAGCTGAGGAGCGGCCCTCAGGACAGGCTCCGCTCCAGGTCCAGACTCCTGACCTGCCTTCCCTTGATCGCCTCTCCTGGACACGTGCCCTCGCCCACCTGCCACACAGAACCGGCTCAGAGAGGGACCTCGAACGCGTTCTCCTTGTAAACTAACACTGACGCATACGTGCTGGTCAGTTCACACATGTTTGGAGTCAGTTCTGCCGTAAGGTGACACATCCCTGAAAATCTCCCTGCTGTGCAGAAACCACCAGAAAGTTCATCAGCGACACAGTACACACGGGAGCCGAATCTGATGACGTGGTGGCCGCGATTCACACGTGTTCAGCAGTAAGAAATACGGGAACCCCGCACGGAATACAGCGCCTGACCTGGCGAGACCGTCACGGACGCTGTGCAGGCGTCACATTGTGTGCTCGCTGTCTACCGCTGTTTTTTTTTGTTTTGTTTTGTTTTTGGTCTTTTTAGGGCCACACCCGCGGCATATAGAGGTTCCCAGGCTAGGGGTTGAATGGGGGCAGCAGCTGCCGGCCTGCACCACAGCCACAGCCATGCGGGATCCAGGCCACGTCCTTGACCTACCCTGCAGCTTGTGGCAGTGCCAGGTCCTTAACCCAGTGAGCCAGGCCAGGGGTGGAACCCACATCCTCACAGAGACAACGTCGGGGCCTTAACCCACTGAGCCACAACGGGAACTCCCCTCCCACTGTTGCTGTTGTTTATCTCCCAGTAGGCGCCTGCGGGTGCCTGGGGGGGGCCTGGGACCAGTAGGCACTCAGTGCAGAGTCGGGACTGCTGATAATCATCAAACGACCTTCCTTTCATTAACTTTTCTAATAATCCTATTCAGAGGTCGCTTGAGGCGCCTGTGAGCTGGGATTTGCAGATTCCCTCTTGCGGAAAAGTCGTCTAGTCGGGGCAGGCTGAGGAGTTGGCCCAGCAGAGGGGGCCGCGTCCAGCGCAGGCCTGTCTGGCTCCACCCCGAGCCCTGGCCTCCTGGTCTGGTGCGGGGGGCGGTGAGCACAGGTGCGCGTGCTGCGTGTGCGTGTGTTCGAGTGTGCATGTGAGGATGTGTGTGTGTGAGCGCACGTGTGAGGACGTATGCGTGTGTGTGTGTGTGTGTGTCTTTATTCCGGAAAGCTGGGGGTCGTGTGCAGTTTGGCTCCTCTTCTCCCGAGGCCTCCCAGCAGACGAGGGCCGGCCCTGGCCACTGTCAGCCGCTGTTCAACAGCCGTGACACGGAGCTGCGTGCAGAGACCCGGGGCGCTCGGACCAGACGGTATTAAACACCATCCACCGTCAGACGGCAGGCCGGCACATGCAGGGGATGTGGCTGGGGTCGAGTTCGTTGGCTGACGCGGCCCGTGACCATCCAGACGGCCCCGCAGTAGCGCACGAGGAGGACAGAAGAGCTGCTTCTGGACCCAGGCCCTTGGCGCGGGGCTCCAGAATGAGGCCCGAGGGTTGTTTGTTTTGGCCATAGGTCACGTCCAGCTTTGCGCTGTGTCTGGAGAGGGGAGGACGTGGGGCTGGGAAAGGGGCTTGGCTGCAGGCCGCCCGCCCAGGAGAAGAGCGTGGAGGGGACCCTCTCCCTTTCTGGGGGGTGGGGTCTCGCCTCCCTGCTGGAGGGGGGTCAACAGGAGAGGCTTTCAGCAGGACAGGGTCTGTCCCTGGACCTCCTGGGACGTTCAGCGACATTGATTCCAGGACAGGGCCTGAGGGTGGGCCGCCCCAGCCGTGCTGCCGGTCCCAGCCCCTCCCTGTGGTGCCGGGACAGGAGCCCAGGGTGGCCGTGAGGGCTCCATGCTGCGGATTGAGGTTTGGCCTCGTCTGGGGACCCCGGAGACTAGTGTACACGTAGCCCTCTGTGTCCCTCCTGTGCTCCCCACGCTGTGAGCCTGAGGCCTGGGGACACGCCTGGGGCCTGCCCAGCTCCTGGGGCTGTGTCTGCTGTCGCCTGGTGACACCTGGAGTCAGCCTCTGAGTGGCGTCTGGTGGGGCCCTGAGCTGCTCCCCCCCGCCTCCGGGTCCTGGGAAGGTTCCTGCTAGACCTGGCCTTTGCGCTGGGCCTGCCGGTCCCAGCAGTGCCCGTCTTTCTGGGGCTTCCCCGAGCTCTCTGCTAAGAAGCTTTTACAAAGGGCCCTTCCCACAGCTCAGTGAACGTCCCTAAGTAAATCAGAGCCACTGGTGAGCCTTCACCGGTGACTTTTATTAACCTCCGGTTAATGAAATACTGCTGGTTGCAGAAGCGGGATTTATTCCCACGTCAGCCGGCCTTGCCCAGCGCCTGTGAGCCCCGAGGGCGCGGCCGTGGGTGCCCGGTGCCGGCTGGCGGTGAGCCGCAGTACGCCGTGTGCTGTGAATCTGGGCTTTTCCTTGGCGCGGGACGTGACCGTGGGCTGCAGGGTGGCCTCGTGGCAGCACCGTCAGGGGCGTTGCGCTCTGCTGAGGCCCACCTGCAGCCTTCCCCTCACAGGGGCCAGATCCGGGTCAGGGGCGGTGCAGAGGGCAGGGCCGGGGCCACTCAGAGCCAACGGAGAACTTGGAAGCTCGCCCGGGTCGCCTGGCGGGTTAGTGCCGGCCGGGTCCTGACCTCCAGGCTCCTGGGCGTCTTCACGGCTGAACCTTCTCTGTGAATCTTCGCGTTGCTTTGGGGAGGTTGTGAGATACCTTTCCCAGGGTTTGTGGCACGGTGCTCCCAGCCTGAATCCTCTGGTGGTCGTAGCTGGAGCGCGTTCAGACCCCCTGGTCGTTGCCTCCCCACCCCCGGTCTGGGTCCGCGTCGGAGAAGGCGAGGTGCGCTGGTACCGCCTCAGGACGGCGCCACAGTCGCGGCCGTCCCTGCTCTGTGAGCCCTGCTGTGACACGGCGGTCACTTGGGGCCCCTGGCCCTCCTGGTTCAGCCCGTCACCTCCCCCTCACGGCCTGCTCACCTGCCCCACGCACGCAGCCGCAGGCCCAGGTGTGCCGTGTCTTCTAGTGGCTGGTGCCCCCGCCGTTTTCCTCGCGGGTTCGGCCTGGCTGTGAGCTCAGCGAGAGGAGGCCTGGGGCCGGGCTGAGCCCTCGCCTTCCAGGAAAGGTGGGCGCCCAACCTGCAGGGCTGGGGCGCACAGGGTGGGAGGGGGGTGAACCCAGCCAGCGCCGGCCTCCTGGGAGCAGCCCCAAGTTCTGCAGGACAGTCGTGGCACAGCCGTTGGGGGGCCCATACCCACACGTCGCTCGCCCAGCTGGCCCTTTCCGGCCGCCCTCCCCCTGCAGGCCTGGCGGGGCCCCCTGGCCGCAGCGAGGTCCTTCCGAGGAGGACCTGGAGAACCGTCGGAACAGATTGCGGCCAGGATTTTCAGAGGATTAAAGTTAATTAAAGAGCTCTTCCTGGCTTTCATTTCCTGGTATCTGCCAGCTATTTACATGCTAATGCAGGCCCTGCCTCTGAGGACGGGAAAGGTGTCAGCCCCGGGCGGGCGTATCATCAGGCGAGAACCCAGTGGGGAGATGAGAGGAGCCCTGTTTTATATATTTATGTTGTGTCCCCGTGGTTAGAGGTGTGCGGATTCAAACACATTTGAAATCAGTGACATCCGTTTTTTTGTTTTTTGGTTTTTTTTTAACATTTCCTGAAGTGTCTCTGTGGCCGACGTGAGTTTTCTCCATTCGGCCTGCATCTTACACTGCATAATTGAATACATTACGCATGGTAATGTCTTCGCATAAGCAATTTTACAAATAAAGAGGACACAGAACGTAGGGACCAAACTTTCTCGGTGCAGGGCTGTCTCCTCCGGAGGCCGCGTCGTTGGTGTGGGTACCTTTGAGCTCAGGGTCAGCGGGCGGCCGGGCTCCCTGGCGCTGACCACCCAGGCCTGGAGGGGAAGGCCGCGTGCAGAGCCTCGGCCTGCTCCGTGGTCACAGGCTGAAGGAGACATGTTGGTTCCTTGGAGAAGAACGACTCCGGCTCGGGTCATCTGTGTCGGGAAGGGAGACACGCGAACACGGGGAGATCTCGGCCAGGCTCCTTGCTGCTGCAGAAGGGCGCGGGTGCCCACAGAGCGCGCCCAAGAGGGAAGCCCCCCCCCGCCCCCAGTTTCCCCCCAACGCGGGGGGTACCTCTGTCCCTTCCCATGGGTCAGGTCAGGGCGCATTCTTCTCGGTTGGCCGACTTGAAACAGATTGTTCCGGGGGCAGAGGGAAAGAGGAGGTGGAGGAGGCGTCTCAGCCGGAGCAGGCGCAGGAAGGAGTGGCCAAGGCTTCCTTTCCTAGAAAAGACGCACGTTCATTCTCACGGTGACGACATTAGGCTGCTTTTCACAGCAGCCTCTCGGATGTCGCTGACCTGCAGTGGGTGTTGGGAGAGAGAGAGACTGTGTGTGTAGAGTGTGTCTTCTTCTCTCTGTCAGGGAGACAGCCCCCCAGCAACTTTGCCAGGGGCGCCCCTGACCTCCGGGCGAGGAGGCCTTGCTGGGCTGGCGCCCCATGCCCGGGCAGAGCTTGGCGGCAGCTTGTCCCGGAGGGTGGTCCCCTGTGCGACGTCCCCCTCAGCACCCCCAGCGCCCCCCCCGAGGGCCACGCTGGCGATGGCTGTCGTCTTTGCAGTGCGGCGGCAGCCCCTTTGGGTGGGGTCCCGCCTGCCTCGGGTGCGGAGGGCTTAGTGACCCGGAGGAGGTGCCTTCGGAGCCCCTCCTCCTCTGGTTTAATGCGCCCCTCCTGAGTCACCTGCACGCGGGGAGCAGAGCTTGTGTTACTAACCCAGCTTCTCAGGGCAGCAGCCGCTGCAGGGCCTGGCGCCTCCGCGTGCTCGTTATCGCCGAACGAATGATTGAAAGAGCAGCTAACACCTGTTTCCAGGAAGGTAGACGTATTTATCCCTCCTTCTTTTGCCAAGTACAGCTCATACCCTGCATATTGTATATCGACCAGACACAAAAGACTCAAAAGGGTGGAGGCTGCGTCCTCAGGACCCACGGAGCAACCCGCCTTGTGTCTTCTGAGCTTTGTGTTTGCTCTTCTCCCCGACATGGAGCTGAAGAGGAGCAGAAGAGGTCGGCAGCCCCCACATGCCCAAGGGCAGAGACAGAAAAAGCCCCTGCCAGCCAGCAGCCTCCGTCTGGCCAAGGGGCTGGGAGGGCAGTGTCCTGGGCAGTCGGGGCACTCCACCCAGTCATGGGTACACTGAGGCTGAAGTGGAGGTGCAGTGGCTGAGCGCAGGGGTGGAGGGAAGAAGGAATCCTTGAACGTGGTGATGGAGCAGGGAGATGGCCTAGTCTGAGCAGCACAGAGGAGCACGTCAGAGACGACAGGGCCTTCGGAGAGCTCCACGTGCAAGCCGCCCGAGCCCTGGGGAGGGCGCGGAAAGGGGGCCTGGTGGCCGGGTCAGTCTCTTCACGTAGGATGGGTCTGCAAGGGTGTTTTTAGCGTCTTCTGTAGTCAGTTTGCGGTGTGTATCTTTCTCAGAATGTGTTGGTTTAATTTTTGGCCCACGACTGTTCGTCGTAGTCCTTTAATCCTTTTTATTCCGTAAGGTCTGTGATACTGTCTCACTCCTCAGTCTTGATTTCGATAATCTGAATCTTTTTTTATTTCCTGTGTCAGTCAGTCCAGCTAAAGCTTTTTTAATCTTCATTGATCTTTTCCAAGAACCAGCATTTGGCTCAGCTGATTGTCTCTTGTTTTCTCCTTTCTATTTAATTTATTTCTGCACTTAGCTTTATTATAATTTCCTTTTTTTCTGCTTGCTTTGGGTCAGCAGGTATTTGAGAAAGAGGCAAAAGTAATTCACTGGGAGACGATAACCTTTTCAATCCATTGTACTGGAACAACTGGGCATTTATAACACAAAAAACAGGAACATTTTAAACAGAAATTAACTCAGTCGCAAACTTGAATGTAGAACATGAAAGTATGAAACTTATTCAGAAAGAAGAGAACATCCTGAGAATCTAGGCAAAGAGGTCTTCGACTTGACATGAAAAGTACAGTCTGTAAAAGGAAAAGTTAGTAAATTAGGCTTTATAAAATCTAAAAGCTTTTGCTCTGTGAGAAATCCTGTTAAGAGATGAAAAGACAAGGTACAGACTCAGAAAGAATATTTGCAAACCACATGCCTGACAGAAGACTGTTGCCTGGGATGCACCAGAGCTCTCAGCGCTCAGTAGTGTCTGAAAAATGGACCAGCAGGCCCAAGGCGTTCCGGTTGTGGCTCGGCGGCAGCGAATCTGACTAGGAACCAAGAGGACGCAGGTTCGATCCCTGGCCCCGCTCAGTGGGTTCAGGATCCGGCATTGCCATGAGCCGTGGTGTCGGTCACAGACGCAGCTCGGATCCCACGTGGCTGTGGCTGTGGTGCAGGCTGGCAGCTGTAGCTCCGATTCAACTCCTGGCTTGGGAACCTCCATATGCCGTGGGTATGGCCCTAAAAAGACAAGAAAAAAAAGAAAGAAAACGGTCAAAAGACAAGTCCGAAGAGCACGTGCAGATGGCGCGTAGGTACCTGAAACCCTGAGGGTGCGGAGAAGGGTCCTTTATCCGTCACGGGAGGGTGCGCGGTGGACCAGCATCTGGAAAAGAATCTGGCAGTTCGTTAAGAACCAAGCTGCGAGGACCGTCCGGCCCAGCGTCGCATCTGGGCGTTTATCCCGAGGAAACAGAACTCAGGTCCACACAGACACCTGCGCTGGACTGTGGCCCACAGCCTTGTGCACCTCCCCCCGCCGGCCCCGCCAAGTGCTGGAGCACCCCGCGTCCTCCAGCGGGGCGTGGACACGCGGTACTGGCCCCCGAGCCCGCGCGGCCCCTGCCTGGGCGCAGAGGCCCCCCGCAGGTGGGCTCTGTCTGTTCTGCAGCTTGGGAAGGGCACCCTGGAGGCAGCTATAGTTAATCTGAGGGGGGTGACTGAGTCGAAATAACCCCATGTTTGTTTTTGATGGAGGGGGCATCCCACATAGATGGGACTAATGTTTAGAATTAAAACTAAAATTTAAAAACTGGTGTTGTGAGTTTTACGGAAGCCATCCTCTCTGGTCCCCGGGTAACTCTGCGATACCAGAGTCCGGCTCTGTGGTTGAGAAAGTGAGGCGCGGAGAGGACCTGAGCCCCGCATCTGGCAGGCGAGGCAGCCCGCGCCTTCCGTGTGGAGGCGCCGCCCGGCCGCTGGGTCCTTGGGCCCGGAGTCCTTCTCGTCGGCAGAGCTGCACTCTGAGGACCGCCTGGCCCGGGAGCTGGTCCCCCTGGCACTTGACCTTCCGCACTGAAGAGGCCTCCCCTTTTCTTTAGGGCCACACACGCAGCACATGGAGGTTTCCAGCCTACAGGTCGAATTGGAGCCGTAGCCGCCGGCCTACACCACAGCCACAGCAGTGCGGGATCCTTAACCTACTGATCGGTGCCAGGGATCGAACCTGCGTCCTCATGGATGCTAGTCAGGTTCGTCAGGGCTGGATCACAACAGGAACTTCAGGAAGCCTCACTTTTGTTTCGTGAGAGCCCTGGGAGCCGTGCGTGAGCCCCTGCGGCTCGGAGCCTGGCGAACGCTGGAGACAGTGTCCTGGGCTCTGGGCTGCCCGTGAGCCGCAGGTGCTGGAGCCCAGGGCTGTGCTGGGTCCTGACTGACAGGGGGTGAGGAGCCCTTCGGTCTCTGCGTCCCTCCTGCCGTTTAGGTGATGACGCAGCTGGGCTCTGGCTTCCTGCCGACCTGGGCTCAGATGTAGGTTTGCTGACCTTGGCGGGTCCTTGAACTCGGGAAGCCTGGTCCTTATCTAGGAGGGGCCTGGCGCCGGCCTCCAGGGTGCTCTGAAGACGGACCGTCTCATCCATTCGGCTTTCAGCCGAACAGGAGTTTCCTGCGGGCCTGGCGCGCTCCAGGCTGCGCGGGGGCTGCGTGTGCCGCGGGGAAGGTGCGCTGGCTGGGCCGGGGGTGGAGATGGCCTGGCAGAGGCGCTTCCCGCCCGGTGCGCGTCCGCTCCCCCGCCTCCCGGGGAGAAAGCCCCCAGCCTGCGCAGTGACCTCAGAGACTTGACAGCCACGCGCCAGGCCCACGTGCCTTGCAGGTGGCAAAGCTGAGGCGTGGCGCGCTGAGCTGGTGTGGGCTGCGCAGCGGTCCGTGCCTGGCCACCAGGCTTCTTCCTCTCCAGCCTGATAACTTGGACCTCGCACGGGGCCGGGCCGCGCTCTAGCCCAACATGCGCACAGGGCTGAGTCCCGCCCTCCTCGGCCAGGGCCCCGGGGAGACAGTGCCGGCAGCCCTGGTGCCCGCCTTGCTCGAGGGTCCCCCGGGAGCACCAGCTCCCTAAGGCGGCGCCCCCGCTGTGAGCCCCAGAGGGTGAGGAGCTGCTGTTGGGCGGGCAGCTTCGGGCTGACTCGGGTGGGTGCCGGGGAGTGTGTCATCCAGCGAAGGCAGATGGACTGGAATTTGGAATAGAGCAGTGTGAAACCGGAGGCTAATTGCTGCGGGAAACCTCGATTGATTCCCACTCCCGCCCTGGGGAGGGCGCGGAAAGGGGGCCTGGTGGCCGGGTCAGTCTCTTCACTGTCGGGGGCGTGAGGTGGCCCGAGGGGTCGGAGGCAGAGCCGGGCCTGGCAGCCACGCACAGGGCTGTGCCGGCTCAGGGAGGGCAGGGCAGTGCCGCGGGTTCCAAGGCCCTTCCCTTTCTTAGTGGGTGCTGCCACCTGCCCGCTGTACCCACGCCCTCTCCCCCCACCCCTGACAGTCTTTCTGCTCCCAGCAGTGGTGGGATGGGAAGCCGGTCTCCCGCAGAATGGTTTTTCTGAGACAGCGTGTCGAAGGGGGTCTGTACAGACGTTGCTGTATGTCTTTTTAATGCGTATCTTTTCCGCTTTTTATCACGTGTCACGTAACGTCTGCGCAGCGCTCTGTGCCGAGAGTCATAACCGGGTTGGCCCACGCGCGTCTTGCCCCGAGGTACAGAGCGGCAGGTGCCAGCGCCCACAGCCCCCGCCGGTTCCCCAGGGGACGCAGTGTGTCAGGCAGTTTGCCAGAGTGGCTGTGACAGCTGCGTGCCCGCAGACGGTGCCCTGGCACTGCTGTTGCTTTGACGCCTGGGCCACACTTCGCGTCCTCCGTCCCGTCACTGCCGTGTCCGGGAGGGTGGGCCACCTCCTGGTGTTTGCGGTCTGTGTTCCCAGGGCATTGCCGGGATCGACGCCTCTTCCCGAGGTGCGTGGCCCTGTGGAGACCCGCTTTGGCGAAGCCCCTGGCACATTCACTGCCCGCTTTCCCCCTCGTGCCTTTCCTTCCCGATTGGTAAGAATTCTTTCTAGAGTCGGGATCCCAGCCTTTGTCAGGTATTTGTTTTGCAGATGTCTTGTCCCAGCTTTTCACCGCGTTTAACAGAGCTCTTGATTTTAATGAGCCCTCTCCCGTCCCGCCGAGATTCCTGTGCGGCTCTTGTTCTGGCGGGTGCTCTGTTGGAGGCGCTCTCTTGCCCTGCACCCTGATGGATGTTCCAGTGATGCTCTGTTTCCCGTTGTGCATTTTCGCCCTGAACTTCGGAACACAAAGCTTCCTTGGGGCCTGGCAGGCTTCGCGTCGCTCTCTCCCCGTGTGGGTGTTCTGTGGGCAGCGTCCGTTGAAGCGCTGGTCCTTTCCTGCTGCTCCTCAGCGCTTGCCTGAGGCCCGCTGTCCTGGGTGTGGCCCCTGTCCCCCCGCTTTGCCCCCGCCGCGTGGCTGCCCGGGCGCCTTCCTGTCCAGCTTAGAGCTCGGCCTGTGGGTTCCGGCGTCAGTCGCAAGGTTTTACTGGGACGCCGTGAGTAACATCTTTACGGGCCCATCGAGATGTTACTCGCTTCCGCCTCTTAGGTCATTAGCTCCTCTTGACAATGTCTGTCTGAAGTTTTCTAGGTGGACCTCGCATCTTGTAGGGTTTTTTGTGAGTTTTTTTTTTTTTTTTTCCAATGATGGTGATGGCATAACTGGCATCTTTTCCAGAATGTCTTTCTCTGACTCTTTTTGCTGGCATGCAGAAATGTAATTGGACTTTGATCATGAACTCCAATCCAGCCAAGGACTAAGCTCACTTATTTTAATATTCTTTGGGTAAATTCCTTTAGATTTTCTGTGCTCATAGCTGTGTCACTACCCATCGTAGGTTTGCACTGCTTTCTAGTCTTCATACCCTTACGTCTTTTCTTGCCTTGTTCTGCTGCTTAGGGTTCTTCATACTGCATTGAGCAGACGCCTCAATCGCTTTTTCCTTCCCAGGCTCAGAAGGGAAGCTTTCAACTCTCCGCGGCTGCGGTGTCGTGAGAGAATCCCTCAGGTTAGAGAGGGTCCCTTCTGTCCCTCATTGGCTAAGGGTTTTGTTGTCGTCGTTGTTGTAATCATGCTCAGATGTTGAATCACAATCAGATGCACAAGTTGACAGGACAACGAAAATCAACTGTAATAGAAAAAATAAAACCTTAAAGAATTACAATCGAATGTGTTTACTGCATATATTGAGGTGATCATGATTTGTGTTCTTTATTCTGTCGCTGTGGAGAATTTGACTGACTGACTCCACATGTAAAGCCAAACTGCATTCCAGGAATAAACTAACGTGTCTATGGGTTATGCTTTGTAAGTAACGCTTTATTTGGTTTGCTAATAAGTAGTTTGGGGATTTTGGATCTCTGTCTATGAGAGATTTTTTATTTCTTAGAAAGTCCTTACCAGTTTTGGTGTCATAATTTTTCTGGCTTTATAGAACTGAATTTAAAAATTCTCTTTCCTTTGTAATAGTTTGCGTAAGATTGATGGTATTCCTTCCTTAAAAGTGTGATAAAATTCCCCACTAAAGGCATCTAGACCTGGGGGGTCTCTGTGTTGTAAAGATTGTAAATTAGGGCTTTTTTTTTTTTTTTTAAGCTTTGAAACTGAATATTCAGGTTTTCTTCTTGATTCAGTTCTGATAAGCTTTTTTTTAAAAAAACAATTTATTATAGTTAATTTACAGCGTTCTGTCAGTTTCCGCTGTACGGCAGTGTGACCCAGTCATACAAACACATACATTCTTTCTCTCACCTCATCCTCCGTCCCAGTGATTGCCTACAGCTGCCTGTGCTACACGGCAGGATGCCATTGCTCAGCCGCTCCAGATGCAGGAGTCGGCGTCTACTAACCCCCAGCCCTCAGTCCATCCCACGTTGGCAACCACAAGTCTGTCCTCCAGGTCCATGAGTTTCTTCTCTGTGGAAAGGTTCATTTGTGCCGTATATTAGATTCCAGATATAAGTGATATCATACGGCATTTGTCTTTCTCTGTCTGACTTACTTCACTCCGTATGAGAGTCTCTCATTCCATCCATGTTGCTGCAAATGGCATGATTTTGTTCTTTTTTATGGCTGAGTAGTATTCCATTGTGTATGTGTACCCCATCTTCCCAATCCATTCATCTGTCGATGGACATTTGGGTTGTTTCCATGTCTTGGCTGTTGTGAATAGCGCTGCAGTGAACATGGGGGGGGGGGGGTGCACGTGTCTTTCTCTTTTTTTCTTTGCTTTTTAGGATTGAACTGGAGGCACATGGAAGTTCCCAGGCTAGGGGATGAATTGGAGCTACAGCTGCTGGCCTACACCACAGCCGTAGTAACCCGGAATCCGAGTCTCGTTTTCGACCTATGCCACAGCTCACGGTAATGCTGGATCCCCAACCCATTGAGCGAGGCCAGGGATCGAACCCACATCCTCATGGATACTAGTCAGATTTGTTTTTGCTCCACCACAACGGGAACTCTGCATGTATCTTTTTCAGTGAAAGTTTTGTCCGGATATATGTCCAGGAATGGGATTGCTGGATCATATGGTGGTTCTGTATTTAATTTTCTGTGGTACCTCCATACTGTTTTCTGTAGTGGTTGTACCAATTTACACTCCCACCAACAGTGCAGGAGGGTTCCCTTTTCTCCACACCCTCTCTAGCGTTTGTTATGTGTGCACTTGCTAATGATGGCCATTCTGACGGGTGGGAGGTGGTACCTCACAGTAGTTTTGATTTGCATGTCTCTAGTAATCAGGGCTGTGGAGCATCTTTTCAGGTACCTGTTGGCCATCCATGTGTCTTCTTTGGAGAAATGTCTATTTAGGTCTTCTGCCCATTTTTCAATTGGGTTGTTTCTTTTTTCGCTGTTGAGTTGTAGGAGTTGTTTGTATAGTTTGGAGATTAAGCCCTTGTCGGTTGCATCATTGGCAACTATTTTCTCCCTTCCATAGGTTTTTTGTTTGTTTGTTTGTTTGTTTGTTTGTTATGGTTTCCTTTGCTGCGCAAAAGCATGTAAGTTTGATTAGGTCCCATTTTTGGTTTTCATTTCTGTTGCCTTGGGAGTCTGACCTAAGAAAACATTTGTGTGGTTGACGTCCGAGAATGTTTTGCTTATGTTCTCTTCTAGGAGTTCAGTGGTGTCTTATGTTGAAGTTTTAAGCCATTTTGAATTTATTTTGTGCATGATGTGCTCCCGTTTCACTGATTTATATGCAGCTGTCCAGGTTTCCCAGCAGTACTTGCTGAAAAGACTCTCTTTTTCCCATTTTATGTTCTTGCCTCCTTTGTCAAAGATTAATTGACCGTAGGTGTCTGGGTTTATTTCTGGGTTCTCTATTCTGTTCCATTGTCTGTATGTCTGTTTTGGTTTTTTTTTTTTGTCTTTTTGTGTTTTCTTGAGCCACTCCCGTGGCATATGGAGGTTCCCAGGCCAGGGGTTGAATCGGAGCTGTAGCCACCAGCTTACGCCAAAGCCATAGCAATGTGGGATCCGAGCTGCATGTACGACCCATACCACAGCTCACGGCAACGCCAGATCCTCAACCCACTGAGCAAGGGCAGGGATCATACCCGCAACCTCATGGTTCCCAGTCGGATTCGTTAGCCACTGCGCCACGGCGGGAACTCCTGTATGTCTGTTTTGGTACCAGTACCACACTGTCTTGATGACTGTGAGTTTGTAATATTGCCTGCAGTCTGGGAGAGTGATGCCTCCTGCTTGGTTTTTTTTTTTTTTTCCCTCCCTCTCAGGATTGCTTTGGCAATTCTGGGTCTTTGATGGTTCCAACTTAATTTTTGGATTATTTGTTCTAGATCTGTGAAAAATGTCATGGGTAATTTGATAGGGATCGCATTAAATCTGCAGATTGCTTTGAATAGTATGGCCATTTTAGCCATATTGATTCTTCTAATCCAGGAGCATGGGATATCTTTCCCTTTCTTTGAATCCTCTTTAATTTCCTTGATTAATGTTTTATAGTTCTCAGCATATAAGTCTTTCACCTCCTTGGTCAAGTTTATTTCTAAGTATTTAATTTGGGGAGGGGGTGATTTTTAAAAGGTATTGTATTTTTATATTTCTTTTCTAATATTTTGTTGTCAGTATCCAGAAATGCAACTAATTTCTGAATGTTATTCTTCTGAGTTATTTTACGTTTTACTTTCTTCATCTTATTTAGTATTTTTATTCGTCTCTTCTTGCTTTCTTTTGAGTTTATTGGAGCTTTTTTGGGGGGGTCGCGTTTCCCCTCTTTTTCGTACTTTTCTTAGTGGCCGTGTGTGTATTGAACGTGTTGGTCATATTTAGTATTTTTATTCGTCTCTTCTTGCTTTCTTTTGAGTTTATTGGAGCTTTTTTGGGGGGGTCGCGTTTCCCCTCTTTTTCGTACTTTTCTTAGTGGCCGTGTGTGTATTGAACGTGTTGGTCATATTTAGTATTTTTATTCGTCTCTTCTTGCTTTCTTTTGAGTTTATTGGAGCTTTTTTGGGGGGGTCGCGTTTCCCCTCTTTTTCGCAGTTTTCTTAGTGGCCGTGTGTGTATTGAACGTGTTGGTCTTATTTAGTATTTTTATTCGTCTCTTCTTGCTTTCTTTTGAGTTTATTGGAGCTTTTTTGGGGGGGTCGCGTTTCCCCTCTTTTTCGCAGTTTTCTTAGTGGCCGTGTGTGTATTGAACGTGTTGGTCTTATTTAGTCTTTTTATTCGTCTCTTCTTGCTTTCTTTTGAGTTTATTGGAGCTTTTTTGGGGGGTCGCGTTTCCCCTCTTTTTCGCAGTTTTCTTAGTGGCCGTGTGTGTATTGAACGTGTTGGTCTTATTTAGTCTTTTTATTCGTCTCTTCTTGCTTTCTTTTGAGTTTATTGGGGCTTTTTGGGGGGGTCGAGTTTCCCCTCTTTTTCGCACTTTTCTTAGTGGCCGTGTGTGTATTGAACGTGTTGGTCTTATTTAGTCTTTTTATTCGTCTCTTCTTGCTTTCTTTTGAGTTTATTGGAGCTTTTTGGGGGGGTCGAGTTTCCCCTCTTTTTCGCACTTTTCTTAGTGGCCGTGTGTGTATTGAACGTGTTGGTCTTATTTAGTCTTTTTATTCGTCTCTTCTTGCTTTCTTTTGAGTTTATTGGAGCTTTTTGGGGGGGTCGCGTTTCCCCTCTTTTTCGCACTTTTCTTAGTGGCCGTATGTGTATTGAACGTGTTGGATAGTTGATGGTGTCCGTACCCACCTGAGGACCAGTTTAAGGCTCCCACCTCTCTTAAATGCTTTTATTATTATGTCTTAGTTCTATCTTTTTTTTCTTTTTAATTTGCTTTTTCTCCGTGGTGATAGATTCGATGGGTGATGTCTGCGTATTAGAAAGATCAAAGCTCTAAGAGGACAGGCCGTGAGCGGTACGCGCCCCCCACCCCCACCCCGTACGCCCTCCACCACCCGCCTGCTCGCCTGCTGCAGGTGGCTGGCTTCTTGTGTGAGTCTCCAGGTGTGTGCACGTGTGTGTCTCTGAAAGACTCTTGGCAGCCTTCCCGTCACTTTCTCTGCAAGCTCCTTTTCCAGGTCTTGTGGGTGAATTGGTATTTGGCGTCCTCGTCAGCTGCTGTAGGCGTGCGCCCCCCACCCCGCGAGCTGGGCGAGTCGCCGTCCTGGACCATCCTGATCGTGGAGGGAAGCGCACAGACGCTTCCTGGTGCTCCCGACGTGCGGAGCCGTGTTGCTGGTAAACCTGAATTCTCTTGAATTCTTGGAGGGTTTAACCCCGCCCTCCCCGCACCCCCGTCCTTCCCGTGCGGAGGCCGCTGGTTCGCTCCGCCCCGCGTGCCACAGGCTGTGTGTGTCAGGGCACGCTGGACGCCCCGCACCACGCACGAGCTTTGGAATGTGTGATGGCTCTGAATCTGAGGATGGGTGTTTTTATTATTTTTTATTTTATTTACTTATTTATTTATTTGTCTTTTTGCCATTTCTTGAGCCGCTTCCCGCAGCATATGGAGGTTCCCAGGCTAGGGGTCCAGTCGGAGCTGTAGCTGCCAAACTTACACCAGAGCCACAGCAACGCGGGATCCAAGCCGTGTCTGCAACCTACACCACAGCTCATGGCAACGCCGGATCCTTAACCCACTGAGCAAGGCCAGGGATCGAACCCGCAACCTCACGGTTCCTAGTTGGATTCGTTTCCACTGAGCCACGACGGGACCTCCGGGATGGGTGTTTTTAAAACTCGATTCAGGAAATCTCTCAACCGTTATGTCCGTGATCGCTGCCTTTGTCTTGTCTGCTCTTTTTCCATGAGTTTGTTAGAAGCCTTTGCGACGGTCCCATCTGCCCTCTCGCGGCCTCATCTCATATTTTTTGTCTCTTTTGTCTTTTGCTCTTTATAGTTTATTCTTTATATTTATTGTTCAGTGTATGAAATCACTTTTTTTTTTTTTTGCTCTTTTTAGGGCTGTGCCCACGGCATATGGAGGTTCCCAGGCTAGGGGTCTAATTGGAGCTGTAGCCGCCAACCTACGGCCACAGCCACAGCAACGCCAGATCTGAGCCACATCTGCGACCTACAGTGCAGCTCAGGGCAACACTGGATCCTTAACCCATTGAGCCAGGCCAGGGATCGAAACTGCGTCCTCATGGATACCCGTTGACCGCTGAGCCACGGTGGGAACTCCCGCTAAATCACTCCTTAGCCACACTTACATGCTGTTTTTGTTAGTTAAATTTTAACGATTTTTACTTGGTGTTCTGTGTTCATTTTTAGTTTCCTTGTTGTTTCTTGGGTGTATTGTTTCGACTAACAATAAAATCTCTTTCTTTATTGTGCTAAACATATTGTGCACACTTAGTTTCTGTTCTGCCCCTCATTTTTCTATTACTGAATACTGTGGGTTGCGTTCTCCTCTTTCTTGTGTGTGCTGGTCTGTTTTCAGTCGTATTTTGTGACTTTTATCTCTATCGTCTTTTTACTGTGAGCTTCTGATCCTCAGAGCTTTATCTTTGGAATCTGATGCCTGGACGGAAGTTCTGCTTTCCCTGCAAGGATCTGTGCTCACTCGTGCCTCTTGCCTGCGTGCACGTGCGACAGTCCGCCGTGTGCACCTGTGGTCCCTGCTGCCGTGCGTGTGCGAGTGTGCGTGTCGTTGTCTGTGCGATGTTTGTATGAAAGCGTGCCCACGGAGGATGTCGTTGTTTTTGGTCCTGGTCCTCTGATCAGGCCCCCCATTTCGGCTTCGCCCTGCATGAGGCCTCGTCCACCCCAGGGAGCTCTGCCCGGGCTCCAGGAGCTGGAGCTTGGGGTCTTTCCTGAGGCGCAGCTTGGGAGGGGTGGCCCTCGTGGGGCAGTCTGCCCGTCTCTGCGTGGTGGAGCCTGCGGGGTGGGACTGGCCTCTTCTTTGGGAACTCGGGGTGCGGGGGTGGTTGGTCCTGGTGCTGGAGCTGGTGGGAGGTCACCCTTTGTCACCCGTGGGCACCGGGCAGCACCTGAGGAGAGAGGGAGGTGGCCCGGCGTCCTCGCAGCCCAGCTCCTCATGCTCAGAGGCCCCTGCAGGGGCTTTGGGTCATTTGTGTTCCCGCCTGGTATCTGGGTAGAGAGGGTGCGGTGGAGACAGGAGGGAACGGGGGGGAACGGGACAAGTGTCTTGAGGGCCGGCCCCCGGCCCTGGCCGCCTTCTGGACGTGGCCCCTCTCCTGTGTGCTTCCCCGCCTCCGCCGCCTTCTCTCCCGAGAGCTGACGAAACCACAAAGGCCATGGCCAGTGTCCGGGCTTCGCGCACTAGACCTTGACCTGCAGGACTGCAGAGGGAGGGCCTGGGTCCCCAGAACTGGATGGGGCAGAGGAGGCCACGGAGCCCCTGCAGGCCTCCACGCAGGCCTGTGCCATAAACGGAGTGTGTGTGAGATGCTGGCGGGGCAGGAGGCTGTGGCCAGGGGTGTGAGGGCGGCAGGGGTGCGGGGGGCTGGGCCGTGGCCAGGATGGGCCTGCACGCGGGGCGGGTGGGCTCTCCAGCACCCGGCTTCCCCGGGTTCCCCTGAGACTCGTGGCTCTGCTCACCTCGGGGTCAGGCCTTTTCCTCTGGAGCTGCTGTTGCGCTGGTAACGACAAGTACAGGGAGGCCGGTGTGCGTGGTTCTCCGCGCTCTTGGCTTTGCAGAACCTGTCGTGTGCTCAGCCCAGCCCCTGGGCTTGGTCTCTGGAACCACGGGGGGCGGGGGGGGGGGGGGTGACCGCTCCTCCTGCCTCTTGTTCCGAGGTGGGGTGGAAGTCGCCTTCTAGCCGTCGCCCCTGCTGCCCCTGGGGTCGGCCTCCTTCCCGCCGGGCCCCCAGCCCCCTGGTGTAAGGACAGGAAAAGCACCTGCTCCTGAGCTGACAGCTGTTCTCGGGTTGGGGGCGGGTCCGTGTCCTGTCCTGCTTCTCCTCGGGTCCCCTGGCCCTACTGGGCCAGCCCTGCGCTGTCTGCAAAGCAGTCGGTTCCGCGAGCAGAAGGCTGGGGGGCAGGCCCTGCGGCGGCTGTGTCACAGGAAGACCAGGTGTGTTGGGGCCTCCGAGCAGTGACTGTTGGCCTTGGCCCCTGGGCTCAGACCCAGAGGGGCAGGTGTCAGTGTCCCCCGGTGTGAGGAAGCCACGGCCACACCAGCCATTTCGTCCCACACCTGGCCCTTGATGCCAGCTGGCTCCTTCCCCTGTTGTGGGCACAGCGGCCCCCTTGAGCACCCGCTGGGAGCCCGGCCCGGGCTGTGCTCAGGGTCAGACCCCCAGAGGCACCCTGCTCAGCTGTGTCTTCCTGGCGCAGCTTTGAAGAGCAGACGGGATGGCACACGTGGTGGCCTGTGGCATGTGAAGTGCTGTGCCCACAGCTGCCCGAGTCTGGCCATCTGCAGACAGAAGGCAAAGCTGGCGTGTTTGGCCAGGGGCCTGGGGCTGGGGAGAGGCTGGCAGAGGAGAAAGGCAAGTGTGGAGGTGGCCGGGCCATGCCTGCCTCCCCCACAGGCTCTGACTTGTGCTCATCGGGGAATTTTTGTTCCTCTTTCGGCCCCGTTCAGGTGGTCATTCCCCCGTGTTGCCTGAGAAGGAGTCGGAGAGGTTAAGTCACCTGCCCAGGTGGCACAGCTGGTTCCCGGCAGAGTCGGGATTTGAGGCCACGCTTGTCCGAGCCCAGGACTGGAGCCCGCAGGCTCATCACTGCGGGTTTTATTCTGTCAGTTCTCAGCCTCAGCCGAGCCCCAGGAGGAGGCGGGCCCCCTCTGCGCGGCCCCACTCATTGGGAATTGCGGCGGGGATTCGGGCCCGAGGCCCGGCTCGGCGGAGGCTGGCCTTCTCCCTCCGCTGACCCCTGCCCCAGATCCCCGCTTCAGTCCCACTGCATTTTTTGGGGTGACTCCACGTGAGGGGAGGTGCTGTTGGAACAGGGCTTTGCAGCTTTTTTGGGTCGTTTTTCATTTTGTTATTTAAAACAACAGCCCTGTGGGGTGAGCGGGACTCGGCGGCGGTGACAGACGTGTTGAGGGGTTGTGGGGACAGAGGGCCGGGTTGGAGGCTGGGCATGGGGCCCCAGTGGCCGGGGGAAGAGTGAATCGGGCCTGGGCCTCTGCTGGGAGGCGGTTGTCCTGAAGGACCGTGTCCGGGGGCCGCGGGGCGACGGGCAGGGCCGGCTCTGCCTGTCCTGCTGCCACCTCCCTGGCCTTCGTCCCACACAGGCATGGTTGCAGTAGCAGAGCTCGTGCTCGGGTCCCGAGGCTTCGGGGACAGCTCAGCTGCTGATGCTGACAGCCACCCCGCGAGCGCCGGCACCTGCCCCAGCGTCCTGTCCCTGATCTGTTTGAACTTCATGGTGACCCTGAAGGGGGCTTTGCTCTGGTCATTTCACAGTTGAGCATCCTGAGGCTCAGAGAGGCCAGTTACTTTCCCTGAGGTCACACAGCTAGTCACGGTGAAGCCGGGGTTTGGGCCCAGCCGGCCTGGGTCAGGGGAGCGGCTGTGGGGTTCGGTTCTGGGCCCTCGGCCGCCACCTCCTTCCCCCCGTTGGCACACCTGGAGGGGCCAGCCTCCCTCAGAGCCTGAGCTCTCGCCCAGGCACCGTCCTTGCAGCCTCCACACCTCCTCCAGGCTGCGGCCCAGTGTCCCTGTCCTCATGGTCCCGGCTGTCCCCTCCTCTGCCCCCTCGCGGGCCAGGGCTGGCAGCTGTGACGAGCCTGCATCTGATGGCCCCTCGCGGACACCTGGCCGGGGCAGGCGGTCCCTGGGGTCCAGTGTGTGCTTCTAGAAGGAGCGCCCCAGCGCTGCCACGCCTCTCCCGCCTCTGCGCGGAGCCCACCCCGGGCGTCCTCGGCGTGTCCGGGCTGCGCTTCAAGCTGGGCCTGAACTGCCCGGCGTGGACGGTGGTGAGGTGTTGGTCCCCCCGCGCTCTCCCATGAGGGCGCTGTGTGCGCACCCACCCCGGAGGCCCAGAGCCCTGCTAGGCCCCTGGCGTCTGCTGCAGGCCCGGCCCCAGACCCCCCGAGGCCTCCTGTCGCCTCTGCGGTCCTCCCTGGGCCCTGCCTCCCCGGCCGGCCAGCGAGGGTGCGGGGAGGGAGGCGGAAGGGAGGTTGCCAGGGTCGTGGGGGCTCCAGCAGCCCCGAGGCTCCCCACCGGCCCCTCCCCAGCAGGCGCTCTGCCACTGGCGGCCTCTGGCCCCTGGAGTCACGAGAGTTGAGAGACGCGTGCTGTCTGCGCCTTCCCGTGAGCAGGAGGATGCAGGACTTGGCTGGGGCTCACGTGCACACACACACACACCAGCACACGTGAACACATGTGCACGGGCACACACGCACACCCGCGTGCACACGTGCTCAGGTAGAGCCTGAACCTTGCCGTGTTCTTGCCTCTCTGACGCCTGCTGTCCTTGCCTGGGCCTCGCCATCCTCCAGGCTCCGGGACATTGGGCTCCTGTCCTGCCCCCCAGAGCCGTCGGCCCGGGAGTTAGGCGGGCCTTTCCTCCGCTGGACCAGCGGCTGGCACCCAGCCACGTGTGCCGAGAAGCCCCCTCCTGCTCCACCGGCAGTGCCCGTCAACTGGTGCTGCCCGGCCCAGGAGGGGGGTGGGAAGGCGGGAAGGCAGTGGAGGGCCCTCCGTCCTGGGATTGAGCCCTAGAGGGGAGGACGGGCAGGCCGAGGGCCACGGAGCATGTGCGGTGAGATGGCCGGTGGGCCCATCCCCGCAGGAGGGGATGTGTCCCGGGGAAGAAATTTCCAGACTGAGGGTCAGCAGAGCTGAGCCCTGAGGTAAAGACAGTTCCGCGTCTTTGAGGGACAGGGCAGCACTTGAGCTCCGTCACCGCGGGACCTGACGGGCAGGGGGTCCTGGAACCTGCATTTTGAAGCAGCCCCGCGCCAGGGGGGACATGCTCTGTGGACAGAAGTGCAGCCTCTGCCAGAACTAGTGGCCTGGGCCTGGTGGGAGTTCCTTCCAGCTTTATGGGGGTGCGTGTTTGGCTGCCACCTCTCAGAATCCCTGGCTCTCTGCTCCTTACTGTGCACCACAGGAGAAGGCCTGGCTTCTTTCACTCTGCCGTCCTCGCGTGCTGGGTGTTTCCTGGGAATGATCCAGAACGTCCCCAAGACCCCGTCCTTTGGTACGGACCTGGTGCCCACCTCAGAGCCTGCGGGGCTCCGACCCGGTGCGGCCGGGGCTGCAGGCCGGGCCTGGCTGCCGGCCGTCTCCCACCTCTGTCCCCTCCCCGCGCCCCCGCCCGTCTGTCTCTTTATTGTGCGGCGGCTGCCCTGCCTTCGGGGCTGCCACCCATCCCGTGGCAAGCACGTGTGATCGTGACGGATGGGACCGTCCTGTACCCAGGGAGAAGCACCCGGTGGCCGGAGCAGGTCTGCACGGCGCCTCTGCTGCGAGCGGGCGCCTGTCTGTTCGGGGCTGCGTCCCAGGCGCTTGTTCAGGTGGAAATGAAGGGAGTCACCGCGTCACCGCACGTGGACTCGGACATTGAAAGTCATTATCGCATCAAACCGGCGCCGTTTTCGCTCCTTCGCTGCTAATGACAAACCAGTTTCTTCCAAAGGTGCAAACACTAGCATTCGGTCTGACGCCTTCCCCTCCGCCGGCCTGCAGCTGCAACGCGGGGAACGCAGCGCGCGGTGGCAGCGGGGAGATTTATTGGTCAATAGAGGAGACAATTACCGCTCGTTTATGAAAGGACCCCCGCCCGGCCCCGCGTGGCTTCGACACTGGTGATGATGGCTCTCCAGCCAGCTCGGCGCCGTAAAAGTCAATGGGAAGATAGAGGATTTCAATAAAATTATGACACTCGATAAACCTTCCTGTTGGAAACAAATTTTTCAGGATACGTGACCAGTTCCAGTTGGATTTGTAACGTTAATTTCTCACTCATTGAGTTTTTTGTCATCAACTAATTATGAAGTCCATGCTGGGGTGAGGAGGGCAGGAGACCAGCGGGCTCAGTGGGGTCGGGGGGGCTGGGGGGGGCGGGCTTGTGAGCCCCCGTCTTCGCTAGTCGCAGCTGAGAAGGAGGGGTGCGGGCAGGGCGCAGGGGCAGTGGCGCTGCTCAGGGTGGAGGAGCAGCTGGGGAGGGGGGACCCTCCCCGGGCTGTTGGGCCTCAGCTTGTGGAAGCACCGACCTGGAGGATGTGGCAAAGGGGTCTATTTGGGGCCCAGGGATTTACCACGCGCCTGAACACCCTGCCCTGGCAGGTGCGGGGGCTGTGAGGGGGTGCCGGCCGGGCCACCTGCTGCAGCAGCCCCGCCCGAGGGCGTGTGCGGGAGGGCCTGTGCCCCTGAACACGGGGAGGTCGCTTTGCCCGTCTGGTGAAATGGCTCTGCTGCCATGGTGTGTGAGAGCCGAGGCTTCACAGGCGGTGGCTGGACGCTCACCCTTGCTGGTACCGACGCTCACGGCCGTCCTGTGAGACGGGCGGGTTGCCCACCTGACTGATCAGGTTGCCGGCTCGCCTGGAACAGAGACCCCCTCTTCTCTCCCTGAGCCGTGCCGTCCCAGGCAGAGGCCCCCAGGCTCTGCATCTTGCTCCCCAGCGTGGCCCAAGCGCCAGCCCCATCACTGGCTCTGGGCGCCTGTTAGAAAAGCAGACGCCCAGGCCCCACCCAGACCTGCTGCATCCAGAAGGAAGGACTTTCACAAGACCCAGGAGACGGAGGAGCTCAGCAGGCTGGAGAAGTGGTGCTCTCTGCCGGGAGCCTGACTTCTCTAGGTGTGCCGCCCGGGGCGGGGGCCTCCTCGGCGACAGCAAGGAAAAGCAGGTGCAGGAGGCGGGGTGCTGGCCCCCAGCCCCTGCCTGCAGCTGCCTCCGTTCCTGGCACTGGCGCCCTTTACACAGGCCTGCCGGAACGGCTCGGGTCCTAGCCCGGCCCCCTCCATTCTCCAGCGTCTCAAGAAGGGATCTTCTGGCTCGGGAGGAGCCTCCTGCCTCTCCCGCGGGCCCTGACTTGGTGGCTTTTGCTGTCAGCTCTTCTTAGCAGGACTGCCCTGAGCAGTGGCTCCTGCAGGGCTCTGTGTGGTCCGGGATCCCAAGAAACGGAGGACAGGTGCCCGCCGTGGCTGTGCACGGTGACGCCTCAGCTTGTGGCTGGGCCTCTCCTCACTCACTGGGTCAGGTGTTACTGGGTCCAAGGCCAGGTCGGAGGTCATCGGAGGAGGGGCTCTCCAGCTGCTTCCTGGAGGCCGCACTGGTGTTTCCCTGGGTGTGTCGCTGGGACTCAAGGTCGCACTGGCCCAGCACCCGGCCGGGGCTCATGGCAGACCTGGGGAGGGCAGCCACCCCACCGCTGGCCCGTGAGTCTGTGAGCACCGCGGGGCTCCTCAACACTGCGGCCCTAGGCTGGGTGGTCAGCCTGGGCCCAGGGCAAGGACAGGCCCCAGCACGAGCTTGGCCGAGCTTCGGAGCAGCCAGAGCCGCACCTCGGCCCCGTGGGCGCTGTCAGGCTCCGTGCTCAGCTCCAGCCCTTCAAGGAGCCTCTTGAGGCGCCCCCAGACTCGACCCCTGCCCGCCACCTCTGTGTGGGTCTCTGTTGCATGCCTAGTGCACCCCGGGCCTGACTGCCTGCCTCTGTGCCCACAGGAGCGGGACGGCATGCGTGCCATCCTGGGGTCCTACGACAGCGAGCTGACCCCGGCCGAGTACGCGCCCCAGCTGACCCGGCGCCTGCGCGAGGCCGAGGACATGGTGCAGAAGGTCCACGCGCACAGCTCGGAGGTGGAGGTGAGTGCGTCCTGCCGTCTGGCCGCTGTTGCTGCTGCCGCGCAGACCGCCGTCCCGACGTGGAAGTCGAGGTCCCGCTGCACCAGCGCGGCCTCGCAAATCCAGTGCGTTGGGGGTGCTCTCGTCACCACGTGTTTACTCCCCGTGAAGCAGCAATGAGAGGCGGTTGCGTGGAAGGCTGCCCGGGAGCCCCCGTGTCCTGAGCTTTTTCCCCGGGGCTCCTCCTCTTGGCACCGTGTGTGCCAGGCAGTTCACGACGAGGCCGACGGGCAGTCCTGGTAGCTCCAGTGCCAGAGGTTCAGGGTTTTTGTTACGGATGCGCAGCCGTCGGCGACCTCAGAGCTCCACCCGCGAGGTCCCCATGCAGGGCTGCTCAGCCACCCCCAGCGCTGAGGCTGCAGCAGGGGGCACCCCTCCCCCGATCTCGCTGACAGGCACTGGCTCCCTGTCGCCCCCTTGAGTCCTGCCTGCAGGGCGCTGGCTCCTGGTTTGTCTGGGCCTGGCCTGGTTCAGGCAGAGAGAACCCCTGACCCCGCCTGCCTCTTCCTGTGCTCAGCGCCGCAGCTGGGCCGTCCCTCCGCCTTCCCGTCTGGCTCCCGGACCTGTCGAGTCGTCCACCGCCACCACCCTCTCTTCCTCCCTGTTGTCGTAATCACCACGGGAGCTCACGCGGCCCGTCCGGGGGAAGAGGGAGGGCAGAGCGAGCCTCCCTGCCTAGCAGCGGCCCCAGCACTGTCCACGCCGGGCTCCCGTCCTGCCCCCTTCTCTCCAGATGTGGGTGCTGCTGCTCCCCGCCCAGGCCGCCCTGGGCCTGGATCTGTTAGCGTGGAGGACCTGACGTCCCCCTCTTGGAGGCGCGGGGTCACCCTGGGACCAGCCTTAGGGCTCTGGTCGCGGGCTCTGCTCACCGTGCCAGCTGCCGGAGCGGAGGCCTCAGCCCCCCAGCGAGGCCGGCCACGTGTCCTGCACAGGAGGCCTCCCCTTGAACTCCCGTGAGAGGCTCGCCCGCCTGAGCTGCTGCCCGTGAGAGGATCGAGCCCAGGGGGTGGGAGGACGCTCCTGGGCCGGGCGGGCGGGTCACTGTGTCCTGGCCTCTGTGGAGGTCGGCAGGTCGCCGAGGACACTCAGCACCTCGGGCGTGGAGATCACCGCCTTGGGAAGGGCAGGCCCTGGCGGGTTCCTGGCGCCCGGCGGCCAGGCCGGGGCCCTGCCGTGTCTGCCCGGAGGCCCGTGCCCTCCTCTGGAGATGTACGCTTTCTGGCCGCCACCAGGTGGCAGCAGACAAAGCTGGCCAGTCCTGCTCCCCTGTCTGGGCCTCAGCGGGGGCGGGGGTGGGGTGGGGCGGGGAGTACCAGGGGGTCTCGGACACGGCAGGGGCTTCTCCTGCACCTTGGTTCTTCCTCCTTCTCGTGGCCAAGACACCCTTCTTGTCTCCTTCCAGCCCTCCCGGAAACCTGTGCTGGGAGAAGGAAGTCATGCCTCCTCCTTTCCTGCTTCCCCACTCCCAGTCGTCCGTGGCCCAGTCACGGACAGGCACACCGTGCAAAGGTCCCTGGAAGCCCCCTGCCCCCTCAGGAGCCCCTGGGAACTGGAGCCGTGGTGGGCTTGCCCAGAGCCGGGGGGTGGGGAGGCTTGGCTGGGGGAAGCTGCCTCCTTGGGGGCCGAGGAGCCTGTGTGCAGGCTGGGGACCAGGGGTCCTGTGGGAGGGACCCGCCGCCTCGCTAGTTCAGGTCCCCGCTGGCACTGCTAGAGCCAAGGGGCCTTTGCTCCGGGCTTGGTTGTGGGGTCAGGATGGGGTTTGAGTGAACGCGGGGGACCCGAAACGTTCCAGAAGCGCTGTTCGTGTTCACTGGTTCACGAGCGTTATCCTCAGAGAGGGCGGATCACTCGGCCTTGGCTGTCGAGTCGAGGAGCGAGGGTGGGACCAGGTCTCTGGCCGCCCGAGCCAGAGCAGCCTGCCGTCTTGGCCAGGACCCGGGGGTTTCTCCCAGACTCGCGACAGCGTCCCGCAGGAGGCAGGTGCACGGAGACATCCGGGCAGAGGGCGTTGCCCTGCAGCTGGTGGAGGGTGACGGCTCTCCGAGCGGCAGCATGGTGCACAAGGGGAGACCTTCTCCTCGATGGGCGCCTCGCAGCCAGCGTCACCCCGTCACCCGTCACGGGGGTGGAGACCGGGCTCCCTGGAGATGACCCGCGGGGAGTGTCTGTGTTCTCACGTGGGCTCTGGGGGCCCCCAGTCACCTGGGGGAGTGCGCAGCCCCTCAGGGGGTGCCCGCCTTCCATCAAGACCTGCCTCCTGAGTTCGCACTGTGGCTCAGCGGTAACCCGACTGGCATCCCTGAGCATGTGAGTTCCATCCCTGGCCTTGCTCCGTGGGTTAAGGATCTGGTGCGGCTGTGGCTGTGGTGTAGGCCGGCAGCTGTAGCTCTGAGTCGACTCCTAGCCTGGGAACCTCCATGTGCGGCCCTCAAAGGACAAAATAAAAGACCTGGCTCCTTGCCCAGCACCTGGCAGGTCCTGTGCCTCTTCTGTCACCTTCTGTGACTGGCCCCCGCTCTCCTCGCCCCACAAAGCCAGGTGGGCGGCAGAGGCCTGGCCTGTGGGCGCTCCTGGCCAGGTGGTGACTGTCACCCCCCCCTCTGCAGACCAGGACGAGGGGCAGCCCTTGGAGGCCTTGGGGGAAGAACTGGGCTGGAGATGGAGCCCCTGGCAAGCTGGTGGCCCTGGGCTGCAGGGCGGCATCTTCTCTGATTACACTTTGCTGGCCCTTTTCCCAGGAAATTCCAGAAGGAGTTGGCAGAGCCTCCTTTGAGGCAGAGCACAGAACCCAGGGGCAGGCCTGACGAGCCTTCAAGCCCGGCAGGTCCCCGGCAGAGCCGAGGGTCTCTGCAGCGCCACGGCGAGGAACCGTCCTCTGCGTGCCTGTTTATCGAGCACCTGCTCTGTGGCCGCCGGGCGTCCTCAGCCCGGACCTGCTCCCCATCTCCAGCCTGACCCTCTCTGGGGCCGCTGAACCCCACCCCAGCCCTCTGACCCGTGCATCAAGCCCCTCCCTGCCCGCGCCCCCACCAGGCCTGGCCCTGGTCACTGCTGCTCAGCCCTGCCTTCCTGCCCCAGGGCACCCTTCACGAGCAGGGAGGACCGGGCTGGGCCTGTGGGCAGCCAGGGAGAGGCCTCTGGTTCGGGGAGCTGGAGCCTCACCAGCTGGGGCTTGACAGGAGCATGTGGGTCGGGTCCTGAGGCCCCAGCCGAGCCTGGGAGCTTGCAGGGCGAGGCGGGTGTCCTCCAGGCAGTCTTCCTGCGTTTGCCTCTTCTCTTGTTGAGCAGTAACGTCTCCGGATCAGGAGCTCAGAGAACTGCCCGCACTTGGAGACCTAAAGCTGCTTCAGGCTGCGTGGCAGAAGTTTATCAGTTGAGCATCACATATTGACACACAGTAGAAAGTTACGGAACTTTCTAGAACTCCATGGTTGAGGGTTCCTCGGCGCCTCCCAGACGGCTCATCCGTCACTCACGCCGAGATGCAAGCACCGTTTGGGGGCGCCCGGCAGCTCAGGACGCCAGCCGAGCTCCGTTTTGTTCTGCTGTCTGCAGGAGCCCGGGGAGCGCGAGGTGCGTGCAGGGGGAACACCCCCGCAGCCCACGGGCCTGATCGTGTAGACAGATGAGCGTTCCTCCCGCTCCGGAGCACGCTGGTTGGGGCGCGTGGTGGAGGCGGGGGGGCCCCCCCGGCCCCTCTGTCTCTCCAGCCCCCTTTCCTTCCTCTTCTCGCGCGTCTCTCTTTCCATCTCGGCCCCGTCCTGTCTGCCTTCTCGGGCCCTCTCCTCCTTGGCCTCTCTCACCCCCTCACCCTCAAGCTCCTCTTGCCTCACCCAGGGGCCCGCAGGCCTCGTCTCTGAAGGGCCAGCCAGGAAGTGCTGTGGGCGTGTGGCCACGTGAACTCTGTGGTCGTAGCTGGAAGGCCGCCGTGGGCCACGGGTAGGTGGGGGCACCAAACATTGGCGGGCTGGATGTGGGTGCGGGCTGTAGCTGGGGGCCCTCTGTTGTGTCCCCTCTGTCCTGGGACCCTGCCGCTTGACGTGAGGCCGACACACCTGCCAGCACCCCGTGTGCATGTGGCAGTGCCCTCCTGCAGGTGCGGCCCCGGCGACCTGCCTGTTCGCTCGCGGGGGAGGGGGCGGGGGCCACGGACGTGGGCCCGGGGAGTTTGAGAAAGGCCTCCGCTTCTTTCACGGTCCTTGCATCTCGCCCGCTTGGCTTCTTCGGTCGGTTCTAGTGAGAAGCGTGGTTTGCTTCTGGCAAAAACATTTCAGTGAAACAAACCGGAGGTGTTGAGGTCGGGAGGATCCCAGTGGCCCGTCTCTGGTGAGGCTGTGCCATTTTGCGTGGATTTTATTCATTCCGTTCAATAAAGCGGCTGCAGGAGTTGGGAGCATGTGTCACGCATCCTCCTCTGCTGACGGAGCTATAACTATGCAGCTCATGCCACCTTGATTCAACATATCAGCCTGATTTGTTTTCCGATTTATTTAATTAAAACAGATCATGGTGCTGCTGGCTGCATGGAGTCTGTGGAAAGTCCCAGTTTCAGACGGCAGCGCGTCTGACTCATTTCTGACTCCAGCTCGGGAAAAGCTGGACGTCGCAGCGCCCGCGTCTCCCGCTGCTCCTCCGTGACGGCTCTGTCACCGCTTCCTGCCCTGGTGGCGTGGCAGCTTTTGAACTCCGGGCTCTTCACCAGACCCAGGCTTTGTTCTTACACATGAAAGTGTGTTTCGTGCTCCTCTTGTGTTAAGAACTTGAGACGACTCCCCCGTAATGAGCGCAGATGAAGCAGACGGAAAGGGGACCCCGCGAGCCCCTTCCTGAAGAGACGTGGAGGCAGAGGGGGAAGGCGACACCAGAGGCGCGGTCCGGGGAGTCCCTGAGGTGGGCGCACAGCTGCCCAGCAGAGGCCAGAGGGGCGGCGGCCGGACGGCCCGGCCCCCAGCTTTGTCCCCAGCCGCGGACGGGGTGCCGGCTCCCTGCTCCCGGGCGGGCGGGCGGGCGTCTGCAGGGGACTCAGCCGAGGGGCCTCGGGACAGGTCTGGGCGGCAGGTGCCCTTCGGCGGGAAAGGGTGGCTCCTGTTTGTTGAGTGGTCGTGTTGTGTTCCCAGTTCCGCACGCACCTCTTGTGTGTAGTTCTCACAACTCTGGGCAGAGGGGGTTACGTACCCACTGGACAGGTGGACTCAGTGGTCCTCTAAGAGGTGAGGCACTTGATGCTTTGGGAGACCCTGTCACCCCCCACCCCCAGCTTTGTCGCAGCACGTTGACAAACACAGACGGCATGTGTCGGGTGCACCGTGTGACACTTCGATACACGCGGTGGACATACCTGTCCCCTGACTCCGTGTGCGTGGGTGTGCGCCTGCACGCGAGGTCCGTTCTCGTGGCAGGTGTCTGGTGTTGGTGGCGTCATTATCGACCGCCAGTCGCCGTGCTGTACGTTCGGTCTCCCGACCTCAGGTGCAGACTGAGGACGGGAAGTTTGTGCCCTCGGACCCACGTCTCTGCATCGCTCCCCGCCTGCGGCCTGGAGACCACCGGGCTTCCGTCTCTCTGTGCACCTCCTTGCGGTTCCAGACCCAAGCGAGCTGGTGACATCGCTTTCTCGCCGTTCCTGGCTCGTTTCACTCCGCACACTGTCCTCTGGGCTCCTCCACACGCGACAAGGTCTGGTTGTGGGACGCTTGAATTTACGTGTATGTCTGTGGTGGGAACACACCAGCTCTTCCTATGTGTTCGTCTGTTCACAGACGCGTAGGAGGTGTCCACGTCTTGGCCGTGGTGACTGATGCTGCAAGGAACAGGGGGTTCAGATGTCTCTTCAAGGCGGTTTCTTCCTTTGGCTCTATTCCCAGACGTGGGATGGCTGGGCCATGTAGTCGTTGTATTTTCAGTGTTTTGAGAACCCATCGAGCTGCTTCCCGTAGGGGCTGTGCCCGTCCGAGTTCCCACCAGCAGTGCCTGGCACACGCGCACCCGCGCCCGCCGTCTGCTGTCTCTTGGATGGGACCCTCCAGACAGGCGCGGGGCGGTGGCTCCTCGCGGTTTTGGTTGGCATTTCCCTGGTGACTGGTGACGTCGAGCTCCTTTTCACTCATGGTGGGTGTTTCTGTTCTTCTTTGGAAAAACTCTTCCGGTCCCTTAGCCGTTTTTACTTTGGGTGTTTGCTTTTTGCTATTCGGTTGTATGAGTTCCTTATATACATTGGACATCGAGCCCTTATTCAGTATACGGTTTGCAAATATTTTTTCCCATTCTGTAGATTGCCTTTCATTTTGCTGTTTTCTTTGCTGTGCAGAGCTTTTTAGATGTTTTTTTTTTTTTCCTGCTTCTGTCAAAAATGCCATCGGACTGTTAAAAAAAATGCCGTTGGGATTTTAACAGCGATCACATTGGATCTGGAGATTGTTTGGGTACCACGGGCAGTTTCCCAGTACTGTTTTTCCAGTCCATGAGCACTGAACATCTTGGCATTTATTTATGTCGCCTTCAGCCTCTGCCATCAGCATCGTAGAGCTTTGAGTAGGTAGGTCTTTGGCTGCTTTGGTTAAGTTTACTCCTCAGTATGTTGTTGTTGTTTGATGCGGTTGTAAGCGGGACTGTTGCGTTCTCTCCCAGACGCTTTCTTGGCAGTGGCTGGAAGTGCAGACCTCGTTTTGTAGGCTGCTTTGTATGGAGTGTAGCTTTGCTGAGTTTGTTTGCTACGTCTGTTTTCTGGTGGAGTTTTCAGGGTTTTCTGTATGTAAGACCATGTCTCTACAAAGAGACAGTCGTGCTTCTTTTTCCATCTGGATGCCTCTCGTTTCTCTTTCACGCCTGCTGTTCCGACTAGGCCTTCAGAACTGTGCTGTATGGGAGTGGTGAGAATGGGTGTCCTTGTCTTGTTCCTGCTCTTAAAGGAGCGCCTTCAGCTTTCCACCGTTGACGAGCTGTGGGCTCGTCTGTATGCCTTCGTTATGTTGAAGTACATTCCTTTGTCGTCTAGTTAATTTTTGTCCTAAAAGGATGTTAGATTTTGTCACGTTTTTCCGGTATTGACTGAGACGATCACGTTTTTGTGCTTCATTCTGTTGACGTGGTGTAGCGTGTTGATTGACTTGTGGCTGTTGAGCCATCCTTGCATTCCACGGATAAGTCCCCCTTGATCATGGTGTGTGCTCTTTTTTGATGTGCTGTTGAATTTGGTTTGCTCGTATTTTGCGGAGGATTTTTGTATCTGTGTTCATCAGGGATTTTTGCCTGTTTTCTTTTGCTTTTGCTTTTCCCTGTGGCAGCCTTGCCTGGCTTTGGTCTCAGGGCAGTGTTGGCCTTGTAAAGTGAGTTTGGAAGTGTTCCCTTGTCTTTGATATTTTTTAAGAGCTTGAGAAGGATTTGGCGCTAACTCTTCTAAAATGGTCAGTGAATCTGACCCATGAAACCGTGGGGTCCTGGGCCTTTCTTTGTAGGGAGATGTTTTGACGTTACTGACTGCTTCTCTTTCCTCGGTGCTGGTCTGAGCAGATTTCCTTTTTCTTTTTTTTTTTTTTTTCCCCCGTGATTCATTCTTGATTTAAATAAGGAGCTTATTTCTTTTAGGTCATCCAGGTTTTGTGTATAACTGATCACAGTAGTTCCTGAGTCTTTCTGTTTGGTGTTGGCTTGGGGGCCTGCACCCACAGCATATGGATTTGATCCTGGGCCAGGGCTCAGATCTGAGCCTTAGCTGCAAGTTAAGCCACAGCGGCAGCAACGCCAGATCCTAACCCACTGAGCTGGTCAGGGGATCAGACCCTGCACCTCAGTAGCAACCTCAGCTGCTGCCCAGACAGCAGCAGATCCTTCACCGGCTGTGCCACAGTGGAAGCTCCAAATCTTTGTGTTTTTATGGCATACTTTATGGTGTTTTTCTCTTCCATTTCTGATTTTATTTATTTCAGCCTCGTCTCTTTGTTAGTTTAGCGAAAGCGTTGTCAATTTTGCTTATCTAAAAAACAAAACAGCTCCTGGTTTTGTTGGTTTTTTTCTGGTCTGGTCCATGGGTGGTTGCCTGAGTCCACGTTCTCAGAGGGCTAACAGCTGCTCCGCCACAGGGATGCCTCTGCTTCAGGCCACACTGATGGGGCGGGATGGGATTGCGCTGTTTTCCGGCTTCACTTTAAACCCCTTGAGCCTCCGTGGCCCGAGGGCTTGCGAAGACACAGATCCATTGGGTCCTCCGCAGCCCTGGCGGCCTGGGGGGCGCAGCTCAAATATTGCTGTCCCACAGGTTCCCAGGGGTGCTGCAGCTGTGGCCCCAGGCCCCCCGCTTGAGGGGAACCACATTGGCTACTGAAGGGGTGGACGGAGCCAGGCAGGGTCCAGATCTCCACCGCGCAAGCGCCCCTGGGGACCCTCTGGGCACCTCGTGGGGGTGGAGCCGGTCCCATCCCAGGGTCTGGGAGGGGGAGCACAGCTTCGATGGCTCAGTGGTCCTGAGGGCTGGACGCCTCCATCCTGGAAGCTGCACTGGAGCCAGGGTCGCCCGTCAGAGCCCCCGTTCCAGGCCGAGCTCCTCGCATGTGTGCCGCCTGCCTGTGGGCCGACGTGCTCTGCTGCCAGGGGCATGTGGCCCACGCCTGCCATCAGGCTGCTGTCCACACGAGGAGGCCCCTGCCCAGAAGGGCCCCTGATGACTGGCACTGTTGCCTCCTCTCTCTTCGCACTCTGCCACGAGTGCACGTGTGAAGCAGAGGCCCCCGTCTCGTTACGTCCTTGTGACCTGTGACCTTGGGCCCTGGCCTTCCCTGGGCTCCAGCCCCCGTCCCCCAGGGTGTGGGGAACCGGCCATCGAGGGGCTTTGCAGTCTCCTGTCCCCACTGCGCCTGGGCTCCTGTGCTGGTGGGTGCTGGGTCTTCAGTTCTCACTTGGAGATTAAAACAGCCCTGTGAGGTCTCTGCGGCCCCTGCCTGTCACGCTACTTTTTCACGGAAGTGTAACACACTCACAAGTACACGCATCGGAAGCGTTAGCTGGAGGCATGTCACACAGGTGGAGACACGAGCTTCACAGCCCCTGGGGTCCCCGCTCCTTGGTCCTGAGTCCTTTGGACAGCGGGGCTCCCGCCGTCTCTAGAAGCCCTCTTTCTCTGTGGCTGGGTGATGGTGTGACGGCCCCACCGTCCTGGTCATCTCTCAGGGGATGCCGCAGTCGGTCAGCGTCTGCCTCCTGACCGTGACCCTGCCCCCGGGAGACCAGGACGCCTGGCACAGCTGCGCCGGCCTGGCAGGGGAGGGGCGCCCCCTCCACGGCCCTGGTCCCTGTACGAGCTGCTCCGAGGCAGGCCTCCCTGAGTAAACGCTGCACGCGCTTGATCCCAGCTGCGGTGCGGGGTCGCCCTCCTCCCGGGCCAGGCTGCCCCTTCCTCGGGCTTCTCGGGCGGCCCACGCCTTCCTGGCGTCCATCACGCTTGCGGTGTTTCTGAGCCGCGGGTCCCGGGGCGGGGGGGGGGGGGGTCCGAGAAGCGGGCTGTGTGCGTTTGGGGAGGGACTGGGGATGTCGGGCTGAGCGGCCGAGGCACAGACTAGCCTCTCAGATGCCTGTTCATCTCCGTCCGTCCGCTGCCCACACGTCGCGTCCTCACAGAGGCCTGTGGCGTGACCTGCACAGTGGCCGTCCCACAGCCTGGCCCAGGGTCCCCGGTGGACCGGCCCACGGCTCGGGTCTGGACTGGCCCTGGGACCCCGGCTCAGGGCCGCTGCCCGCTTGCCCACACGTCTGAGCGCAGAGCCGTGGGAGGATGCTGCTGTCCCTT
This sequence comes from Phacochoerus africanus, assembly GCF_016906955.1. Lineage (NCBI taxonomy): Eukaryota > Metazoa > Chordata > Mammalia > Artiodactyla > Suidae > Phacochoerus > Phacochoerus africanus. The sequence goes on along the minus strand of NC_062548.1, from coordinate 3,100,234 downwards.
GGGTGGCCCCCCCGAGGCCCCCTGCGTGCCCACGTGCCCGCACTGCGTCACGGCTGAGTGGCCCCTGCCCACGGTGTCCCGGCGGTTTCGGGGTCTCCCTGCTGTCATCGGTGGGTGGCGGGTGGTACAGATGGCTGTGCGCACGCGTAATGGTTTCTCTGGAGCACGTGCCTGGGGGGTCACTGGGTCAGAGGCCACAGTGGGGAAATTCAGGGCAATTTCCCGGGTGGTTTACTGGCTTTTATTCCCACGCTCCATGTGAATAAGGTGCAGCTGACTCCCATCCGCCCCAGCTGAGCGGAGCCAGGATTCGTTGTTTCTGCCCATCTGATGGGCACAGAGTGGCCTTTCCTGTGACCATGCCTGGCGCGGGGGAGGGGCCCTGCCTGCATCCCGGGGTCCTGTGTAGGAGGCAGTGGCCGGGGGGCCTTGGGTTTTCCTGGATGTTGATCCCATCAGAAAAAGCTCCACAATTACTGCTTCCAGAATGTGAGCTTGCCAGGCAGAGGTCAGTTGCTCTCCCGTTCTCTCAGCCCAGGCAGTAACCGTCCAGCCGAAATGCCCCCTCACCTTCGCTGAGTGGGCTCGGCGGACGCAGCGCTGTGGTTCCCGCGGCCCCTTCTCCACACGGTGGGGTTCCGGGGCCTCCCCGGCAGCCTTGGATGCGGTGGAGACGGGGAGGTGAGGGACCTTGGGCCCCAGGAGGAGACGCCCCACTGACGCCACGTTCTGTCCTGTCTTGAAGGTTCAGCTGTCACAGGCCCTGGAGGAGCTGGGAGGCCAGAAACAGAGAGCCGATGCGGTAAGTCCCCGAGGCGCACGTGGTCGGTGGCCTTCGCGGCCAGCCCCCAGCCTAGGACTCGGGACCGTGGCCGTGGTCCTCGCCGTCGGAGGTGCTGCCGCGGCGGGGGCGGGGCTAGGCTGCTGAGTCCCCGGCCCCGGCCGGAGCGTCCAGGGGCCACAGCACGCTGACCCCTGACCCTGCAGGTGTGGGCGTGCGTGCCCAGAGGACAGAGCCCGCAGACCGCGTCCTGCCCCACTGCTCCAGCGCCACATGTCTGTCCTGGGGGGCAGTATGGCCCAGAGCCGGAGGCGGCTGTGCACCGAGGGGCCCCTGGCATGGGGGGTGTCATCGGAGAGCTGTGTCCTGGGGAGGCAGGAGGGCGGGCTGCACCTGCGGAAGTCCTCGAGGATCGCCTGCCGGGTGCCAAAGCGCCTGCTTCTGTCGGTGGGGCTGTGCCAGGGAGCGGGAAGAGCCCCGCGCTGGGGGCAGCGGGCGGTCGTGGGCAGTCAGACATCGGCTGCCTGGCCTCCAGCCCCGGGGCGCCGGCGCTTCCTTGCCGTCCATGGCTCGTCCTGGCTCCTTAAGGGGGACCTGTTTCTGGCTGACTGTGTCCCCAATGGGGGGAGATGTCTTTGAAGAGGCCCTGGGGGCCTGGAAGCTCTGTCCCCTGGCCCGAGTGGGCGTGTATCTGAGGCTCTTGTTTCCATGACGTCCGTGAGGCGGGAGGAAGCCGAGATGAAGCCGTGCGGGTCTGGGCAGGTCCGCAGAGCTGGAGGTGAGGGCAGCCGGGGGGGCTGGAGCCTTGGCCCTGACCCAGCCCTCCCCCCGCCCTGGGGCTTTGGACCCGAGCTGCTGCCTTCAGTGGAAGGGAGGCCAGAGTCTGCTGCCCCCCCTAGCTCCTGGCTGCGGGGGGCCCTGGGCTGCAGGGGGGCGTGCCTCCGCCAGCGCTTCCCCTTGTGCTCAGCCCGTGGGGTCTGTGTCCTTTGCGTGAGGCGCTCAGGGGCCTCGAAATCCTCATGGCCGGTCCCTCTTCTCGCCCCGTTAAACTATAGGACTTGCAGGGCCCCCAAGTGTTATTTCCCATCTCCAGGGCAGGTCTGGTGTCATTCAGGTGGACAGCCTCCTGGAGGCCTGGCGCCCCAAAACCTGCTACTGGGGGACCTCTAGGAACATTCTCCTTGGGGCGTTGGGAAGAATGTGCCTGGTCCCAGTGTCCTCACCCTGCGGGGGTGGTCGCAGTGGGGGCCTGGCTCCTGCCCTGCTGACACTCGGCTGAGCACAGAGGTGAGGCGCTGGCCGCCTGGTGCACGTGGGCAGGACGCTGTGCCCTCTGCGCCCAGCTCTTTCCACCCTGTTTTTGGCTCTGGGCCGTCGCTGCCTCCTCAGACGGCTTTTTCATTTCTGCCTTTGATTCCCTCATCTTAGCTTATTTTGTGTTGTTCACTGCGTGTCTCTCTTCTTCCCAGTTCAAGGGACGGGCAGAGATGGCAGCGCCCAGGGCAGGAGTGCAGGCGGGCCGCACTCACTCCGGGAGCCTGTGAGTTCCGTTCTCCCTCCAGAGCTGGCTCAGGAGGTCTTCCGCAGCCCCCGAGGAGATAAAGGGCTGGCAGACTGATGCCGGTGGCAGCCCAGAGCCCGACGGACCCGTCCTCAGGCCCTGAGGGAGTGGGGGCACCTGGGAAGTGCCCTCATTTGGTCCTGGGGAAGACTCTGCTCTGATGTAAAGCTCTCACTGCTGGAGGGGCAAGAGGCTGGGGGCAGGGGAGTGACCAAAGCACACAGGGGGGGCTGGCTCTGCGTGCCTCCCACCTGTCTGGGGAACAGCCTTGGTAACAGTGCCCCCAGGGGCTCCTCTGGGTCTGCACGCGGGGGGGGGGCTGCTGGCGGCCTCGTGCGGGGCGGGGAGGAACCGTGGCTCCCAGCCTGCAGCTCCCTCACCTGCTGTTGTCTGGCCCGAAGTCGGTTCACTGTGTAGGAAGAGAAAGAGAGAAGAAAAAGGAAAATTTAAACATCTTTAGCTAATTGCAGCTGGCAGGACAAAGACAGTTTGACCTTTTGTTACTAATTAACAAACCCGCGCTAATGTGTGACCGTAAAAAGCACGATTCTTGCTTTTCTCCTTATACGCAGTTAAATCCCGCGGAACCCGTCTCAGGCCTCAGCTGCCCCTGACGTGCCTCCCCAGTCGGGTCGGGCGGCCCTGGCTGGAGAAAGGAGGGTTTTGATTCTAGCTGTGCGAAGCACTCTGTTACTTTATACGTTCAAGGAGCAAGGACTGAAGATGTGTTTTCTGATTCTGGGCGCCTGCCCGCCAGGCCGCCTCCCGGAGACGCTGTCTGGACGGAGAGGAGAGCAGGCCCCAGCCCGGCCGACCGCCTCCCGCCGCTCTCCTCTGCTCCAGCTCCGGGCGGGCAGTGTGGTCATGGCTCCATGCAGCCCGATGACCAGTGCTTTCCAGCCGGAGCACACCACCTGAGGACAGCGCCACACGGAGGGGCGGGGGGGGGTGGTCACCCCAGGCCATCCCCCTGGGCTCTCCCTCCAGAAGCACTGGCAGTGCTTGCTCTGGCTCCGAGGGGCTCAGGCACGGATCGCAGGGATGGTGGCGCGAGCGTTTGTCACCCCGAGGGGCTATGTCCACCCCAGTGGGCCTTGCTGATGCTGTGACGCCACCGTCGAGGGCCAGTGAGTCACCGGGGGGGTGTGAGCCTCCATTGCTGGGCACTGGCCACCGTCATCCGAGTGTGCCCACTGCTGGTGGCTCCGCGTTATCCTAGCCTGCCCGCGAAGCCGGCTGCCTTCCGGTCAGTTATCCAAAGCACCTTCTGGTTGTGTGGCTGGTGGTGACTGCAGGTTCTGGGTCCGTTCTGGCATGACTGGGGCACTTCGTCCTTGGCGGGACTGTCTCATCAGAGGTGATCCCGGGGACCAAGGAGAGCGGGCCTCCCCCAGCCTGGGTCCTCCGCCTCGGAGCTTCTGTGCCTGCCCTTCCACCCCAGACGCCTGCCTGCTTGCCTTTTAACACGGAGAGAGAAGCCTTGCCAGGTGGCACGAGTTCCCACGTTTTAAAAGATCCAGGCTGGGAGTTCCGTCGTGGCGCAGTGGTTAACGAATCCAACTAGGAACCATGAGGTTGCGGGTTCCACCCCTGCCCTTGCTCAGTGGGTTGAGGATCTGGCGTTGCCGTGAGCTGTGGTGTAGGTCACAGATGCGGCTCGGATCCTGAATTGCTGTGTCTGTGGCGCAGGCCGGTGGCTACAGCTCCGATTCAACCCCAGCCTGGGAACCTCCATTTGCCTCGGGAGCAGCCCTAGAAAAGGCAAAAAACCAAGAAAAAAGAAAAGAGAAGATCCAAGCTACTTAGGGAGGCGTCAGTCGAGCCAAACTGCTGGGTCTCCGAGGTGGGCCCTTCGCCCGCTGGCCCCGGGGGAGGCTGCTGGAGGCCGGCTGGAGACGCTCAGCCTGGGCTCCTCGTGTCTCAGGATGAGGCCCCTGCCCGGGAGGGAGGTGGACGCACACGATTGCACCGCTTAAATCCTCTGTCGCGGGCAGGGCTGTCAGAGGCCGCAGGGGGTTAGCGTAGGGGGTCGGCCACTACCCCCCGAGCCCGCCTTTCCCAGGGACGTCGTCACTTCCTCCCCGCAGGGCGGGCGCGGGCCGCCTGAGTGGGTGCGCGTCGGCCCCACACCCCCTCCCTTGCTGCCTCTGAGCACGCTGTCGTCTTTCAGCCTTCCGTGTCATTCTGCATGCTGTTCCTGCCTCCTGGGATGTATTCTCAGCCTCACAGAGCCTAGTCCTCCCTCTGGATGGAGGGCAGTCCTCCTGGTTGAGCCTGTTGCTGCTCCTTCATGGCAGCCACGCCGTCTTCCACTCCCCGTCGGCGAGAATGACTGGCGGCCGGCACCACCCCGCTGTTGTCCTCGTCACAGGCGTGGCTTTGGGCCTGCGTCGCAGCCCCTTTGAACACAGGCCTATTGCTGCTCCCAGTGGTCCCCAGTGGGGTCCAGCGCGTCCCCACGAGGAAGGAGGCGCAGCAGGTGGGCGGGCGCCCCGGGGCCGGGCAGGAGGCCGCCGTGCTGGCATGTGTGCCGAGTGGCCGGACGGGGACACAGGAGGAAGGCCTGCCTGTGCGGGACCCGGTCTTGGAGGTGGGCTTGCCCGGTCTGCGAAGAGCTCGTTGGAAAATGCTGGTGATTTCGTTTCTGGCCTCACGAGGACCCTCCTGCCCGCCTGGCTTTTAAAAGAGCCGCAGCTGGAGGAGGTGCCACGGCGGCCGCGTGACAGGTGGCTCGGAGGCCATCGGACAAGCGCCACCTCCACGCGGCTCCGCACCTCCGGGCTGTGACCGTTCTGCCGTCGTCGTTCTCAGCGCTGTCGTAGATGCTCCCCCAGTGCCTCTCGCCAGTGGGGAGCTGGTGCCAGGTCCCGTGCAGCGCGCCTGCGGGCACGGCCACCGCTCAGCCCCGCCGCGTCCACGCGCCGCCTCGGCTCTTGCGACCTTCACTTGTTTCCTCGTCGTGAGCTTTGCCCATTTCCTGCCGGGCTTGTTCCCGGGCGTTTTGTCCTTCCCGTAACCTGTTTTTTCGTTCAGCGGCTGGCTCCACCGTCCCTACGGGATCGCTTCGGACATCACGGAAGGTGAAAACCCCAAAGGGTCCCGCCCGCAGCACCGGTGCCGAGTGAGCGTTGGTCTGTAACAGCCACAGAGCAGTGACTGCTCCGTTTGTCTTTTACAATGGTCCACGAGCGGAGGTCCCGTGCACAGCCCCCGCCCCCGCCCCGAGCACAGAGCGCCCCTGCGTCCCTCGGACGCCTGGCTCTGCAGTGACCCTCTCTGGGGTCGTTCTTCCTCCACCACCGGTTTCTTACTGTGTCACCTCAGGCAATTTGCTGCCACCGTGCCGTCAGCTTCCGGGCGTCTTCCCCAGCCTCCCCGTGCGTTTGCCGGGGCGCTGGGGTGGCGCTGGGCGGGACGTGGTCTGGCCTTGACGCTCACGCCCACGGTCAGGCCCGGAATATCCTGGCGTCTCAGACGGTCTGCGTCAGTGGGGGCCCTGGGCCCTGCCGGCCAGGTGGCTCTGTCTGCACCCCTTTCCGTAGGCAGACTTGGCTGGGCCTCCCGGGACGGGGTGGGGGTGTTCCTGCCAGAGGTGACTGCGGGGGGGAGGCCGTTCCCGCACCGAGACCTGCACATCCTGTCGTTTCTTCTCCGGCAGCCAAGGAGCTCTGCGCCCAGCATCCATGGAGATCTCACACCAGGCCCGTTCTGTGCCTGCGTTTTCTGCAGAGGGAGTTTCTGCTTTCATTGGATTTTCCTGGAATTTCTGACCCCCAGTGTTCACAGCTGGTCTTGCGGGAGGGGGGCACCTGTACGCTGCAGTCCAGCCTCTGGACCCTGTTGGAAGCACAAGTACACAGCACCCCGGGGCCAGGAGACAGGGCAGCAGGACCCGAGGTCCAGGCATTGGCCATGGTGGGTTGCCTGTACCGTTTCCAGGTCTGGAGAATTTGCAGCTTTGTTTCTGGCTTTTTTCACCCAAAACTAGGTTTCTACGTCTGCCTCTCCAGGCCTCCCGCCTCCTGTTGCCTTAGCGCCCAGGCACGATTCGCCCACCGCATCTCTGTCACCCACTGCTGGGCTGCCCTGGACCATCTCTGCAACCGCCCGGTGCCTGGGGGTTTCAAGAGCGTTCTCTTTCCTGGCAAACACGCCAGCTCAAGAAATGCCTTCTGCCCGGACGTGCTCTCCAGCTGGGCATCCTTGGCTCTGAGGTGAAGGTGTGTCCCCGCTCAGGTGAGCAGCTGGGTGAGCTGCTGGTGGCCACCTCTGACCTTCGATCTGGACGGGAAGTGACAAGGCGAGGCCTTTGCAGCCCCTCTCACCCTGACCAGGCAGCAGCGGCCACTCTGGAGACATGCCTGGGTGCCCGATGGCCCAGGGCTGAGCAGAAGGGCAGCTCTGACAGGGTTCCTGCCTCTGCTCTCAGCTCCTGTCTTCCCTGGGCCACCTGGCAGCCCTGCCCCGCGGGGCTCTGGGGAGGTCGGCCTGGACCCCTGGGATGCGGGCCTGTGGGTGGACGGCCCTGGAACCCGGGCCTCAGCTCCACGACGACTGTCTGGGAAACGAGTAGGACGTCCCCTCCTCCCCGGGCCTGGTCCTGCTTTGGGGTAGGGGGACTCCCCCGGGCCGGCCAGTGCATCCTCTTGAATTTAATGCTCGGTCTCTATGTAAAGGTTGTGCTGGACTAGCGAGCGTCCCTTGGGTGCCATTAGCATTCAAGTTTGATGACGTTAGGAGCCGCGAGTGAGTCTCCTCAGGAGAGGGAGGGGCCTTGTCACCAGGGGGCCGCAGGGCAGTGCGGAAGGCAGGTCCGCCCGGAGCCTGGCACTGCCCGGGGTCCGCGCCCGTGCAGGGCAGCTCTCCTGGGAGCCCCGTCTCCGAGTCCTGCTCCAGATGGGCTTTCCGTGCAGCCCAGCGCACCCCGGCCCGGCCAGGGGCTCTGGGCTGCCATGACCCGTCGCTCGGTCCCCCACGTCTTTCCCCCTTTTGGGAAGGTGCCTGTTGCCCCTGAGAACAAGAAGCTGTGTTCATGTCTGACACACTCAGACTTGAGTCCTGAAAGTGCCGCCAGACTCTGCTTCGTAGAATGCAACTGTTGACTCTCTAGCCAGACGAATCAGACAAAGCAAAGCCGTGAACTTCCCCTCTTGGGCGTGAGAGAAGTGACCGCGACGCACTTAGTTTCTGGGTGTGGGTTTTCATCAGCGCGGGCCTCACGTCATGGTTTGGGTCCCTGATGGCTCCCGGCGATGAGCCTCTCCTCGTGGGCCTGTTGGCCTTTGGTAGATTTTCTTCAAGAAAGGGTCTCTTCTGTTCCTTCACCCGTTTTACTTTGTCTTCTTGCTGTTGAGTCGGAGGAGTTCGGTAGAGATTCTGGCCGCTGGACACAGTTTGCCGGCCCTCTCTCCCGTCCTGTGGCTTGTCTTTCCTCCCTCCAGAGTGTCCTCTGGTGCATGAACGCTTTTAGCTTTGCTGCTGTCCGGCTTATTTTTCTTTCTTTCGTCATTTATGCTTTTGGTATCACACCTAAAAAGCTATTGCCAGATCCAAAGTCTCGAAGATGTATTCCTGTTTCCTGCTGAGAGTTAGCTTCAGCTCTTACATTTATTTATTTATTTGTTTGTTTAATTTATTTTGCTTTTTAGGGCCACACCCTCAGCACATGGAGGTTCCCAGGCTAGGGATCTAATGGGAGCTACCGCTGCTGGCCTAGGCCACAGCCGCAGCAACATGAGATCCGAGCCGCGTCTGCGACCTACACCGCAGCTCACGGCAACACCAGATCCTTAACCTACTGAGCGAGGCCAGGGGTCGAACCCGCAACCTCATGGTTCCTAGCCGGATTCATTTCTGCTGCACCACGACGGGAACTCCTTAGCTCTTATATTTAGATTTTGATCCGTTTGGCGTTAATATTTGAGGATGACGTGAGCTAAGAGTCCACCTCCCTTCTTTTGCACGTGGGTGTCTTGTTGTCTCCGCACCGTTTGTTGAAAAGACTTTTCTCCCCCGTCCGCCGTCCTGGCCCTCGTCAGCCGTCACGCGACCGTCACGTGGGCCTCGGCGTCCCGGCTGCGGTCTGTCTCCTTGGTCCACACGCGGGTCCGATGCCACTGCCGCTCTCGTGTGATGACGTCTGCTTTGCGGCAAGTTTTGAAACAGTAGGCCTGAGTCGTCCCATTTTCTGCTCCTCTTTCCAGACGGTCTTGGCCCTTCGGGGTCTCTTGCGGTCCTGTGAATTGTAGGATTTGGCAGGCATCACACCGACGCGACGGATCAGGTTGCGGAGTGTTGCCGTCTGATCAGCGTTCCGCCCTTGAACCCACAGGCACAGAGCGTCTGCCCGTTGATGTAGCTTGTCTTTATTTTAGCCGCGGTTCCTGGTTTTCAGTGTGCACGTGACCCTTGAACAAGCAGGGGCTGGCGGCCTCAACTCTCCCCACAGCTAAGAATCCAAGTAGTCGGCCTCTGGGGACGCGGCTCCCCTGCACCCAGGGTTCGGCATCCGGGGTTGTCCCGCACTGGGGCCCTTCCTGCTGGGAAGAGTCCGTGCCTAAATGGCTCAAACCCACGTTGTTCAAGGGTCTTTTGCCTCCGTGGTTACACGTATCCGTTTAAGTGCTTCCTTCTCTTTGATGCCGTCATGAATGGAAGGTTTTTTGAATTTCGTGTGTGATCCTTTCCTGCCCATGTGTAAGCTGCCGCTGATTTTCGTGTGTTGATTTTTTATCTCGTCACCTTGCTGAATTTAACGCTCAGTGGTTCTGGGGGGTCGTCGGCACGTCCGCAGGTGGACACAGCCTGACCCCTTCCTTTCCGTTTCGGATGCTGTTTCTTCCTTTTTCTGGGCTGACTCCTCCGGCGAGAATTTCAGTACCATCTGGAATCGCAGTGGGGAGGGTGCTCTGTCTGTCCCATCCCGGATCTTAGGGGGACGTCCAGGCTCACGGTCGGCTGTGCTGTTAGCCCTGGGTTTTAGTAAATACCCTTGGTCGTGTTGCAAAAATCCCCTTCTGTCCCGTGGTCTGTCGCGTATTTTTATGATGAAAGGTGTTGCGCGTTTGCCCAGTGTTTTTCTGCCGCAGTTGAGAAGGTCCTGTGGGGACCTGTCCGTTGTTCTGGCACCGTCGTGTGGTCCAGGACCTGCGTTACCTGACTCCCGTCCCCTCGCACTCCCAGTGTAAACCCTCGCATTCGTGGTACGGGATCCTTGGCTTTTTGGCTTTTAGGGCCACACCCGCTGCACATGGAGTTCCAGGCTAGGGGTCAAATCGGAGCTACAGCCGCCAGCCTACCTCACAGCCGCAGCCACGTGGGACGTCGTGGCGCGTGACCCTTTAACGTGCAGTTGCGAGCCCTTGGCCCGAGTGTTGCTGAGGGTGTGGACGCCTGTGTTCAAAGAGGCTCTGGGCCTCCGTTTTCCTCTCCTCTGGCACCTGACCCAGCTCTGCTCTCGGGGGTGACACCGGGTGCGCAGGATGCGTTGGGAAGGAGGCCCCCTCGTGGCCGCTGTGGAGCAGCTGGAGAGGGCCGCTGTTACTTCTCCTTGAAGGGTTTGGTGGGAGTCACCAGTGACGCCTCTGGTGCTGGAACTTTCTCTGTGGGAGGTTTTCCGTTATGGCGGAGCTTCCTTATCTGTCAGGGGTCTGTTCAGAGCCTCTCCCCTGGGGGAGGCACCGCAGGCAGCGCCAGTGCTTCTGGGAACGTCTTGGTTGTCTGAGTGTTGGGGTCCAGGTGTGCCAGTGTCCCCATGTCTTGAAGGGCTCCGGCAGGTCCCCGCTCCCCCTCTCTCTTTGTGTCACTCTGTCTAGTTGCGGGCGTGTCAGTTCCGCCCCCTGGACCAGGAGGTCCCCGCGCCTCTGCCGCGCTCTCCTGTCTCCAGGCCGCCTTCCCGCTGTGCTGAGCTCCGGGGTCACGGCCTGCCTTGTGTCTCCCTGCGCGTTTTATGCTCCGGGCTCCTGCCTTTCTTGGCCCTGCGGACGCGCCGCTCCAGCCAGACCCCCGGGCCAACCGCCACCCCTGCGACTCAGGGACCGGCTCTTTCCGTTCGAAACCTTCCTGTTCTCACGGTTTCTCTTTGTGGGTGGTTTCTGTCGGGGTGTCTTGAGATGCTCCGGGCTTTCCTCTTAATGTCTGCGCTGACACTAGGATGATTCCTGTATCTTGTGTGTTTTATCTCTTCACGTTTTACTCTGGTCTTTTCTTTTTCTTTCCTTTTCTCTACCTGACTGCTGAGAACACGGGTTTTCGTTAACTGCTTTAAAGTTATTTTCAGAGTTCTCACTGTGGTTCAGCAGGTGAAGAACCCAACTAGGATCCATGAGGAGGCAGGTTCCATCCCCGGCCGCGCTCAGTGGGTTAGGGACCCAGCATTGCTGTGAGCCGCAGCGTGGGTCACAGAGGCTGTCAGATCTGCTCCGGCTGTGGCATAAGCCAGCAGCTGCAGCTCCAGTTCGACCCCAGCCCGGGAACTTTCATGCACCACAGGTGTGGCCCTGAAAAAAAAAAAAGAAAAAAAGACCCTCTCTGCTCCTTCTGACCCCTGTGTGGTTGGATGCTGGACGCCTCTGGGCTCCTTGATGGCGTCCTGAACCTTGTTCCCGAATGTCGCAGAGCTGCTTGGAAATGGGTCAGTCGTTCAGTGGCCTTGTTCTGTCTGTGTCAGAGGAGGTGGCGAGGGCATGGTTTTCCAGAGGCGGGCTTGGCGCTGGGAAAGCCTGACGCTAGCACGTGGCCCCCTGCAGGCCTTCCCCAGGGCCCTTCCAGAAAGCTCTGCCCCGGCCCCGCCTTTTTCTTGACCTCCTTAGAGCCCTGAATACTTCTTCCAGAAGGTGGCGGAGAGAGTGCTGTTGCTTTAGAGGCGCCCACGGCACAGAGATTTGTGGGAAGAAACGAATGAAGGCGAAGTTCATGTACCAGGTGCTTGCTTGGTGCCAGGGCTGTTGGGAGGCCCCACTTGGCTGGGCCGGGGTCCAGTTCAGGCCAGTTCCCCAGCTTCCCCATCCCTGTTGTGTGGTTGGGCCCCCGGCTGCTGTCCTGCCGGCAGCACGTGCCGCATCGTGTGGACCTGGCCCATGGCCCCTGGCAGGTGGAGCTGGGGTGTGGAGAGTGTTTGCCCAAGGAGCCTGGGCAGGTTCACTCTCGGGAGGCTTAGGAAGAGAGTCTTGGCCCGTGGCCTCCGGTAAACAGTCCACAGGTTTGCTGGTCCCTGTTGCGAGGCTGCCCAGGCTTGTACTGCTATTCTCTGGTTTGTCAGGGGAGTTTTCACCTCTCCGTAAATATCACACTAACCTGTGCAGAACAGTTGCTTCCAGAAGCCGTGTGGCCTCCTGGCTGCGATGCCCCTTGGCATGTCCTCTGCCCCTCCTCTCCCCCCGCCCACACGGTAAACCCCTCGTCTCGCCTCCTCTGCACGCCTGGCTCTGGTGAGGCCTGGCAGCCAGTAGGTCATGGCGAGGAGGTCTGACTGGGGTCCGAGCAGCCGTCCTACCCTCCTGAGCGCTGCCTTGTGCTCTGGGGGGCAAGGGCCACCTCTGGCACGGGGCTCGGCGTGACTGCAGGCTCTTCTCCCAGCCCTCGTGTCTCCCACGTTCTGGGTCTCCCGTCAGCTCCCGCTGCCTGCAGCTCCTCCTCCGTCTGGAGCCGGCCCCTCGCGTCCCGGGAGGACGTGCCGAGCCTCTCTGCTTCCATCCCCTGCATCCGAGGTGGCAGGTGTCTCCCCACTGGACACAGATGTGGCCCTGTGACCTGGCCTGCTGCGGTGGTCTGAGGAGGACCACTCCCAAGGCCCTCGGGTCCTCGAAGTCCATCGAGATGCGGAGGGGTGTGCTGTGGCAGGAAGGCCGTCGCCCTGGCCAGTCTGTGGGGCCTTGGCAGGTGCTGTCCCGAGGCTCCAGCCCAGAGAACGAAGTTGGGTGGGAGGGAGATGCAGGCTGTGACGCTTTGCTTCCTGCTCGTGGCCTGGCCACCCCGTGATGCTGGCCCACTGGTACAGTACACGCCGCCTCTCTGGGGGCACTGATGGGCAGGTAGATCCGTTGGACTTCTGACGCTGCAGGGAGCCCGGCCGTCAGCTTTCCTGGGTGACGAATGACCAGGAGAGGCCACCCCCGCCCTCCGGAGGGCTCGCCGAGACGGAAGTGCGCGGAGAGCATCTCGTGCTGCTTTGTCCTGGAGTTTGGCACCTGTGTGGCGCAGGGCGGAGCTCGGGGACGAAGGTGGAAGAGGCAGCGGGATCCCACGCCCTCGTGCGCACACGCTTGGTGGCTGGTCGCGCAGCCCTGCCGCGCAGAGGTCACTGTCCCCTTGGCGAGCAGAGGACATCAGGCTCAGAGACTTTTGTGTCCTTAGCTTCAGGGTGGGGTTGGGGGTGGGACAGGGTCCCCATCTTGACTTGGTCCCTGAGCTCCGGGCACTGTCTCTGCCCCGGGACGGGGTCCTCCCCCCACCCCCTCCTCCCGCGTGTCTGGGGCCACAGGGCCTCCGGGGTCCCGCCCGGTGCTGCAGGAGCTGGTGTGGAAAGAGCAGGGGGTGACAAGCCCGGGGCGTGTGACGCCCTTGGCCTCAGCTTCGTCAGCTGCAGACAAGACGCGGCGGCCTCCGAAGGGGCTCGAGGCTGAGCCCGGCTGGCCCGGCGCCTTCCGCAGCTGCGGGCGTGCTTGTGTGGCATTCCTGGGGCCCTGTGGTGTGCCCACCCCCGGCCCCAGCCCCGGCCCCGCATGCGAGGCCGCCTGCAGCTCCCTGAGGGAGGCGCACGAGCCCAGGAAGGCAGGCATGTGTGTGTGAAGATCAGAGGCGGGAGTGGGCAGAGGAGCCCGTGGGAGGGGAGGTCGGGGAGCAGGGTGGGGGGGGCCCTTCGGGTGGCCCCGAGGTGGGCAGGCTGGAGCCTTTCCCGGGGTGCGTGCTCCCGACAGCTCTGCAGCCGCCGCCGCAGGGCTCGGGGGCAGAGGCTCTCAGAAGACGCGGTCCACTTAGTTGCAGAGGTTCCTCGGAGAGAGAGTGGCCTTCTGCCGCGCTCCCCCCTTTCCCCTGACCCCCCTGCCGCTCCGAGCAACGCCCATGGGCTCCCTGAGGCTCAGAGGCGACTGGGCCCAGCCGGGGGGTGTCACCTTGAGAGCCAGGGAGGGGATGCTCAGCCACACTCTGTGCTGGGGGGTTGGAGCAAGGGTCGTGTGCATGAGGCGGGTGTGAGCGGGCACCTGTGAACGAGCGAGCGGGGGCAGGGTGCTGGGGGCGGAAGCCTCAGGCGCCCCTGCATCCTCGCCGCAAGCTTGTGTCCCCAACCCTGTGGGCCCCGAGCACCTCATCTTCTGAACTGGGAAGAGGGTTCAAAGTGGAGTCCCAGCACATCAGCCTCTGGGAGTTCCTGGGCCAGTCAAGGCCCACGTCTCCAAAGTATGCAGTCAGTTATGACCTGCGGGGGCTGCAGCTTCCAAGTGGGGGCGGCCCATGGACGGGATGGCATCTGAGGTGGGTTAAAAGTGGGCGAGTGGGGTGCACGTGGAAACCAACATGCAGACGTGCGTCGTGAGTCTCTCTGGCTGGCCGGCATCCTGGGCCAGGGACCGGTCGGTGTGCGACATGGGGGGCAGGACTCGGTGTCTGCAGAGCAGGACAGGGGAGGCTGGGGACTGAGGGGTGGGGACTGCAACCTGGCAGAGGTGGGGGTGCCGGGTGCAGGTGGGGCAGGAGGTTCCAGGGGGTGATGAGGTTGACGACTCGTTAGTCACGGGTTAGGGTGGAAGGGCCTGATTTTGCTTTAAACACGGTGGTACTCCCTGCCCTCCCGGCAACCATCCCACAGTCCCAAGAAGACTGAAAACCAAAAGGCAAGCTTCAATTTGGGAAGAACAGGAACACATGCAGCTAAAACCAAAGCCTTCAAAGAGGAGGGTGTCCTCAGCATGGACTAAGCAGAGGTGTCCTGGGAAGGAGCTGGCGGGGCATGTCTCGGAGCACCTGTCCCTGGCGAGGGTGCTCGTGGGAGGCAGCCCAGCCCCGCACTGCAGCCGTGTCGACTCGCACACGTCGGTCTTCCTGCCTCACTGACGAGAGGAAGGGAGAGTTTGCTCTCGGAAAGCTCGTGGCGTCCTCGCTCTGGCCAGAGGGAAGCGGTGAAGGCGAGTGAACTCACTCAAAACCCTCTGACGGGTTTAAAGTCAATGCAGAGCCCCATGCTTCCCTCAGCACAGGCCTTCGTGCAAAGCTGGATGGACCAAATCTCAGTGTCAATGATGAGTAATAAAGGGAGCATCACACAATTTTGTAAAAGCAAAAATTTTGTAGAAAAACAAGTAACAGGATAAATTTCAGGAAAAAAAAAATGCCATTGAGCAGATGACAATTTTATTTGAACATTTTGCCAGGAAATAAGACTTACCTCTCGGGTAGAACACTTGAAGCTGGCACAGAGTGCCGGCCCCCAGAGAGCGGAGGGGCGACCAGAGGAGGGAGGAGTCGTGGGGGTGGGGGCGGGGGCGGGAAGACAGGTCAGCAGGGCCTGCAGCGGGTTTAGTCCGCCTCGTTGGAAGAGCACCCAGTGTGCAGCGTGCGTGCTCTGCATCCCGGTGTGTAGAGGTGACGTGGGCTCTGCCCTTCTTGGGAAGGGAGACGGTGGAGCAGGTCAGAACGCCGGTTTTCTCTGAAAATTAAACACACCATTTAAAGGTGAGATCAGTCACATCCGAAAGAATACAATACCTAGGAATAAACCTGCCTAAAGAGGCAAAAGACTTGTACTCTAAAAACTGTAAGACACTGATGAAAGAAGTCAAAGGCAACACAAACAGATGGAAAGGTGGACCCTGCTCTTGGATTGAAAGAGTCGGTATTGTCAAAACGCTAACCACCGAGGCGATCGACAGTCAGCGCAGTCCCTGTCAGGTGACCAGCGATGTCCTTCACGGAACCAGAACAGAATGTCTTAAAATTTGCATGGAAACACAGAAGACCCCACATAGCCAAGGCAATGCCGAAAAGAAAAAAATGGAATCCCTGCCTTCAGACTATACGCTAAAGCTATTGTCATCAAAACAGTATGGTACCAGTGCAGAAACGGATAGATGGCTCCGTGGAACAGGATAGAAAGCCCAGAAATAAACCCGCGCACCTGTGGTCAACTAATCTGCGACAAAGGAGGCAAGAACGTGCTGTGGGGGAAAACTGGGGTGAGTGGTGCTGGGAACACTGGGTGACTACACGCAAACGAATGAAACTAGAGCACTCTCTAACACCAAAGACAAAAGCAAACTCCAGATGCATTAAAGACCTGAAAGTAAGGCCAGATGCTATAACGCTCCCGGAGGAAAACATAGGAAGAACGCTCTTTGACATAAATCACAGCAACGTCTTATTCGATCCACCTCCTAGAATAATGACAATAAAGACAAAACCAGTGGCCCCAATTAAACTCGAAAGCTTTTGCATGGCAAAGGAAACCATTGAAAATAGAGAAAGACAACCCACAGGACTGTAGAAAGTCTTTGCAAATGAGGCAGCTGACAAAGGCTTAATCTCCAAAATGTACAAACGACTCATACAACTCAGCAGTTAAAAAAACAGCCCGATCAAAGAACGGGCAGAAGATCTAAGGAGCCATTTCTCTGCGGAAGACGTACAGATGGCCAGCAGGCGCATGAAAAAGTGCTCAACCCCACTCGCTGTTAGAGTGCAAATCAAAACTGCAAGGAGGTACCGCCTCACACCAGTCAGAGGGCCATCATTGGAAGGTCAACAGACAGCAAATGCTGGAGGGGGTGTGGAGAAAGGGGAGCCCTCCCGCACTGCCGGTGGGAATGTAAATTAGTACAACCACTCAAGAACAGCAGTGTGGCGGTTCCTCAGAAAACTAAATACGGAACCACCACATGAGCCAGCAGTCCCACTTCTGGGCACATGTCCTGACGGAGCATTCATTCAAAAAGATACCTGCACCCCTATGTTCATTGCAGCACTATTCACAATAGCCAAGACATGGAAACAACCCCAGTGACCGTGGGGTGATGATGAATGGATGGATAAATGGATTAAGAACATGTGGGACCTATACACAATGGGATACTACCCAGCCATAAAAAAGGTCAAAATAATGCCATTTGCAGGAGCATGGATGGAGCTGGAGATTCTCATACTAAGTGAAGGAAGTCAGACAGAGAAACACCACGTGGTACCGCTTATGTATGGAGCCTGAAGTGTAGCACAGATGACCAGTCTCCAGATTGGAAGCAGATCACAGACGTGAGGTTAGACGTGCGTTTGCCGGGGGGAGAGGGGAGAGAAGGGGAAGGACAGGGAGGGTGACAGATGTAGACTCTAACGCTTAGAACAGGCGGGCGATGGGGTCGTGCCGTGCAGCCCAGGGAACCATGTCCAGTCTCTCGGGTTAGAACCTGATGGAAGATGATGTTAAAAAAAAAAAAAAAAAAGTGTGTGTGTGTCTTTGTGTGGCTGGGTCACTTTGCTGTGCACCAGAAATCGAAGCAACCTTGTAAGTGAACGGTACTTTAATGAAAAAGATAGTAATAGGCCCGCGGACGGGGTGCTGTGGAAACAGGTGAAAAAGGGGATGCACTTAGGCCATAAAATAGAGCTGATGGATGCGTGGGATCTCCTCAGGTAAAGGGAGGAGGGGGATAAACGTGAAAGAAGAACCCGATGAGCTCAGGTGGTAGACGTGGGCTTCGCCGTCGGAAGGGGAGCAAGAGGCGTGGTGTGTTCCCCGCATCAGGTGCTCGGCGCAGCACGTTAGCGGGGGCCGTTGGAGACAGGGTAGCGTAGGCACCACACAGCCGAGTCCCGCGAGCAGCCGCCAGGACAAAACCATGAACCCTTCTGGTGGTGAGGAAGCTCTCACACAGAAAGGTGGCAAGTGAGTTTGGAAAGTGAAAGCAGAAAACAGAAGCATACAGCACATCCGAATAAAGCCAAACGGATGCTGTCTCAGGTGCAGTATAAATGGGCTGGATTCGCCCCGTCAAAGGAAAAGCCTTTCCGACGGGGTCACCGAGCAAAGCCTCGAACCGCCGGGTGGTACAGGCTGCAGAGGCACGAGGAGGCTGGTGCCCGTGGGAGGCAGAGGTGGTCGTCTTGGTTCCAGGTAAATTGGAATTCGAGGCAGAAAGCGCTGCAGAAAACGGCGGGAGGTCCTTCCCAGTAACACAGGTGCGGAGAAACATGTGCACCCAACGTCGCCTGTCGTCAGCGTCAGGAAGCGGGCACGAGGAAAGCTGCCACGGGAGACTTGGCCGCCCGCCGCTCCCGGCCGTGGTGGCCTTTACTCGACGTCCCCACGGTGGGATAGAATTTATTCGACTTCCCAATCCACAGTAGAGCACGTGGGCAAAGAATAAGTAGCTGGAAGAGCGGAAAGGTCTGTTTTATGTTGAGAGGAAGACAGACCCACACTGACCCTTAACCCTGAAACTCAAAGAACACTTGTTCACGGCTCACGGAAAAACATGAACAAAAATGCATCACGCATCAGATGATAAAACCTTTAGACATTCGCAAAGGTAGAACCAGTACAGACAACTTTCTCTGACCACAGTGAGATTTGGTATTAAGAACACAACCGGAGTTCCCGTCGTGGCGCGGCAGAAACGAATCCGACTGGGAACCATGAGGTTGCAGGTGCGATCCCTGGCCTCGCTCCGTGGGTTAAGGATCCAGCGTTGCCGTGAGCTGGGGTGTAGGTCGCACACATGGCTCGGATCCTGTGTTGCTGTGGCTGTGGTGTAGACTGGCAGCTGCCGCTCCAATTCCACCCCCAGCCTGGGAATTTTGATAAGCTGCAGATGTGGCCCTAAAAAGTTAAAAAAACACACAACCAAAAGAAGAAAAAGTTCCTAATACTTGGAAACTAAGAAAAGTAAGAAAGAAAGAAACAGAACCGAAAAACCCTGTCTTAATCCTTAGGTCGAAGAAGAAATTCAATTCAAAAGTACGCAAAATCTAGACAGCAGTCTGGATGGAAGCGCTCCCCTCAGGGCCCGTGGGAAGGGCTGGAGCGGTGCTCAGAAGGCAGGTCACGGGCGTCCTTATTTCTGTCGTGTAACAAGAAGGGCTGTGCGTGGAGTTGGCACCCAGCTCGACACCCTGGAAAAGGAGAGCCAAGCAAACCTCAGTGAGGGAAAAAGCAGGGCTTTGTGACGATCAAAGCGGAAGTTAATGAGAAAGTGAAAAATGATGGAAATAACAAATAAATCCAAATGCCTGTGCTTTGAAATAAAACCAGTTAAACTTATTCATTATTCACAATCCTAGTAAAACTTTAATAAGAGTGTTACCACCCCAAATAAGAAGCTCGGCATTACCGACCACAGGGGCCGGTGGGGGGCATTCAGTGTGTCCTGGGGGCCAGGGTCCGATCTGACCTGGACGGGTGCACGGGTGCAACGTGCGGGGCCCCTGAGTGGACACGCAAGGGCTCACTGCGCCGGGTGCCCGCCTGGCCTCAGCCGGAGCGAGGGTGCGCGAAACAGAAGCGGAAAGAGCTGGAGCCCGTGAATTCTGCAACGAGGGAGGGAGGAATCCTCACCCTCCCGTTGAAAATAAAAACGTGCAGGAAAGGACGAATGCTCTTCTAGGAAAACGTGACCTGTCAGTACTGACTCCCGGAGAGAGGCCTTTCAGACAGACCAGTTACCACAAGTGTGTCACAAAGCAGCCACCCCAGCGCCCGCCCGCCCCGTCTGCCACCAGCAAAAGGAAAGCAGTGGAAACCGCATCCTGCTGGTTTCCCGGTTGCCCAGGGAGGTGCTGGGCATGAGGTCCGTGGGCCGTGCGCACCTGCCCCAGGGCGTGAAGGGGCACGAGTCTCAGGATGCGGGGCCATCAGGTGCCGGAGAGCGCCCAGTGCCCGCGGGCTTTGACGGGGCGGGACTGCTGGGCTGATTCTAGGACAGCTCCTTCCAGGAGCTTCTCCACGTTTGCTTAAAGGCCTTTGACACCGTCCGGCAACCAGTCCTGGTTTATCTCTTAATAAAATATTAATATGTGGCTCATTTCTCGGCGTGATAAAATACATCTATTCACCCAAAAAAGGCAAGCTGTGACTAAGGCTCCAGGTTAGTTCCAGTGAAGCCACAGGCAGGTCAGGCTTGTCCAGGCTAGGAGACCCAAGCTGTCACCATGAGCGGGAGGAAGAGACCCAGGGATAAATTCTGGGGGGCGGGGCTGGGGGTGGAGGCCCAGGATCCGGATCCGGCCTGGGGTCCCACAGCTTGAGTGATGTGATGCGCTGGCTCACGTGGCCTCTGCGCAGCCCGGGGTCTGTGAGAAAGGGCTTTGGGCCTTTAAAATTATTGTAGTTATGGGGGGGGGGGTTGGTCCCCAGACTCTTGTGATGGCGGTGGCACAGAACAGGAAGTCAGCGGTGGCGTGGAGGTGGCCACCAGTGGGCGGGGGTGGCCGCGAGGGCTCTTCCTGAGACCGCCTGTCCCTCCCGGGCTGGGGGGAGGATTGGGTGGGAGGATAGGACCTCTCCCTGCGACGTCAGCACCTGACGGTGCCAGCATTTTGCCGGGAGCAACAGGAGGAGCACAAGGCCTCGGGCGCAGGCAGCAGGTGCGCTCCAAGAGGGGACGGAAGCTGGTGGCAGAGCTGAGAGGACAGTCCTGTCGTCCTTGCAGTGACCCACACACCGGGGTCCCTGAGGGTGGACTGGAGAAGGGCCGGAGCCTGGTCCGAGGACCGTGGCCCTGAGCCTGCAGCTGACGGGGCCTGGGTGTGACCTTCCAGCGCCATCTCTCCTTGGCGGCCTTCGGAGCCAGGGCACCGGGCGCTGCTCTGCACGAGCGCTCTGCCCGGCCCCTTCCCGTGTCCCTGCTCCTGCACCGGGTCCAGTGGGTGGGCCCCGTGCCCTGCTCCTCTCCAGTCTTGGCCATGCCTAGGTGTTGGGCACTTAGTCCCACGGCCCATTCCCGGCAGCCACGTCGCCTGTCTTGTAGAAAGACTACAAGGAGCAAAGCAGGTGAAATACCAAGACCGTCAAGGCCAGTCAGCGCCTCGGCAAGTCGGGAGTTCCCCCAGCTGCTGCACCCCTCGTTCTCCTGTTTTGGTATTTCCCCGCAGCCGCCCCCGCGGGACTGCCTCGCCGTTGCTTTTCTAGAGACGGGAACTAACAGAGACCATGTGTTCGCACAAGGCCCGGCGATGGCGCCCGGGGAAGTGTCTCCTCGCCCGTGTCCCCACGGGGCTGGGATCCTGGCCCCCCAGCGCCCCCGCCCCGCCCCCAGGAAATGGATGTGCCTGTGGTCCGCCCTGACCCTGTGCTTCCTCGTAGCTGGAGATGGAGCTGCAGATGCTCAAGTCCCAGGCGGGCCCGGCCGAGCAGAGCTTCCTGTTCTCCAGGGAGGAGGTGAGCGCGCTCAGGTACGTGCACCCGCCCGCCCCCGCCTTCTCTCCCCACCCCCACCCGCCTGGCCCTTGGTCTGCAGCCCCTCTCAGCCTCCCGCTGTCCCCAGCACTCAGAAGACAGAACGCCTGTCTGTCTGGGGCCCTGTGCTATCTCAGGTCCTGTCTTTGCTGCTCTGGGGCCGCTGGCGTGTTGAGAGCGATGCACGAGCAGCCCTGTTCCAGGGGACAGGCCCCACCCACAGGCCACCCTGTGTCGTTTAGAGCAGCCTCCAGTTCCCTGGACTGTGTCCGCGTGTCTCCCAAACTGTCTCCCCCGGGAGGAGCAGCTGGGCCAGGCTTCTTCCCAGAGCCCTGCCCCTGGCCTGCCCTGCCCTGCCCTGCGCTGGCCTGGCCTGGCCCGTCCCAGGAAGGGCTGGGCCCTCAAGCGAGTCCAGGGGGGGCGGAGGCAGAGCTCCAAAAGCCCGGCTGGCCCCCGGCTCCAGCTCCGCGGCGAGCTGCCCTGCTCTTTGTGTGGGTAACTGAGGTGCATCCACAGGTGGGCGAGCCACCAGCATCCCTGGGTGCCACTGTGCTCTGAGCGTCTGCTGTGGCCGGGCCCTGGCACCCGGCCCCCCACCCCAGGCTCTGCTTCTGTGGTCAGACGGGCCTGGGGCCCAGGCGCAGCTGGGTGGTCCTTGTGGAGTCACACCGAGTCCCGGCCATGTCCTCCTCAGTGTGGCCACGTGGCCTGTGCTGCGGGCCGTCGGGCCGGGTCTGCTCCTCTGATCCCAGAGCACTTCTCGCGTGAGGACCTCGCCTGCACACGGCTGTCCTCGGGGACAGGCGCAGACGGCGTCTTGTTCAGGGCCGAGCATGGGTCCTCCTGGACTTTACAGCTTAGTGGCGACCGTGACAGCGGACTGGGGGACGTGTGGCGGGGCGCTCC
Organism: Phacochoerus africanus; assembly: GCF_016906955.1. NCBI lineage: Eukaryota > Metazoa > Chordata > Mammalia > Artiodactyla > Suidae > Phacochoerus > Phacochoerus africanus. Next base: position 3,078,610 of record NC_062548.1, on the reverse strand, counting down.
CGGTCAGTGGGGGAGGGCTCCCAGTGCTGAGGCGGCGCCGACGGTGGTGGGAGGGAGCGCACACTGTGTGTGAGGCCGGGGCCCTGGGGAGGCTGTGGCCTGGTTCCGCGAGCAGCCGGGGCTTCGCAGGGCGCCGGGCAGACCAGTTGGCTGGCGTGACCGGAACCAACCCCAAAGGGTCTCGGGCACCCCGTGGGGCCTTGGAGCCACAGTTGGTGGGTGGAGGAGGGGTGAGACTCAGGGTGTCGCCGTCCCGCGTCGCACGTGTGGCAGGAGGCAGGGGCCCTGGGTTGCAGGGCTCTCCTCCCAGAAAGGTCCCAGGCTCCCGGGCTGCTGACGGCTTGGCCGGCGCCAGGCTGGGGTTTGATCGTTTTGTCTGTTTTACAATGAAAAACTTCGGCTGTGTCAGTGAATCCCCCCATCACCACCAGATCTGCTTGCCTCGCCAGCTAGCCGATGGGGAAAGCACAGCGCTGGGAGGGAGGGTCTGGCCTGTGGGCAGAGGGGCCGTGCGGACCAGCAGGTGATCTGAGCCTGCGGGGCCCGTGCTGCTCCCACGGCCCCTGGGGGAGGGGAGGGGCTGGGCCCGGTGCCAGGGCCCCCTCTGCGCCCCAGGACGGGCCCACGGGTCCGCCAGGCACCCATGTCTCCGTTTCCTCTTGGGTCGAAGACTTGAGAAGGTGTCCCTCTGGGTGAAACCCAGTTGCGGGGTAGCGCTCTGGTCCTTCGCCTCCTCCCACGGCGCAGGGAGGGCTTTTCCTGCGGATCTTTGCGAAAATGCCCTGAGCCGGCTGCAGCGTTTTCCAGAGGGCTTGGCGCCAAGGAAGGCAGGGACCGCAGCCACCGCGAGCACGGCCGGCCCTGCCCACTGGAGGCACCTGGGGCCTTCCGCCTAGAGGGCTGCGCCCCTGTCACACACGTAGATAAACCTGCCCTAAGCTGCAAATACATTAAATACGTATAATGCCACGAATGTGTTGGTGTCAAATTTTATATATAAAAAGCATGGCTTTCTTAGTGAAGAAAACTACAGGGAAACTTGAGTAGCGATTTAAGTGGCAACAGCTGAAGGGCCCTCTCAAGTGGAACGAATCTGGGTTCCTGCTTCTCTGCTGTCAGACAGCAGCTCTGCGAGTCCCAAGTGCCGCCGGTGGATCAGCAGGTGGATCGAGCGCAGTCGGCCTTGAGACACGCGGGTCTGTGCCAGCTCCTGCTGCCCCCCAGGCCCTGACGTGCCCTAGACCCACCCAGACGGCCAGGCGCTGGACTCTTGTTATTCTCTCTTTAGCACGTGGTCACGGAGCAGAGCCTCGCTAAGCACACTCCTGCTTTCAGGCTTCAGCCGCCCTGGATCAGGAAGACCCACCCCTGCCCCTGAGCTTCCCGGGCTGGTGGAGCTCTGGGGTGTGGCACAGCCGGACGGGGGCGTGGCCACGCAGTCCCCAGCCACGACCCAGGCCCTGAGGCAGAAGCCGCCTCCGTGGGCTGGGCCTCTGGACCTTAGCAGCTGATGCCCTTTGAAAGGGGCTGCAGCCCTCAAACCCCAGTGCCTCTGGGCCAAGGGCAGTGTCCAGAGGGTGGCGGTCATGAGGAGGTGTGGTTTGATCCGGGAGGCTCTGCGGTTCAGTGAGAAGCCAGTGGTCGGCAGGACTCCTCCACCCCCACCGCCTGAGCGGGGGCCTCTGCTAGCCTGGCTGCTGGTATGACAGGGTCCCCTCCTGGGTCCCCCCCTCCTGGCCCCCCTCCTGGCCCTCTCCTGGGCCCTGCAGGTGGAGCGGGGACCACGTCTCTCCACGCCGTGCACGGGCCCTGCTGTGGGCAGAGGAGGGGCCGCCTCCTGGAGCTGAGCCGCCCAGACCTGGGTCTCTGTGTGCCTGTGTCTTCTCCCTGACGCCTGAAGAGCTGTCTCCTGCCGGCGGGCGTCCTGGGGGTCACATGCGCTCTGGCAGGGCCGAACCGCCTCCTCGTGGATACTAGTCAGATTTGCTTCCTCTGAGCCGCGATGGGCACTCCCTGAGCCGCTCCTCCTCGGAGCCGCCCTCCGCCTGGGCCTCCCACTGTGGCCTCTCCCGGGTGACTGGGGCCCTTCCCCTGGGGCCCGCAGGGCTGGCATCTGGGTCACGTCTTCGGGGGAGACTCCCACCTGCAAGGACTGGCCATGTCCCGCCCTCCCGTTTGCCGGGGCAGGCCCCTTCCCTGGTGCCCAGAGGCCTGCTCTTCGCTCCCCTCACCAGAGGGGCTCTCTGGTCTCCCGCACAGACACATGAAAGGCGGGCTGTGGCAGTGCTGCTTTGTAAAAGGATCTTTAACTCCTGGTTCTGCTCAAGTGGAGCGGCCCCGCTCATCCAGGTCGTCCTCCTTATGGCCCAGAGCCTGAAACCGACACGGCAGGCAGGGGACACGGACGGTGGGGGACAGGGCTGTCTGGAGGAAGCACTGTCAGCAGGCGCCCTGCGCTTTCTCAGCTGCCCCTCATCTGAGCCAGCGACACGCACACACGCACGCACACCCAAGCCTGCCCCCAGCCAGAGAGGAAGCCCTCTGACCCCAGCGCCCCCACTTGAGCTCCTTCCTGCCCCTTCCCCACTACAGCCACACCCCGTCCCTGCCCTGTCATGTCACTGGGCCAGCCGGGCGCAGTGACCCCAGCACTCAGAGCAGGCCACACAGGGAGTGTGAGCAGGGCTGAGCGGGAGCCAGAGCAGCAGGCACCGCTCAGAGGAATCAGTGGGCAGGCGGAGTGCAAGCCCACCCCCACGCGGCGGCATCAGAATCAGGGAGAGGATGGCGGCTCGTCACCCCCTCCCACCGGCCCAGGTCAGAGGCACACACAAAGCACAGGGCCTGCCCTGTAGCAGCGGGGTGGCCCTGGTGTCACCCCCCCCCGTCCGCAAGGTCCACTTTTACAGCATCGGGTCCACGGGGCTTCCACCTCCCCTGGACCAGGCACTGCACCTGAGCAGGGCGGCCACCTGCTGGGGCAGGTGGTGGGGATGCGGATCTCTCAGCTAGATGCTCGGTGTCCGGGATGCAGTAAAGGCAAGCCCCTCATCCGCCCCCAGAGCCAGGGCAGCCGCACCTCGCACGGTGACTCAGATGCTGTTACCCGGCGGGGCTTTTAAAGCAGCATCCGAAAAATGCCTCTGTCAACGGTTACATGTTCTCTTTAAACAAATGACAAAATGGTTCCCTCAACAGAGACATAGAAATTGTTTAAAAAGAAAGGAAAGAAGAACTAAACAGAAATTAGGGTCCTGGAACATCCAATAACCAGAATAAGAGGCTCCCTGGCTGGGCTCAGCTGTGGACGACAGACGAGAGAGCCAGTGTGAACTCAAGGCCAGGTCGACAGAAAGCGCCTCGCAGAGCAGCCGAGGAGCAGGCTGAAGACGAGCCAGGACAGGCTCGGGACCGCGGGGCTGGAAGGCGGGCCCGGCGGGGAGCGAAGGGGTGGAGACGGGAAAGCATCTCAGGCAAGGACAGTGAGCATTTTCCAAATGTGGTGAAGGGCATAAGACTACAGACTTAAGAAGCTCAGCGAAGCCCTCGCCGTATAAAACCCAAGAAATCCGTAGCACAGCCCATGCTCATTCATCGTCTGAAAATGAGACTCCAAGGGAAGCATCTTGAAAGGAGCCAGAGAGAAACACTGCGTTGTCGACAGGGACGCCACGTCTGGGGGACAGCAAGTTTTTTATCTGCAGCCGCCGAAGCCACAGTGACGCGCAGAGCCTCGTTCGGGTTCTGAGCGACAAGAACGGTCAGCCAGTGGCCACATCCTTCAGGGGTGAAAGGAAAACAAGACGTGCTCAGACGAAGGGAAACAGAGACAGTGTATCACCCACGGGGCTCCCCCAAGCAACGTCTCAGAAACCCTCCCGAGTCGTGGGCCGAGTCGGCGGGAAAACGTGGGCCCTGCGGAGGGAGAGGGCACGGGACGGGTAAAGACGGGACGTGTGACAGACGGTCCTCGACTTTTTCTGAAATCGCGCGCCAGGTGGAGTGCCTGCAGCGACGTCCCAGGACGGCGGGGCTGCGTTTAAGGGGGGGGCGACAGCACCGGAGGGTTTAGGGCCCAGAGCCCTGCACGCGGAGCATCGCGGAAGGAAGCCCCCCCCCGCCCCCGGCACGTGCCACGTGACGCGTTGGCAGGAGAAACCGGGGGTAGAAAGGGAGGCGACCTCGAGGAGCAGAGACGGAAACGGCAGGTGGGGGCACTGGCTCAGCAGCCGCCCCCTTGGAGGTCGGCGGGCCGAAGGCTCCGGGCGAAGATGCCCCTGGTCAGAGTGACGAAGACACGACCGGTCACGCTGGACCTACGGGAGACCCGTTTCAACCGCAACGGCGGAGCTGCGAACAACTTCTCAGAGCAGGTGTAGCTTTTTTTTCTTTTTCTCTTTTCTTTTTTTGCTTCTTAGGGCCACACCCTAAAAAGCACATGGACGTTCCCAGTCTTTGGGGTCGAATCAGAGCTGCCGCTGCCGGCCTGCACCACAGCTCACGGCAACGTCGGGTCCTTAACCCGCCGAGTGCGGCCAGGAATCGAACCTGCGTCCTCATGGATACTAGCCGGGTTCGTGGCCCCTGAGCCACGACGGGAACGCCTTAGGTGTGACTTGTACGAATTGAAGAACATTGAGGAAGGTTTTGTGGACACAGAGGGACATTACATGAGGCCCCGTCTGCCCGGAAGACACAAGGGTCCTGAGTGTAAGGGCCGAGCGACAAAGCCCCAGACCTCAAGGGCCAAAAAAGACGGATCCGGCGGGAGAAGGGGGCCCTGGCCTGTCTGGCCGGGGCTCCACGGCACCCCGCAGGGGGCGGACGCGAGGCTGAGCGGCAGCAGAGGCCTAGAGCGGGCCCCTCCGTCCACCCGCCTCAGCCACAGGCCCCGAGCGTTCGTCCTGGGCCAGCACAGCCCTCGGCGGGTTCCTAGAGGCTCCTTCTGTGACCCGAGGAGCTCAAAGTGGAAGTCAGGAAGCAGAACAACGGCGGCGACGTCTCAGCGCTCAGCAGTGAAGCCAGGGGCCCTTAAACCAGCAGCCCCAGGGCGAAGGAGGAGGGCCCAGCGGAGCGCCGCCGCTGCCGAGTGACGCGAGAAAGCCGCTCCCGGCATCTGCGGGACAGGGAGCCTCCGCGCCCGGGAGGAGGCGCCCGGCAGCAAGTGCTGACTTGTCTTTTCTTCCTCTTGGCCGCACTCAGGCCGTGCGGGAGCCCCCGGGCCAGGGGTCCAACCCGCGCCCCGGCAGGGACAACGCGGGATCCTTCACCTGCTGAGTCACAAGGGGGAACTCCAGTCAACTCTGACTTGAGAAAAGCCAGGAGGTCCGTCATCTATGTTCCGGCCTCGAGCACCTGGAAAAAGAGCAACATTAGCCCAAAACATCAGAATGAAGGAAATAACAAAGAGCAAAAAGATAATGAAATTAAGAGAAAAACAAAGTTATTGAAACAGAAAGCTAGTCCTTTGGAAAAAAATCTAATAAAATTAATAAACTAGCAAAACCAACAAATATAAAAGGGAAAGTAGAGATCAGCAGTGTCAGGAATGAACTGGGGGACAGCTCGGCGGTCCCCCGAGATCCCAAGGCCCCAGGAGGGCGGGGTCTTGGAGTTCCCGTCCTGGTGCCTCAGAAGCGAATCCGACGAGGAACCATGAGGTTGCGGGTTCGATCCCTCGCCTTGCTCCGTGGGTGAAGGATCCTGCGTTGCCGTGAGCTGTGGTGTAGGTCGCAGACGCAGCTCAGATCCTGTGTTGCTGTGGCTCTGGCCGAGGCCGGCGGCTACAGCCTGGGAACCTCCATGTGCTGCTGGTAAGGCCCTAAAAATGACCAAAAAAAAGGGAGTATGGGAGTCTTACAGACAGCTCCATGCTCCAAATTCATTAACTTAGGAACAGTGCGCCAATTCCTCAAAACCCAAAGACCACCAGAACTCACCAGGAAGAATCTGAATCGTCATATGAACATTTTTGAAAACATGAGTTCATGATTAAAGTGCTTCCCCAAAAGGATGTCAGCAGGCCCGTATGGTAACCCTGGAGAATTCCGAGCGTTTAGAGAAGAATTACTGTCAGGGAGTTCCCATTGTAGCTCAGCGGGTTAGGAGCCCAGCTAGCATCCATGAGGACGCGGGTTTTGGTCTCTGGTCCGGCTCAGGGGGTCAAGGATCCGGCGTTGCTGTGCGCGGTGGTGTAGGTCACAGATGCAGCTCGGATCCCGCGTTGCTGTGCCTGTGGTGTAGCCGGCAGCTATAGCTCCGATTCGACCTCTAGCCTGGGAGCCTGCATATGCTGCAGGCGCGGCCCTAAAAAAAACAATAAAGGACTGAGGAACATGAGCTGTGTGCAGGCTCTTAGAGCAAACAGAGGAGGTTGCCAGGGTTCAGGGGAGGGGTGTCCTCAAAGTGATGGCTTGAGCAGGCCCCCCGGCGCTGGGGCCCTCCTGTCCGATCACGGTGGGTTACAGCATCAGGTGGGGCGGGCGCCACGTGACCGGGGTTGTGTCCCTTGAGGGAGAGGCCACGGGCCTCCTCGGACGTGTCTGACGTTCCCGGAATTGTCGTCCTGGAAAGGTCGAAGACGAAAAGAACCACAAAGACTTCCGCGCCGACTTCCAGGCGGAGCCCTGCTCCCGCCGCTCCCACGGGCGCCTCTCGGGGCGCTGCTCCGACCTCGGGTGTGGAAGCTGCTGGGCTTCTCCACTGCGGGGCTGGGACTAAGCTCTTCTGTGTCACTTACCACTCACTCATCTGCCTCCCAGCTTCTCAAGGGTTTTGGATGGTGTCACTTCTCTTTTCTCGGTCCTTTTTCAGGAGTAGGCTCCGAAAGGAGGGAGGAAGACCTTGCCTGCGGTTGGGGCGGCGTCTGGGGAGAGACGGTGCCTAAACGGGGCCACCGTCTTTCGCCGACGCCTTTGGTGTCTTTTCCTTTCGTGGCTGTTTTATACACGGCGAAGACCCTCGTCATTTAAACGCTGTTTTTTCCATTTTATGTCGTAACGCCCTCCCGTGTTTTTCCAGACTTTGCATGCATACTCATGTACGGCCGGGTCCATCTTGGAGTTGGTTAATCCACTTTTGGAACCAGAGTTGTTAGGAATAGGCTGCAGTGAGCATCTCTCGTGTCCGAGTTCTGACCGCTGTGCGGGCGTGTTTTCTGGGCGCCGGAGCCGGGCTCCTTGGCCTCACATCTAACCGTGACGCTTCATGGTTTGGAAGGTGGGGACCCGCTGACCGCAGGTGCTCACCCCGTGCTTTCTGCGGGCCGAGCTCTGCCCTTGGCGCCCTCTCCGCAGGCGCCTCCCGGACGGGGCGGCCAGCCTGGGGTTTAGGGAGACCTGCCCCGCGGAGGCGTCGCTCACATCACGGAGGCGCCTTTACGCTGCAGTGTCTGAGGGCCGGTGCCGGGGTGGGTCTTGGCCGACCGCCTCTTGGCTTCCGTAGGTTTTCCTTAATTTCTCTGAGCCGTCTTTGGCGGTTTTCTGTGTACACATCTTGACTCCTCCCGGGGTCAAGTAACTCCTCGTATTTTATTCTCTTCGATGCTCTCGTAAGCAGAATTATATTCTTAAATTTGCTTTTCGGATTGTTCATTGCCAGTGTATCAAAAATACAACCAATTTTGATTTATGTTGAAATATGCTAGTCCTTCTAGCTGAAGATTTGTCAGTTTTGTTGCTCTGTTCAAATAGGCAACTCCTGGTTTCGTTGCTTTTCTTACGGTTAAGGTGTCATTCAGCTCTGCTCCCAACTGTATTATTATCGTCCTGCTAGCTTTGAGGTCAGCTTTCTGTCTTTCTAGTTCCTTAAGGGGTACAGTTAGGGTATTCATTTGAGATCTTCCTTTTTTGAAAAAATGTTTCCCCTTTTGAGGGCCACACCTGTGGCATAGGGAAGTTCCTGGGCTCGGGGTCAAATTGGAGCTGCAGCTGCCGGCCTCCCCCACAGCCACAGCAACACCAGATCCTTGACCCACTGAGTGAGGCCGGGGCTCGAACCCACATCCTCATGGCAACTATGTCGGGCTCCCAACCTGCGGAGCCACAGCAGGAACTCCTGCCTTCCTTTTCGACGCAGGCGTAGACGGCTATCAGTTCTCCTGGAGCGTTGCTGTCCCTGGCACCTCGTCGTGTTTTGTGTTTGTGGCTCCCCAGGTGTCTTCTCGGTTTCTTGTGCTTTCTTCTTCGGTCTGTCTAAGAGTGTGTTTAGTTTTCACATAGCTGTGAGCCTTCCAGTTTTCCTTTCGTTGGGTTTTACTTCCGTCCCATCGAGTTCGTTCCGTTAGGTCAGTACGTTTCATTGACTAAGACTTGTCTTGCAGCCTAACATATGGTGTGTTCTGGAGAATATCTGTGCGTCCTTGGCAGGGATGTGTCCTCTGCTGTCAGGCCTAATGGATTTGCAGGGCTCCCAGGGGCTCTGCATCCTTGATGCAGGCGCTGCTTTTTATAGCTGGCTAATATTCCACAGCTTAAAAAAATAGATACGTATATTTATCTGTTCCCTGGTTGAAGGACATGTGTGTTGTTTTCAGTGTGGGGTCCTTGTGCCTGGAACTGCCGCACCCATGTGTGTACAGATTGTGGGTGGCTGTCGGTTTCCACTTCTCCGGGGTAGGCATTCCTAGGTATTGTGTCAGGTGTGTGGTCGCCTCACCAGCGCTGTGTGGGCGCCGAGGTTCCTTTGCGGCAACACTTGGTATAGCCGGTATTCTTATTTTAGCCCTTCTGCCGGGGGCCGGCTGTACCTCTCCGTGGCTTTCCGCCTGTAATTCCCACGTGGCTGCTGGTTTTGAATGTCTCCTCGTGTGCTCCACTGTAAACCCGGTTACCCTCCTTGGTAAGGTGGCTGTCCACGTATTTTACCCGTCTTTTACCTGGTTTTTGTTTTTGTTTTCTTTTTTTTTTTTAACTTGCTGTTAAATTTTAAGGCCTTGGAGTTCCCGTCGTGGCGCAGTGGTTAACGAATCCGACTAGGAACCATGAGGTTGCGGGTTCGGTCCCTGCCCTTGCTCAGTGGGTTAACGATCCGGCGTTGCCGTGAGCTGTGGTGTAGGTTGTAGCGCGGCTTGGATCCCGCGTTGCTGTGGCTCTGGTGTAGGCCGGCGGCTACAGCTCCGATTCGACCCCTAGCCTGGGAACCTCCATGTGCTGCGGGAGCGGCCCTAGAAAAGGCAAAAAAAAAAAATTTAAGGCCTTTCTGCAGTTTGGATATGTATTTGTCGAATGTGTGATTTGCAGATGTCTTCTCTGAACCTGTGGCTTGTTTTTGTCCTTACCTTATCGGGGTCTTTAGCACAAGTTTTTAGCTGCGATCAAGCCCCGTGTATCCGCTGTTAGGTATTTGAAAAGCCTCGCCCAGGCCGAGTGTCAGAGAGGCCGTCCTGTGTTCTCCTTACACTTCGGTGCTTTGGCCGTTTGCATTCGGTCTCCGGTCCGTGCGCCGTGAACCGCCGTGCGGGCCGGGAGGTGCCGAGAGGCTGTCCTTCGGGTGTTTGCCTAAGATGCCTGGTGGTCTCAGCACCGTGCCTGGTCAAGGCGCCTGCCGAGATTGCCGGCGTTGCTCTCAGGCCTCTGTCAGGAGCCGCCTGGGCCGGTCTCGCCGCCCGTCTCTGGACGCTCCGTTGGGCTGTGTTGGTCCAAGTCCCGCAGCCCCGCGTCTTGATGACTCTCGCCTTCGGGTGAGTTTTAAAATCTGGTCGTGCGACTCCTCCAGCTGCATTCGGCTTTTCCAAAATCGGTTTAGCTGTGTTAGTTCTTTGACCTTTCCACATAAATTTCAGGATTGGTTTGTCTCTAATCTACACCAGAAATGCTGCTGGGGTCGTATCGGCCTTGTGTCGAATCTGTACTTGACGTTCGCTGTGAGTCAGGCCTTCCGGTCCACGAACGCAGCATGGATGCGTCTGTGTATTCACTACTCTGATCTCTTTCATCAGCACTTGGTCCTTGCAGCATACAGAGTCTGTCCATTTTATCACACTTATACCTAAGTATGCTTTTTTTTTTGTTGTTGTCTTTTTAGGGCTGCACCCGTGGCATATGGAGGTTCCCAGGCTAGGGGTCTAATTGGAGCTGGAGCTGCCGGCCACAGCCACAGCCGCAGCCACACGGGATCCCAGCCATGCCTGCCACCTACACCACAGCTCACGGCAATGCCAGATGCTTGACCCACTGAGCAAGGCCAGGGATCGAATCCGCAACCTCATGGTTCCTAAAAAACGGATTTGTTTTCACTGCGCCACAGCGGGAACTCCCAGCTTGGTTTCTTCAGGAGCCCACATGCGTGGAGGTGCGGGGCCGTGCGGACCTGCTCATACACCCGCTCCGTGTGCGGCTCTGGGACCCGTAGCGGGAACCTCTCACTCCTGGCGCTCCCTCTGCGTCCACCTGCTTTTTCTCTCTTTGCCAGTCCTGCTAGAGGTTTACAATTTAATTGGACTTTTCGAAGGCACAGTGTAGGGTTTCTTTCCTTTTTTTCTCATTGTTTTTCGGTTCTCAATTTCATTGACTTCTGCGCGTTCTTATTTCCTCCCTTCTGCCGGCCTCGGGTGTATTTTCCTTCCCGTCTGCTTCCTTAGGGCAAGCGTAGACTATTGATCGGAGGTCTGTCTTGTTTGCTAATGCAGGCATTGAAGGCTGCAGATCCTTGCCTAGGCAGTGCCTCGGCGCGTCCCATGCTGGCTGCTCTGTCCTGTTCTGCCTCCCTCTCAGTGACAGCTGTTTCCTCGTTTCATGCGTCACCTTCCTTCAACCACGAGTTGTTTTGCTGTGTGTTGTTATAGTTTCACATGTTCGGAGGTTTTCTGATCGTTCTGTTATTGATATCTGATTTAAACCAATTATAGTCTGTGAATTTGTATCATTTTCAATTTTTTAAAAAATTGCTCATGTTTCTTAAATGCCCCAGGAGATACTGGCTTTGCAAATATTGCTTCTCATTCTGTAGCTTGTCTTTTCATTCTCTTCATGAAGTCATTTTATTTTTTTAATTTTTTTTTTTTTGTCCACGCCCATGGCATATGGGAGTCCCCAGGCCAGGAATCAAACCCCACACCACGGCAGTGACAATCCAGCTTAACCCACCGCACCACAACTCCTTTATAAAGTCCTTCTTTTGTTGTTAATTTATTTATTTGTCTTTTCTAGGGCTGCTTCCACGGCACATGGAGGTTCCCAGGCTAGGGGTCGAATTGGAGCTGTAGCTGCCAGCCTGCATCACAGCCACAGCAAGGCCAGATCAGAGCTGCTTATGTGACCCACACCACAGCTCACAGCAACACCAGATCCTTAACCCACTGAGTGAGGCCAGGGATTGAACCCGCATCTGCATGGATACCCGTGGGGTTGATAACCACTGAGTCAGGACAGGAACTCCCCCACACTATTTTGGGGGGTTTTGTGGTTTTTTTTTTTTTGGTCTTTTTAGGGCCGCACCTGCCACATATGGAGGTTCTCAGGCTAGGAGTCTAATCGGAGCTGTAGCCGCCGGCCTACACCACAGCCACAGCCACGCGGGATCTGAGCCGTGTCTGCGACCTACACCCCCGCTCACGGCAACGCCGGATCCTTCACCCAGGGAGCGAGGCCAGGACTGGAACCTCCACCTCAGGGTTCCTGGCCGGATTCATTTCCACTGCGCCACGACGGGAACTCCCTGTGTTACTTTCTATACTCACATCTAAGGTATAACCTCGCAGCCTTTATGCTGTTGTCGTCATGCATTTTATTTATACTTATGTCTTAAACCCCCAATGTGTTGTCTTAGTTTGGTTTAAACAGCCAGTCTCTTTTAAAAATAGTAACTTGGATATTTTCAGGGATTTAAATGGTAGGAAAAACCACGCACGTGCGCACGGGGTTGTGATGGCTGCTGCTCGCCGACGCTCCCTCTGGGGTCACTGTCCTTCTGCCCGAGGGACCCCCCACATCTCCTGTGGGCAGGTCTCCGGTCGTGAAGTCTTGTTGTTTTCCTGTGTCTGAGAACATCTTTATCTTGCTTTTGCTTTTGCAAGATAGTTTCACTAGGAATAGAACTCTGGGTTGGCCTGGTTTGTATTTCTTGCAGTGTGTGACAATTTTTCTTCTCTCTCTCGCTTGCCTTGTCTCTCCTGCGAAAGCTGCTTTCTTGCTCTTTGTTTCTGTGGCTTCTTTACCACTGGTTTGGAGCAGCCTCTGTGCAGGGCCGATTTCTTTGTGTTTGTGCTCAGGTCTGTGGCTTTATGCTTTCATCACATTTGGAACCTCCTTGCGGCGTTCTTGTCTCCCCCCCCACTCCCGCAGGGACCCCAGTTGCATGTGACGTCTGCTTCAGGAAGCCGCCCACTGCTCGGTGCTGTTCTTTTCAGTTTTAAAGATTGATTTTCCTCTCCGTGCGCTGCTGCGGATAGTTTTTCTCTGTCTTCAGCGCACCAAACTCGGTCCTGCAGACAAAAATCCAGCGTTCGTCTTATTATTTTTCATTTTAGGCAGTGTAGCTGCCACCTCTAGGAGTTCGATTTGATCTTATCTGTGTCTTCCCCATCTGTCCTTAATTGCTGAATCGTGGAATAATTCCCTCATTCCAGAGAGTTTTCTGTTTTTTCTTTTTTCTTTTTTTTTTTTGCTTTTCACGGCTGCACCTGAGGCATATGGAGGTTCCCAGGCGAGGGGTCGAATCAGAGCTGCAGCTGCCGGCCGGCACCACAGGCACAGCAGCACAGGATCCCAGCCGTGTCTGTGACCTACACCACAGCTCACAGCGATGCCAGATCCTTAACCCACCGAGCAAGGCCAGGGATCGAACCCACATCCCAGTCGGGACCATTAACTGCTGAGCCACGAAGGGAACTCCCGAATAGTTTTGAACAACTGCTTTCATGTCCGTGGATGTTACTTTAATGTTCGCACAGCCCTCTGGGTGCGTTTTGCTCCGTCGATTCCTCTCCTCGCCGTGAGTCCTGTTTCTCCACTGCTTTTCATGCCCGGTCATCTTAGATTGGACAGCGGACAGTGTGAGTTGTAGCTTGTTGGGTTCCGAAGGCTTTGTGTTGCTGTCACCCTCGATGAGCCTTTTTCAGGGACTCTCTTAGGCTCCGGAACGAGTCGGTCCTTCCGACCCTGCTCTTGTCGTTTGCTGGGCCACCCTGGAGCAGACCTCAGGTAGGCAGAATTACCTCCCACCCCGCACCCAGAGCTTCCTGAGTGAGCTCTGAGGTGTGGGTTTTCCCTTCCGGCTGGAACGGCTCTTCTCCTCACTCTGTGTACCCGCTGGGCACCGCTTCCTTGGCACATTTTTATTTCAAGTCATGTGAATATGGTTCTTCTTCCAAAAATTAAATTAACAAGTGCAGATAAAAACAGGCACCGTCTTGCCATGAGCTACAACCTCCTTGCGTCCCCGGTTGGGCAACTGACCCTGCTTGGCCTTGGGGCCTTTGGGGCAGAAGAGTCTGCTTCCGAGTCTCATCCTGGCTCCCCAGCCTCCAGTCGCCAGCTGCGTCCATGGCCTGCGTCGGAGAGCTTCCGTCTTTCCTTCATTTTTGGAGGCTCTGGTCAGGTCGTTCTCTTGACTCTCAGGTCCTCTGCCGTGTGCAGTCACCCTGTGGGCGTGGGCGGCAGGCACGCGACACGCTCAGGGTCCCACCCGTGCATCCTTCCCTGTGCCCCTCCCCCAGCCGACCCCCCCCCCCACGGATGCCCCGCCCCCGTCCTGTGCTGGTGTGTTTTCTCAGTGTCGCCTATGTCAGTTTCATGAAGGCCTATTTGGGAAGAAACCTCTGTAATTGTCCCCTAGCTTTTCCCCTCCCCCCAGAGGGCGTTCCCCCCCCCCAGCCCCCGCCGGCGGCCGTGCAGTCCCGTCATGGTCTGTCCTTCCTGCAGGTTGAAGATTGAGGAGCTGGCGCAGGAGCGGAGTCGTCTGGAAGAAGACAAGAAGCTGCTGGAAGCGCAGCTGGAGCGGCTCACCCTGCAGGTGAGCTTGCAGGACGCGTCCCCCTCGGGTGCTCCTGGACCGGCGGCCCCAGGGGCCTGTCCCGCACGCATGGCCTCAGCCCAGCAGAGGGGACAGGCCGCGCTGCCCCCAGCTCCTGGCCTTCCGGCTCTGTCTGCCTCCTTGGTTTTCAGCCCATTTTCCCGACCGCTGGCCTCAGAGCCTGCGGTCTGAGTGGTGTCTGCGTTGCCCGGGTGCGTGTGGCGGGCGCGCTCCTGTGCGTGGAGAAGCCCAGCAGGGGTTTTCTGTGTGGCCTGGGGTCTGTTTGCAAGCCCGTCTCCATCTGCGGCAGCTGTGACGTTGGACTGCTGTTTACACCGTTTTGATTTCCTCTTCTTTCTCATTTTTCTTCTCCTTTCTAAATTGGTCCGTGGTAAGAAACCTGCGGGTTCGCGATCACCCCGATTTTGGACAGGCCATTGATTTTTGTCTTGACGCCTATTAGAGGCAAATCAAGTCTCTTTTTTATTCCTGGTTCCTGGAGCCGGGAGAAGTGACAGCCTTGATAAAGCCAGGCGCCGTGAGCCGCGGCTGGACCGTGTTCAGCTCCAGGACCTGTCACCTTGTACCGTTTTAATTGGGCCGCAGTCCTGATGGAAGAGCGGGGCTGCTGGCAGGTGCACCCGCAGCTGCCCATCAGCGGCACTGTGTCGGGCAAGGCTGGTGAACGCCTTTCTGGGCACTTGGTCAAGCTCAGCCTGAGATCACGGCTGACGGCTTCCCGAACCGGGGCTCAGGTCCTGCTGACATCTCTGCTTCCTTTTCTCCTGCTCCGGGGCCTCCAGGCCTGTCGTGAGGAGCCTCAGCGGCCCTCACGATGCTGGGCGATGCTGGGTAGCGCTCCTGTGTAGGAGGTAAGGGCCCCTGGTGCCCGGGCCGTCAGCGCTCCTTGGGCGGCGTCAGCTACACCCACCGCGTACAGCCTCCTGGGCTCCACGTGCACCTCACATGGGGTTGTGGGGCGCTGTGCAGCCCAGAGCGCTCACGGCCAAGGCAGCATGTGGCCTCTGGGTCAGCACGGGGAGGATGCGGTTCCGTGTCCGAGCCTGGGGCCGCCCAGCTCCCAGCCCGCAGCTGTGGGAGTGGAGCCGGGAACCCGCCAGCGGCAGGCGCAGGTGCCTGCCTCGTGTCCTGGAGGGCAGCCGTTGGGGCCCAGCTCCCGGGGTCCTGGGGAGCAGCGGCTGGTGCGCTGATGCAAGTATGGGGTGGGGGCAGTGGGGGCAGCAGGCTGCCACCAGGGGGCGTGGGTGGCGCAGCCCCCACGGCCACAGGCCACCGCCTCCTGCTCTCGCGAAAGGAGACATCCGGGGCCTGGCTGCTGGGGGGTGAGGCCGTTCGTCCCTCCCCGCGGGTGGAGGGGCGCCCGCTCCCCCTGCACCCTTCCCCCCACCTGCTCGGGGCCCAGGAACTGGCTGCCCCACCCTGGCTCGGCCATTCACCCACATTCTGAGACGCAGCACACGGGCTCCTGGCCACCTCTGTCCATGGACAGCCCCTCTCTCCCGGGCCAGCGTCAGCCTGAGTCACACAGGGCTCCCTGGGTCCCTTCGTCAGGCCTCCTGGTTCCGAGTCCACAGCCCTCGGGCGTCTGCTGCCCCATCTCCCTGACGGGGAAACTTGGCTCAGAGAGGGTCAGGGGTTTAGTCGCGCGCGCCCAGCTGGAGAAGCAGAGCCAGGCTTTGAATCAGGGCTGTGGCCTCCTGAGCAGACACCCTGACCCAGGGCCCCGCACACTCCCGGCCCCTCACACCACCATCACCCTGCCCGCCCCTCGGGGCTACGTCTGTGGTGGCCCAGCTGCCATTCTCAGTGACCAGCCTCGGCTCTGGGGCCCCTGGTCCCCCCCTGCTTCGGCACCAGCCCCACCCGTGCCAGCGGCCCCGACGTGTCAGTCCCCTGGTGCGCTGGGCACAGAGACCTTCACACCTTGAAGGCTGAGGTGACGGGACACCCCCGTCTGGTGACAGTTCCTGTCTGACTGGGCCGCCAGGAGCCAGAGTTTGCCCCACCGTCCCGCCTGGGAACTGAGGTGCAGCAAATGGGCGGGTTCGGTCCTGGCAGGAAGGCCCGCCTGCGCCCTGACCCCGGAGGGCAGCCCGCCAGACCGCAGGTCACTCTGGTCCCGCGGGGTGGACGAGAAAGAGCTTGTGTCTGGCTCAGGGAGCAGTCCCCGTGGCGAGGAAGTGGCTCTGAAGGAGACACGGGCCCGTGGAGACAGTGGGCAGCCATGGCGGCGCAGACCTGGGCTGGCACCCTGCCCCTCAGCTGGGTGTCTTAGGCAGGTTGTGCTTTGCCACCTGAGCCACATGGGGGGTCCTGGGAGGTCACAGCATCGTGAAGGACCCCAGAAGCAGCAGGAGAGCGCCTGGCTGCCCCTGCCCGCAAGCCCCCGGGCCTGGCGAGTCCATGCCCAGTGCCTCATGGCCTGGGCCGTGCTGACGGCCTGATGGGCATGACGCTCCCACCAGCCCGCCTGTGTTTATCAGCGGCGCTGCCAGCCTGTTCCTTATGCAAATCTCCTCTCCTCTCTGCCTCTGAAGAGTCTTCAAGTTGGTCCGCTTCAAGGAAGATTGATTAAAATCAGCTGCAGTTTGACTTAATTGGGAACATATGCTTGGAGAGGGCGCTCAACTAGTTAGAACTTCTTGCAATTAGTTCACAGCTGGTTGGTGAGGCAACAACCCCAGTGACGGCTCCGCGCTGGGCCTGGGCCTGCCGGTCTGCGCCCGGCTGCTGCCTGGACAGGGCTGGGGACGGGACCCTGGGTGGAGGAGGCTCCCGGGCCGGCTCCCTCCGTGTCCGGCTTTCTGGAGGCTTCGATGGTTCCCACCGCATCGGGGGTGACCTGTGTGCGCTCCCCATGCAGCCAGCTGTCAGGGAGACGAGGCCCCCATTTAGGGAGGGGGGCACTGAGGCCACAGCTCGCCGGACACCGCTGGCCGCTGGCCGTTTTGTAGCGCCGGCATGTTCTCAAAGGCTGAAGCCAAGCACAACTGTCTGGAACTCCAGGTCCGACACAGGCGGCGTCCTGTGGCTCCCACGTCACTGCAGGACTTGGGGCCCGGGAGCCAGACTCTTTGGGGACCAGCGGGAACAGTGGGCACGCTGCCGGAGCCCACCAGGCTTTCCCACTGGCAGCGGGGGCCGGCACGGCCTGGACGCCCCTCCCTCCCACCCACGGTCCTTTCCAGGCTCCACCCCGCTCCGGGCACCTCTCCTGGTGAGGAACAGCAGCCCAGGCTCTGCTCCGTCTGCCCTGGCACCTCCCGTGTCCCTGCCCGGCTGTGGCCCTGGCCTCAGTCTGCTCACCTGGACACGGAACCGACCCCACACCCCTGCAGGCCGTCCTGGAGAACACGGCCCATTCGTGGTGACGGGGGCCGTCTAGGCCACAAGCTGTGTGGAGCCAGGGTGCAGACAGCCTCCCTGGCCGTCCCCCAGCTCCCCTCTCGGAGCCTGGTCATCCTTGCGGCAGGTCGAGCCCGGTGCGCGCGCTCCCGCGGCTGCTTGTGACGCACCTCGCGGCCGCCCCCGTCAGTGCTTTTCTATTTTCTTGACGCATTTAAAGCAAATTGCAAACATCTGTACCCTTCCCTCTAAGCGCCTCGGCGTGCACGTAATTAAGCAGAATTCTTCTCTGGGGTTTGAGACTGCGTCCCCCCGTCCCTCGGGGCTGGGCTGGAGGAGCGGCCCCTCAGGCCCTGCCCGCTTCCTCTGCCTGCCGCTCTGCTCAGGAGAGGGACCAGACTACAGCCCGGTGGCATTTAAAATGAGTGCATCCTTTTTGGAAATGGAGTGGGAAGAAAATTGCCGGGTTCCCTTTGAGCGGAAAGCTGGCGCTGCCCGTGGAGACTGCCCCACTCCCGTCCCTGCGTCACCAGGCAGGAGCGCGGCTAATCATAGACTCTCCCGCTTCCGCCTCCTTCCCTTTTCCGGGGGGGTGGGGTGGGGCCGGGAGTGACCCCTCTTCACACCTTGCTGCCCAGCCCTGGCTCCCTGCCCACTTTGCACACCGCAGACCCCCTGAGCCCCCACTACTCCCTCTCCTGCAGACACCCCCGGGGCGACCAGCCACCCCCTCACCTGCCTTTGCCTCCTGGGGAGGCCTGAGCCCAAAGCAGGCCCAGCCTCTGCCTCTCAGCACCCCTCTTGCCCAGCGGGTCCTCCTGCTGCTAACCAAGCCTTGAACGCATCCTGCCCTGACTGATGCCTATGCTTCCAGAATATTCCCTGGGCGTTGTTCCCCAGAGGGGCAGGACCCCGCAGGCCATGGTGCTCAGGGTGCCTGGGCGTGGTGAGTCCAGAGCGAGTTCCCAGTGGGGTAGATTGTGTTCCCCGAGCGAGGAAGGCTCACGTTGCTCCTCCGGGCACCTGCTTCCTCAGTGTTGACTGGCAGTGGCGCCCTGACCCTGGGCACAGCGCCTATGCTGACCACACACGTGGGCACCCCTGGGCCTGCCCCGACCCGTCAGGTGTTCTTAGCACCGTGGCCGCTGAGGAGGGGGCGCCGTGAAGCCGGTGGTCGGCTCGTGTCACGGCAGCTCCAGAGACCGCAGCCCCTGCCCCCAGCTGCACCTCTGTCTCCCCAGCGGAGGTCAGGGCCTCCCCGCCTGAGAGCCTGGGTCGCCTGCGTGGGGACCGCAGGCGTGCCTTCCTCCCACCTCCCCGCCCGCCGCTCCCACTGGGCCCACACCTGCGCCGTCGCGAGCGTCCGCCCGTGGGCCCTGATCTCTGGGCTGGAGGCTCTGAGCCCGGCGAGCCGGCCGATGGCGGGATCTGCGTGGGCAGCTGCAGGGCAGAGCAACCAGGGTGGGCTCTGCAGGGCTCACGTCCCGGCGGGAATTCCCGCTTCACAGGTGCTGGGCCGTGGGCGGCCACTGCGCTGGGAAAGCGAGGACAGAATGACAGTGCCCAGGGCTGAGTATTAGGCCGGTGCCGCAGAGGCGTTTCATGTACTGCCTGTCGCACGGTGACTTCTCTGGGCTGCGGGTGTCCCCCGTGTGTGTCCTCCTGCCCATGGTCTCCTTTCCACCTGATAAAAAGTGATACCTCTCATCCCCGGGTGCCTTTGGGGGATTCTTCCCAGCAGTGCACGGTGCCTTGTTCATTTTCGCGGCGGGTGGCGTGCCTGGCGTGTGTGCTGTGATGAATTTAGCCCGCTGGCTGTCAGTGGGAATGCGGGTCGTCTCTGCCCTCTTCTGTGACCACGAGCACGGCTGGGGCGGGTGTCCCGTCGCTCACGGCTCCTCCAGCGCACGTCTGTGTGTCGAAGAGTGAATGGGGTCAGCAGGCACTTGTGTTTATTTTGGCAACATTGCCAGACACCTCTTCCCGGTGGTCATATCAGGAGCACCACGAAGAGTGGATGGTTTTGTAGCAGCACCTGTGAGAGAGTGCTGGTCGCCCCACAGCCAGATGTTCAAAATTTTCTGGTACGCTAGGCGGGAAGGGTTAATAAGCTCAGTGAAGTTTTAACCTTCACTCCCTTTGTTATACATGAAAGTGAGGATTTTGAAATGTATTCATAGAAGTTAGTATCTTTGGTCCATTTTTCAAGTGGATTGTTGGTTCTTGTTGATTTCTTGGAGCTCTTTGTATATTAAGGAGTCGAGCTCATCTTAAGTTGTGAATATGTTTTCCCAACTTAACATCTGTCTTTTGCTTGTACTATTTTTTACCAAGCAAGAGTTTTTGGCTTTTCAATTTGTTTCATACAGATGTGTTTATTACCTTTGCTTTTTAGCTTCTGGGTCTTGGGTCTTCACCTTTCTCCTGTCAATGTCTAAAAGACGTCTCTTGGGGTTTCTTCTGGCTTTCTGGCGGCATCATTTTTCGTATGAAATCTGATGGATTTGCAACGTGGTTTTGGTTTTCTAGAAGGTGTGAAGTGTGATACTGACCTGTTTTTAGGAGAGGCTCTTCCAGGTACCCCAAGCCACTTGTGGGAAGCCTGTCCTTTCCTCGCCAGCTTGAGGTCTGCCTCCTCGTGCACTAGGTGCCCACGTGTCAGGCCGGGGCCACGTCTCAGTTTCCAGCGTGTCCTGTCTGCCCCCCCCCCCGCCCCCCGCCGGACTATTCTTTGTCAGATTCCCTGCAGCTCTTTATTTTTGTATGAACTTTGGGGTCATATCCAGCTCCCTCCGCCAACTGAGAATTTGCTGGCTCTCACATGTGAAGGTCTGGAGGGTGGCCGCCTCCTGGGTGTCACCCTCCTCCCACAGGGACGTGGCTGTCTTTCCCTCTGTTGGGGTCCTTGTCTCTGCAGGGATGCTACACACCAGCATCTCCCGCGCACGTGTCGTGCTGACTCTGCTTCTCCACGTCGTTGCCTCTTTGTCTCCCGGCCTCGCCTGGCGCTGTCACCTCGCAGCCCGGGGTCTGCCGTGCGGCTCGTATGCTCTTGACGGTGACGTGTGGCCCCGCGTCCCGGCTGCCCGGCGCCTTCCTGATTGCTTTATGTAAAGCAGGACTTAATGAGGGAAAAAGCCCCCGCCCCCACCCCCCAGGTGGCGCCAGGCTGCTCCTGTTTATTAAAGCCGGGGACTAAAAAAGCCAGCTCGCTGATGTGCATTTGTGCGGAGAAATTTCCACAGGCTCTGATTTCTCTTGATTTTTTTATGAGAAGAATGCTGTGTCCTGAATATTAAGCCACGTCTCGTCCCATGGGCCCTGGGGACGCCGACTTCCCGGCTCAGTGCTGGCTGCCCCGGGGCTCAGACCCTAGACTGCGGGCCCTGCCCCGAACTTGCACATGGGGTCCCGCATCTGGGCTGTGACCCTGGGCCCCTCGTCAGTCTGCTCCAGCCCTGCTCTGCCACTGGCCAGGCCACTCGAAACCCAAAAGGCTTGTGGACTGAGTCGTGCCACCACCAGCCTCAGGCCACTGTCACGTGTGGCGCGTGTGGCCTCAGCACTCTCGGACTTGGCTGTGACACCTCTCTTCATCTCCTCTGGTCCTCGCAGAGTGTATAGAGGAGAAAGATGGGGACCCAGCACCTCGAGACCCTGAAAGCTGGGCGTGATGAGAAAAGACATGCGAGGGCCGGTCGATGTTCTCACCGCTAGTCACGGAGCAGGCGGCTGGGGCGCCCCTGCTTCTGCCGGGGGTCCCGTCACTAGGCTGTGCGAACGTGGCACCTCGGTGCCTCGCCCTCCCCGGGCAGTGCCCTCACCCTCAGCCTGAGTGGAGCAGGCACGGGGCCGTGCAGGGACGGGCCCGCCCCCCGACTCGGGGCCCAGCACGCTTCTGCTGCCCCCAGCCTTCTCACGGCTTCTGTTCTGATCAGCGAGTTTCCCAGCGGAAGGGCCGGGGTCGGAGAAATAAAGCTGGTGCTGGTGCTGGTGCTGGGTTCTTCCTCTTCCTAAGCGTCCCTGAACTCGCGGGACGCCCGCCCCACGCGCACGTCAGCCTGAGCGCCGTGTTGGCTGGCTTGTGTCCCTCTGACACTCTGTCACTCCCTTTTGGTAGGGCCAGCCCCCAGCCTGGGCCCCAGCACCTCGGGGCTGCAGCCCAGCCTGCCCTGCCCCCCCCGACGCCCCGCGGGGTCTGAAGTCCGGCCTGGAGGCCCCACGGGCCCACCCACCTCCTCCGGCCCCTCACGGGATGTGTCCCAGCTCCCTGGGTAGGCCTGGGTGGTGGCCTGGCCCCTGGCCCCTTCTCTGGGGTTCACGGGCCCCCACGGGCACAGACCAGCTGGGGTCTTGTCCCCACAGCCCTGCTCCAGCCCTGCGGCCCCTACCCGCCCTTCCCCGCGCTCCCCTCACCCCGGCCAGGCCGGTGCACCCACGGGGCTGCGCCTGCTCCTCTGGAGGCAGCTTTTCTGCACCCCCGGCCCCCCTGCTTTTTGCCTCCACCTTGTCCGCTCCGTCCCTGGCTGGTCTCCCTTCGGAACGGGTGGCTCTGGGCATAGCGTTTTCTATTCCTGCCGGCAGGGGTCTGGGGCTCTGGGCCTGGGATTCGTTCCGAGTGTGTCCGCTGGCAGTGCCCTCCCTGTGCCAGCTGCCTCGGCCAGAGGAAAGGAGAAGTGGGTAAGCAGAGCTGAGACTCTGCTTCCCAGGGCTGAGTGTGGGGCACGGCACCCAAAGGGCCCTGCTTGAGCAGGGTGTGGCCGCGGGCATTGTGCCCGCTCCCTGACGAGACTGAGGGTGAGATCGGGGCAGACGCCCCGTGGGAGCTGATCACACACCCGTCCGTGGTCCCAGGTCAGCTCTTCCAGCAGCTTCTGCTCTGTGCAGTTGTCTCTGCCTCGGGGTCCTGACTCAGCGCCCACGCTGGGGTCCTGGTGGGCTGTGCCAGCCCTCCTCTCCAGGGGCCCGGCCACAGACGCGTCCAGCGTATCGGCAAGACCTTCCTCTTCGGAGTTTGGTCCTCCGAGTGTTGCCCCCTGGACCCTGGGCCCTCAAGCCCCACGTGGCTTGTCCCGAGTTGCCATGGGGCCTCGGGCACGTGCTTGTCTCAGGCCCCCTCGGCTTCACGTGTGACGCGGAGGGAGGTGGACAAGGCGCGGGTCCTCAGGCCCCGCCTGGGAGCACTGCCGTCTCAGGCCCTCGGGGCGCCTGGGGCCCCTTGCCTCCCTCGGTGTGACCGTTCGGTTCCTGGGCTGCGCTGTGCGGGCGCTGCTGTGGGTCAGGGTACGGTCGGCGGAGGACATCCCGTCGGGAGAGACGGACCGTAGGCTGCCTGTGCAGACACGTGTATCCGTCCGGTGGTGCTGCGGAGAAAAGGAGGCGGCCGCTGGGGCGGCGGCCTGCGGAGCAGCCGCGACAGTGCCTGGCAGGGCCGCGCACCCGCCTCCTCCCGTGGCTGGGAGGGCTGTCTGCCGCGGGTTCCGAAAGAGTCAGGGCTCCCGGGACTTGGGTTCCAGCGTCCGTGAGGGCCGGCCGGCCGTCTTCCGTGACCACAGCCATTTGGATGCGAGCCTCTTGTTCCGTCAACAAGTGCTGGCAGTTGAAGCCGTGATGCCTGCAAGAAGCAGAGGCCAGCTTACTGACCATTCGGGCTGATGGCGTTGCTGAAGCGGAGCTTCCTGGTGGCCCTAACAAGAAAGGCGATCTGACCGATTACATAACTCCTCTTGTAGCAGAGAAGGGCTTTGCGGACAAAACATGAATCCTAAAAGCACCGTCTCAAAGGGGGGACGTGGCGATGCTCACCGCAGATACCACGACGGACTTTTTTAAAGCTGCTTTGCGTGAGCACGCGGCCCGGCAGCTCTGCTCCTGGGACTGGGCCCCAGAGCACTGCAGGCAGGGCCTCGGGCGGCACCTGTGTGCTGTCGCCACAGCAGCTTTACTCGCAGGAGCCAGAGGGTAGAAGCTGCCCGGGTGCCCACTGGCAGCTGGCTGGGACGGTGGCGTGAGAATGTGGTCTGTGCACACGGTGCACCACAGCTCAGCCTGGAAAAGGACGGAGGCTCTGCCACCTGCTCCAGCCCGGATGGGCCCTGAGAGGGCGTGACGCTCAAGAGGTGATGGGACGCGGAAGGACAGACACCGTGTGGTCCCGCCTCTGTGAGGTCCCCGGAGGGCCAGGTTCACACGGGCAGGAAGGGGGAGGGTGGGCGCCGGGGGCTGGGGGAGGGGAAGCTAGTGTCGGGTGGGGCCGGCGTCTCAGCTGGGGAAGCTGGAGAGCTTTGAGGGGCCAGCGGCGGCAGCTGCACGACAGTGTGAGTCCCCCTAAGGCGGTACCCAGCGTGCTTAAGCACGATGATGGCGGCGACGTCTGTTTTATGTGTGTCCTGCCTCAGTTCAGCGCGAAGGTCGGTGACGGCTCTGCTTAGCATCTTCTGCTGGAACCCGTGGCCTGTGTCCACAGAGAGGACGGCGGGCGCTGAGGCTGCTCCGTGCTCCTGCTCGGCCCTCTGCCGCCTCCCCGCCAGGCTGATCCCGCGCTCCGCCTCACGCGGGAGGCTCGCGCCCTGCCAGCTCCTGGGGCTCAGGGGGCATGTAGGGTGCCGGCTCTTTGCTCCCTAATAGGGAGATCATGACAGCCGAGGGTCTGGTTTCCAGAGCTCTGCTCACCCGCCAGCTGAGCAGGGACACGGGTCACTCGGCTGGCAGGCGCCGCGGGACGTGGCCGTGGAATGGTGGGGCGGGGCTGCCAGAAACAGCGCCTCCAGGCTGTGGCCCGACGGGCATGTACAGACAGAGGCACATCCCTCCTCCCGAGAGACGCGGCCACGGGTGCCCCGGGCGGGGGGCGGCGGGTGCCCGGGCCCAGGCCTAGAGCGGTGGGTGGCCGTGTAGCTGCAGAGCTGGCCAGGCCCCTCCTCCCCACTCACCCACATCTGCTGCCCCCCAACCCAGAGGTTTGCCAAAGCCACCCCCGGAGCAACCCTACCTTGTTGGGCCTGCGGGGCCACCCGAACCGAGCCGGAGCGGCCGCCAGCCTGCCTTGCTGAGGGTTGTTTGTCGGCCCATCCCTGCCGGCTGCTCACAAGCCTCTCAGGGCAGAGCACCTTCTGAACGGCCCGTGCGGGAGCCGGCGGTGATCACCGCGTCCTGTTCTCGGCTGCGCTGACGTCCCATCCGTGGAGCACAGCCGAGGTCGGGGGCGGGGGGGGTGCGTGAGTGCGCGCGCGCCTGCGGCCCGCGTGGGGCCCCGGAGACGTCCTCTCCCCGCTCTTCCTGCCCAGCAGGACCGCGGGAGCCCCCCAGCTCTGGGCAGCGCGGCCTGCAGTCAGAGGTTCAGGGAACTCGCCAAGTCACGCTGGCTGGCAGAGCCGGGGACTGGCTCAGGTTGGCAGGACCCGCGTCTGGGCCCCTGCGTCTGCTGCCCAGTGCCTGGCTCCACTCCAGCCCGTGTGTCTGCCGGCGGGCGGGGACCTCGTTGCCTCCATGTGGGAAGAGCCCCACAGTCTCTGCTGTCCCCTCTGAAGGCAGAGATGGCCCGAGGACCAGCCCCTGGACGCCTCCAGCTTCCATCCACCGCCTGGTGGGGCGGGCGGTGGCGGGGGGGTGAACCAGGGGCGCCCTTGGGGCCGGGGGGCAGTGCCCGTGGCCCTGGGCGGGCGTTGCTGGTTCCTCCTGAGCACCAGGCTGTCCCGTGACCCAGCTCTCCGAAGCCTCCGGGAAGCCTGGGTCCCCAGGCGCACGTGGCACTCGGGGCTGCGTCTGGCAGACGTGAGAGGCCGCGGCAGGGCCGACTCTGCTGTCGCGGCGTGGCCGTCCTGGTGTAACTGCACACCACCCAGTGCGCGTGCGTCACAGTGTCTCCACGTCCACTGACCTTTGACCTTCCTGGGGGCCGCAAAGGGGCGCGGCCGTGCCCTCGGCTTCGACATAAGCGAATTCGGCATCAGACAAGTGGCTCGGGTGTCAGCACTAGTGCAGGCGTGTCTGTCTTTGCAGCCACAGAATGCCAGCTCCCCGAACCACACTCGGCCTCTCCTGGGGGCTCTTTCTGGAACCTCAAGGGGAAACTGAGAGGACAGCAGGCCTGGCTTTGGGCTTGGGTCTGAGGAGGTGTTGGGGCGGCCGTGCATCAGACGGCCCCTGCCCCGGGGCAGTCGGGAGCTTTGCGCCTCAGCCCACGAGCGCCACCCTCCAACACGCCTCAACCCCGACTCTGGCCTCGGCTCAGCTGGACCCCCACCCCCAACCCCCGGAGCTATTCTGGCCTGTCCCTGCCGCGGAACTCCCAGCCGGAGCCCCGAGGTTCTGTGCAGGGG
Organism: Phacochoerus africanus; assembly: GCF_016906955.1. Lineage (NCBI taxonomy): Eukaryota > Metazoa > Chordata > Mammalia > Artiodactyla > Suidae > Phacochoerus > Phacochoerus africanus. The sequence goes on along the minus strand of NC_062548.1, from coordinate 3,052,973 downwards.
TGGCCTCCTGAGGGCATTCCACCGAGGGAGCTGCTGGCCTTGCCAAGCTCTCCTGTCCACGGGGTGCCTCGCAGGCAGTGGTGGGTGCACGCGCCCTCCTGCGTCCTCTGGCACCGGGTTGGCGCTGGCAGAGACATTGGCCTGGCGGATGGCGTGAGAAGGGCCCTCCCACGTGCTGGCCTGGCAGGCGCTGCTCCCTGAGGCCCCCTGCTTCCTGGGGCTGCATAGAGCGCCCCCAGCTCATGCCGCTGGCTCGGGGCCAGTGAGGCCCTGGGGCGCCCCCTCCCCAAGCCCAGCCCCCAGCGGCTGCCGTAGCCAGTCCCTCCAGGCTGGGCACGCCGTGAGCGCCCTCCGTGACCTTCCAAGTCCTTCCTAGACCCTGACACCCATGGGGCGGGGGCCACGCACGTGTGTTTGCAGGGCTCCTCGGCTGTAGGAGCCCTGTGGTGGGGGTGAGAGGGCAGAGGGTGTGGGGACCTGCAGAGCACCTGTTCCCCTCAGTGAGGTGCTGTGGTGATAGGACGGTCCCCGGGGGCGGCCCTCAACCTCCCCCGTGTGGTCACCTGCTCCAGCCCGGGACACCTCACCCCTCCACGGCCTGAGCGAAGAGGTGTGCCAGGGGCCCCCGGGGGCTGGCCTGGCTGTCCCGTGCCCCACCAATGCTCACGCTCTCCTGCCACCAGCGCACCGTCCCCGGGGGCCGGCCTGCCATGTGTCCCAGGCCTCGGAGCCAGGGCGTGCCCGTGGGAACCACCAGCAGCCGGGTGAAAGCCAGCCCAGAGGGTGTGTGGGGCCTGTGCTGGGGGGACCTGCCCAAAGTCACGGAGGCGAGTCCGAGGCGGGGGATATCGTGGGGTCTGGGAGGGCTCTGCTCCCCGCCAGCAGGTCTGGCCCCTCAAACCCAGCAGGCACCCCCATGGCTCCGCACTCTCCCCCGGGCTGCGCTGCCTCGGCCAGGAGAGAGATTGATTTCGTTTCGAGGCCGGGTGATTTATAAATATGCATGAGGATCGGTGGTTACTTAACTGTGCTTTCTAATTCTCCTCGCGTCTCTGCCTCCTTCCAGCAGGGTCTCTTGGTATGCGTGGCAGGCCCTCCCTCCCCGGCAGCCCGGGAGCCGCCGTCCAGCCCCAGGCCGGCAGGGGGCTCCTGGGGGCCTGCCCGCCGTCCAGGGCCTTGAAGACGGAGCTTCCTGCCCTCCGTCTCCCGCACAGGGGATCTGAGGCCCACGAGGCCTGGGCCTCCAGCAGGTCAGGGCGGAGCTTGAACACGGACAGGTGTATGGCAGAGGCCGTGGGCTCAGGGTGCTGTCCCCTTGTCCTGGACACACGGGGACTGGCCGTCCGTCTGCGTTTGCACAGAATCTGTGCAGCAGGGGAGGCGGCCGGACTGCATGGGCCCTGGGCGCGAGTGTTGCCACAGGCCCGGCTGTGCCGGAGCAGGCCCTCCGCAGCCGCCCGGCGCCCACCCGCGGGCACAGCCCGTCGGCTTTCCGCTCCCTCGGCAAGTGGGGCGTTGTGTTCAGCCAATAATTGCGCTGGCGCATCAAAGGAGGGCTCAGAACTTTTCCTTTTGAGATTCTCGTCAGTGTCTCCACACTTTCCTCAGCTGTGAATCAAACAAGGCAACAAATTTTTAGCAAAAGATTATAGCCATTTTCCCCCTTTCTTCCTCAAAGCTGTCGTCTAGCAGCAGATTTCAGCAAATTCGTTGGCGCTCTCCCATCTGCCGCAGCGGTGTCACCCACCCCCATGTGCTCCTTCCCAGGGCCCCCAGCCTCCGTGCCCAGGGCCACGCCCCTGCCCCTGCCCCTGGAGCCGAAGCCCAGGCATCGAGGGGCGGCCCAGCCTGGTGCCAGGCTCTCGGCAGCAGATGCAGCGTCCACACGCGTCCTTCTGTTTGTTTTCCCTGTTGTTTCTTTCATTTCTCGTTCCACAGAGCGGCTTTACCGAGATAGGATTTACGTGCCACAGAACGCACCAGCTTGAAGGGCACAGCTCAGTAGCTTCTGGTGCATTCGCCAGGAATGAGCCACCCGTTCCCATGCAATTTGAGAACATTTCTGTCATCTCAAGCAGAAAAACTCCCATCCCCTTTAGCTGTCACCCTGCTCTGCCCCCACCCCCCGCTGCAGCCTGAAGCAGCCCCTGGTCTGCTCTCTGTTGCTGTCGGTCCCCTTGGCCCGGATGTTTGCTGAGAAGCGGGCCGTGTAGCCCTGGTCTCGGCCGCTGGCCTCCTGCACTGAGCAGAGTGTCTTCCAGGCTCACGCACGTTGCGTGGCAAGTGTGCCCTCCTTTCTGTGGCTGCCCAGTGTTCCATCCTGCGGACGGCCCACCCTCGGGGGGCATGCACCTCTCAGCCCGTTCGAGCGGTGATTGTGGCCGCTGCCGCTGTGCGCGTTCGTGTACAAGTGTCTGTGTGGGCGCGCGGTGTATTCCTCTTGGGTGCGTGGGAGGCGCGCAGTCGCCGGGTCACCTGAGGACCTGTCATCCACAGAGGCTGCGCCTCGGTTTTCCATATCCGGCGGCGGCGGGGGGTACTGGACTTCCCCCCGTGCTGGCCGGCAGCATCTGGCCTTGCCATTCTGGCCACCCTCGTGGGCGTGACGTGGTAGCTCACGGATTTTGATTTCCGTTCCCCTGAGGACTAATGGCAGGGACCCTGAGCGTCTTTTTTCGTGCTCGGTGGCCATCCATCCGTGTGTCTTTCTTGGGGAAAGATGAGTTCCGGTGCTTTGCCGTTTTTCAAGTAGGTTCTTTATTTTGTTCTGCGGGCAGAGCTCGCCGTGTGTCCTGGACCCGAGGCCCCAGCCAGGCGAGTGGCCTGCAGGACCTTCCTCCCACTCCGAGGGCTGTCTCCACGTCTTGCTGGTGTGCTTGAGGCACAGGAGGTTTTCATCTTGACGAAGTCCCGTCTGTCCCCTTCTTCCTTTGCTCCTTGTGCTTGGTGTCACGTCAGGGAGCCCGGGACAAACCCCGTGTCGTGAAACCTCACGCCTGCCTCGTCTCCTGAGCGGTCTGCCTTGCGGGGCCTTACATCCGGAGCTCGTTTGTGTGTACGGCGTGAGGCAGGGATCCAGGTCCACGCTGCCCCACGCGAGCGTCCAGCGGTCCAGCACCGCGTAAGACCTCTCCTCCTGCGTTGTTTTGGCGCCTTGGGTGAGCATTAGCTGCAGGTGCAGGGGGCCCTTCCGGACGCGCAGGGCTGTGCCAGTGCGTCCGTGCCGCCCCTGTCTGCCCCGGCCGCCGTCGCCTCACAGGGAGTTCGAGGGTCAACTGGTCCCGGTCTCCCGTGCCGCGCTGGCTGCTCTGAGCCCCTGGGGTTCTGTGTGACTTTCAGAGCCTCCCCTCAGGTTGCGGGAGGCTGCGGATTGAGCGGAGCGTGGCGGTCAGCGCGCACAGCCCCTTCCCGGCGTGCGTGTGGGCGCTCGTCCCATGATTGAGATTCTCCTCGGTTTCCCTCGTGCCGCCTCCGTGCCTTCGTTTGCAGGTGTGCTCTGCTCGGCTCCAGGGTTGGGAACAGGGGGTCGCCTGGGGGGTAGGACGAGGCCCGTGTCTGCTCCGTCCCGGGTGCTCTGCCTGCCCCCCGACAGGAGGGCCCTTCTTCTCCTGTCTCTTCCTCCGATTCTTTGACCAGAGGTCAGTGCCCTGGATCCCACATGCAGGGCCGGCCTGCCGCTCGCGTCGATGGCCAGAGCTTTGCTGGAAGGAGGCAGTGCTCTCTGGGTGGGTCCACGCGCCTCCCGCACGGCAGAACCCAGGCCGGAGAGAGAGTCCCCTGTGGGGCCGGCACAGGGGCTGGAGGCTGTGTCAGTTGCTTGTTGCCTCGCTATGAACACCCCAGAATTCAGTGGCTGGAAACGAGGCTTCCTGTGTCTCACTGGTTTTGGTTGACTTGCTGGTCTCCCCTTCATCCCAGGGGGACCCCACAGCGCCAGGGACCACGCAGCCTGGGGGTGGGATGAGTGGGACCTTCCCAGCAAGGTGCTGGGGGCAGTGGGCGTGACGCGACCCTCGGCCCCCATCTCAGTGGGCGCCGGGCGTGGCGATGCGGTCGGAACTGCCCCGAGGGGCTCAGCCTCAGGCAGGGCCAGCTTTGCCCTCTGCCCTTCATGCTCAGGTGTGTCTCCTGAGAGAAGCCGTCCCAGAGTGGGCAGAGGAGCCTTTGCCTGTGTCCTCGGGTCGGTCCTGGAGGCGGGGCTGCGGGTCCGAGGCTCGTCCCGAGGCCAGAACTGAACCAGGACGGTGGGGGTGGTTTCCCCTCTTCGGTGTGCCGGTAACGCGGGAAGAGGCGCCGTGGCCTAGAGCCCCAGCACTGATGTGCCGCGGGCCCCGTGCGCAGAGCGTGAGGCAGCCTCCTGGCCTGGTTCTGCGGGGCTGTCCTAGGCGGGGAGCCTCCATCGAGCCTGAGAGCAGCAGGCTTGGTGTCGCGTGCTCCCGCCAGGGCGTGCAGGAGTCAGAGCAGCCCGGAGTCTCAGCTGAAGGCCGAGCTCGGCCTCCCCGAGCCCCGACCCTCAGGCCCCATTGTGTGGCACCTATGCTTCTGGAGGGGCCACTGGGGCCCCATAATCAGTACATGGTGGATGGATAGGGATGGATTGGGTAGTGGATGGAGGGAGGGGTGGGTGGAGGGTGGAGGGGTGGGGGTTGAACTGGCGGATGGACGGAGGGGTGGGTTGGGACATGGTCGATGATCGTTTGGGAGATGGATGGATGGATGGGTGGTGGGTGGATGGGTGGTGGGTGGATGGGTGGGTGGATAGAGGAAAGGAAGGAACCCAAGCAGGTGAGGAACTTGGATCAGAATGACAGCGACTGGGAGGGAAGGAGACGTGGAGTGGGGGCGGGGGGAGAGGCCCCATGGGTGGGGGGTGACTCAGGGGAGGGACAGAGCCCGGTGGGCAGACCCGCTCCCCGAGGTGTCTCCGGGGGGCTCTGCCTTCTCTGAGCATCAGGCGAAGCCCACCTAATGTGGTGGGAATGATTGCATCGGTGCCTGCACACCTGTGCACACCTGTGTTGTGCCTCCAAGGTCCCTTGTGTTTCCAGATTGAAGGCTCGCAGAAACCCCGTGTCAGGTCTGCTGGTGCCAGTTTCCGGTAGTTTGCTCACTTCCCGTCTCCAGGTCACATTTTGGTAACCCTCGCGATACTTCAAACTTTTCCATTATTACATTTGTCATGACTACGTGTGACCAGTGATCTGTGGCCATTGTCTTGGCATTTTTAGAAAGTATTTTGTTTATTACTCAACGAATTTATGACATTTGTAGTTGTACAGAGATCATCACAGTCCGATTTCATGTCGTTTCCATCCCACACCCCAGCGCATCCCCCCACCCCCAACCTGTCTCCTTTGGAAACCCGCAGTTTTTCAAAGTCTGAGTCAGTATCTGTTCTGCAAAGAAGTTCAGACTGTCCTTTTATCAGATTCCACATGTCAGTGCCGGCAGTGGATGCTGGTGTCTCATTGTCTGACTGACTTCACCTAGCATGATAGTTTCTAGGTCCATCCACGTTGCTGCAGATGCCGGTATTTCATTCCTCTTAATGGCTGAGTAATACTCCATTGTGTCTATGTGCCACCTCTTCTGGATCCACTCCTCTGCTGATGGACATTGAGGTGGTTTCCATGTCTTGGCTGTTGCAAACAGTGCTGCAATGAACATCGGAGTACATGTGTCTTTACGAGTCGTGGTTTTCTCTGGAGAGATGCCCAGGAGTGGGGTTGCTGGATCCAATGGTCGTTCTATGTTTAGTTTTCTGAGGCGTCTCCGTACTGCTTTCCACAGTGGTTGCACCAATTTACAGTCCCACCCACAGTGTGATAGGGTTCCTTTTTCTCCACACCCTCTCCAGCACTTCTTGTTTGTAGCCTTTTGGATGACGGCCATTCTGGCTGGTGGAAGGTGGTGCCTCGTTGTGGTTTTGATTTGCATCTCTCTAATGAGGAGTGGTGTTGAGCATCTTTCCATGAGTTTCTTGGCCATCTGTATGTCTTCTTTGGAGAATCGTCTGTTTAGATCTTCTGCCCATTTTTTGATGGGGTTGTTCTTTTTTTTTTTTTTTTTTTGGTATGGAGCGGTAGGGGGTGTTTATAAGTTTCGGAGATGAATCCCCTGTCAGTTGCTTCACTTGCAAAGATTTTCTCCCATTCTGTGGGCTGTCTTTTCGTGTTGTTTAGGGTTTTCTTTGCTGTGCAGAACCTGAAATTTTCAGTTTGATCAGGTCCCCTTTGTTGACTTTGGTTTTTACTGTCTTGACTCCAGGGTAGACCTGAGAGAGAAGGTTTTCCTAACGTCTCCGCTTTGCTCTTCGGTGGCGAAGCTGTCACACACCTCATGGCCTGCAGCGTCATGTAAACGCGACTTTCGTGTGCATTGAGGGGTCAGAAAGTTCACACACTGGGCTTTGTTTTTGTTTCGTCGCAATCCTTGTGGGCTCGCCTGGGGCCCTCTCTGTGGCCCGGGTGCCTCCACATTCTGTTTCGACCTGGCGTCAGCGCGTCAGGGCTCCGTGGGCAGAGCCTGGGGTCAGCCCAGCCCCGACAGTGGCGGTACCCACAGGGCGGGGTGGTGAGCCTGCTCCCTGGGGCCAGAGCCCTGGGGAGGGGCGGCTCTGGCAGCTTCACCCCCAGTGGGGGAGCGATCGTTCTCCCACCCGGGGCCACCCTGGCCGTAACACCCAGGGGTCCCGGCCTCCTGGGTCTGGACACTGGCTTTGGCACCTGCAGGCCTCACAGCCGTGTCACTTCTCCCAGTTCATCAGAGCTCTGTGCACTTCCCCGTTGTGGTTTGGTCTGGTTAAGCCCTGCTCTTTCTCGGTTTGATCTTTAAATTCTCTAGCACATGGCGCTCTGGGCTGCCAGGGGGTGGCTCTTTCCAGCCCGTGGGATGCTTCGTGTTTCCATAGCAACATCCTCCCCGCACCACCCCCCCATGTCCAGGCGCCATCCCCCCATTCTCCCCACACTTGCTGGGCAGGACGATCCGAGGCCCAGCAGGGCCAACGCCTTGGCCAGGGAGCTGGTGACCCCGGGGTCAGGCTCTGCACCCAGCTCCCTGCACGGGTCCCCCCGGGGTGGCAGGTGGGCCGCAGTCAGTGCTACCAGACCCAGGCTGGGCGGGAGGACCCTGGCTCCCTGGGAAGGAGCGGGTGGAGCCAGGGGCTTGTCCGCTGGCCCAGGTTTGCTTTTTGCAGGTTTAAAGGGTTGCCGAAGTCAAAGGAGGAGCGCTGGGATTGGGGAGGGCGCGTGCCGGGCGGGGCTGTGTCCGCGACGCGACCCCCTGCCCCCTGGAGCAGAGCTGTGGGCGGTGGGACGCTGGACGTGGAGGGTCTCTGTGTCGGGGAGGAGGCTGTCCCTCGGCTGCCTCAGCCTCCGCTGTTGGGGGCACCCAGGCTGCCCATCAGGACACACTGGTCTCTCTCTCACTGCCCGGCGGGAGAGACACCCGCCTTCCTCACCGAGCCCCAGACCTCCCCCAGGGCGTGGCGCCTGGGCCCCGCAGCCCCAGTCCCTCCCCACCAGGGAGGCCCAGTGAGCTGATGGCGAAAGAGGCTGGCCCCTGCCTTGGCATCCAGCGGCCTCAGACCCCACACACGTCCTCCTGGCTGGGGACTCGGGGCTCCAAGGTCTGAGGATGCTGCAGCCTCCTGGTCCCTCCCAGGTGGGAGCTCTCCAGGCCCGCGCCCTTGGGAGCCACCTGTAGGAGGGAGGGCTGACTCTGAGGGGAGCTTCCCGCAGGTCTTTTAGAGGCGGCCTCCTTGCCCGCCGCTGCTCTCGGGGTGCCCAGGAGGATGTGGGGGTGGGGGGGAGGATGGGACCCGAGGCTGGCACAAGTCCTCAGGCCCCAGGGCCAGACCCTGTGGGGAGACAGGCCCAGCAGCCCTGGGCGGGGTCCCCAGCGTTCCGTGACCCGCGCGTGCATGTGTGTGTGTGTGTGTGCGCGCGCGCGCGCATGTGTGCAAGTGTGCAAACGAGCTCCAGTAGAGGCCAGTGTGGGCTCCACCTCTGCTTCCTGCGAAGTGCCGGCCAGGGAGGGCCCTCGCGCCGTGTCCCCGCCGCCGCCGTGCTAAGGAGCGTGAGGGCCCCCGCCCGGAAGGGGTGAGAGCAGGCGTCCTTCCGCCTCGGGGTCTCCGGACGCCAGAGGAAAGGGGGACCGGCTTGATGACGTGGGAGCCACCGGGCTGTTCTCAGGAGCAGGCGTCCTCTTCTCTCTTCATTCAGTCAGTGTCACCCGCTGTCACGAGAGCTGAGTGGAGACCTGCCTGGAGCCGTCCCCTCCCCAGGCCTGGCCCGGGGCTGTTGGTGGCCGTACCGTGTCCCCTTCTCTGGGTCCAGCTGGTCTGTTCCCCGCGGGGTGGGGACGTCATCCAGACTGTCATCTCGTGTGGGGACCTTCACTCCCCCGGCGCCCGGGAGGATCCTGTGTGACGTGGGCACCCACTCGCCCAGGGGGTCCTGCCAGGTGCGCGATGTCCCCTCTGCCAGCAGGGGGTCTGCGCGCCCCCGACGAGCCTGCCTCAGTCAGCGTAGAGTTGAATGCGTGGTGACGCCGCACGCCATCCCACGATGTCGCCACGGGCACCCTGTGTCCCGGGTGTTGGTGTGAATTTTAGTCTGTCCAGCACCCGCCTAGCTAACACCTGCCCCGGGCGGGCCTCTCTCACACCCACGCAGCTGACCTTGTGTGCCCTGCGGCTGGCGGGCGCCTTCGGGCGGGAGGGGAAGAGATGGGATGCGTACACGACAACTCAGGGTGTCATCACCCCTGCCGTGATCTCGGAGGAAACAGAGCGCTCCCCCTCTGAAAGTCAAGTTCAGGGGGACGGACTGGCCCCGGACCCATCCAGCTCCTGCGGTAGCTGCTGTGGAGGGCAGGGATTCGACACTCAGCCAGACACGTCGGGTGGGGGAGGCGCCGCCCGGCGGAAACGGCAGCAGCAGAACCAGCAACAAGCGAGAGTTATGTGTGGGCGCCCCGCGGACCCACAGCCTGGGTGCGTCATGGAGGGAAAAGCTGAGCAGAAAACCGCGTCCACTCAGAGCCGCACCCGGCCCTTCCTCGCAGCTGGGGCCGTAACCGCCCGCCCCAGGCGTCCTTCAGGAGCAGCAGAGCGACACAGCGGGATCCGTCCGGTCCGCGGAACGGTCCTCGGCAGTTAAACGAAATGAGCCGGCTCGAGTCACAGAGGGACCTGCGGTGCACGCTGATGAGAGGGAAGCCGGGCTGTAGGCTCCACGCTGTGACTGCACGTGATGCCCCTGCGGAGGCCGGCAAAGGACACGTGTCCGCCGGGCCAGGTGGGGCCGGATGTGACACCGAGGGCCTCTCAGGTGGTGATGCCGCCCTGCGCGATGCTGCGATGGCGGAGACAGGACACGAGGCCTTGCGGAGAGTGCAGCTGGACGTCTGCAGGCCTTTGGGAGGGTTTGCAAGGACGGGGCTCCCGGGGCGGAACCAGAGAGGGATGGAGCAGAATCACCGACGGGGGCAGGTGCTGACCCAGGCGGGAAAGGAGTGGGTTTGTAAGCCGAAGGCGAGGGGAGCCCGCCCAGCTCAGGCCCGCTGCCCGGGCAGGGTCTCCTCAGAGACGCTCACGCCCCAGTGCCGCTGGACGGGCTGCTGGATCCAAGGGGCCAGTACGCGGCTGCCAGGTGCAGGGGGGAGGGGGGGGTGCCCTGGGAGGCTCCGTGTGGACGTGGGTTAGAGGCGCAGACGTCCGCGTGAACCTGTGTTTGCTAGAGAGCCAGTGGGTTACGCGTGGGAGTGTCTACGAGTGAGCACGTGTGCCCGGCCGTCAGCCACCTCTGGACGCCAAGGAGGCAGCCACCCCCCGGCAACAGTGAGCACATGCAGCGCCCAGGTGGCGGAGTCCAATACCGTCCCCAGTGGCAGGGCTCCTGGCCTGAGTGCGGGTGCCAGGCCTGGGGCAGGAAATCACCAGCATGAGCTCAGAGGCTCTCCTAGTGCCCAGGGGGTGAGTGCTCCCCCAAACCCAGGATCTGAGTTCTCGATGGGGGTCTGTCAGGTGGACAGGGGAGCCGGTTAACAGGCCCCTAGGAACCAAGGCAGGATGACGGGACCCAGCGGAGGGCAGATACCGGAGGTCGGCGCTGAGGGCAGCGAGGGCCCGAGGGCCCGGAGAAGGGACAGGTCTCCCACGGGGGCTTCAGGTGGGAGGGACCTAACCCCGACTCCTCAGACGTGGACGGAGTGCGTGGTGACGTCCTTCCGAAGGGGACACACCCACCTCAGCCAGGGGCCACGGCCACCTTGGTAACGGCCTCCACATGGGGCGATGAGAAGGCGCTTTGCTCTGGGGTCTTCCTCCCCCAGCCCGTGAGAAAAATGGGGCACCTTCAGGACACCTGTCAGCACCCCCACAGTCTGGAGCCTGAGAAATTGTCAGCCCGGGGGAGCCGAGGAAGTGGGACCACTCAGCATCACGGGGTCCCGAGTGGAGGCTGCCAGAGCGGGAGGGGCCGGGAGAGCCCGGAGCGTGAAGGATGGGTTCGAGCCATGGCGGCGCCCTGTGTGTTCGTGAACCGTAGCAACCTCGGCGCCACGTGGCCTGGCAGTAACGGGGGCCGTGGGGGGCTCTAAGGTGGCGTCACCGTTTTTCGCTTAAGTTGTTGAGCGGTTTTCGTGTGTTTTAAAAATCTTAAAAAAAAGTTCTCATTGTGGCTCAGTGGGTTAAGAACCTGAAATATTCTCCACGAGGACGTGAGTTCGATCCCTGGCCTCACTCAGCGGGTTAAGGATCTGATGTTGCTGTGAGCTGTGGTGTAGGTCGCTGACCTGGCTCGGATCCCACGTGGCTGTGGCTGTGGTGCAGGCCAGTGGCTACAGCTCCAATTCGACCCCTAGCCTGGGAACCTCCAGATGCCGCAAATGCAGCCTTAAAAAAGAAATCTTAAAAAGCAGGTCTTAGGTTTCAGTCTTGAAGACAAGAGACAGGAGGTCTGCTGAGTTAAAAGCTGGCGAGAGCCCAAGGTCAGTAGGACGCTTGCCGATGGCGTTTGCAAGGGCCGGCCGGCCCGGTCACTGTACGAGTGGTACTGAGACTCAGCGGCGGGCGCTCCTGTGTTGAGAGTCTCCAATGTTCCGCAGGTGGGGTGGGTGGGTTTTTTCGGGATGCGGCAGTGAGGCCGGGGGTGGCTGGGCTGTACGCGGCTCCGCTCTGCCTTCACTCGCGCTCTGCCTGGGGCTCTGACCTCCTGCCTGTGGTCCCGCAGGGTGACTTTGACCAGAGCAAAACCAAGGTGCTGCACCTGAGCCTGAACCCGGCCAGCGTGGCGAGACAGCGGCTCCGAGAGGACTGGCAGCAGCTGCAGGAGGAGTGCAAGCACCTGCGGGAGCTGGTCCGCGCCCTGGAGGCCGGCGGCCCCGTCCCCGCCGACCTGGAGGCCGCCGCGGGGCTGCCCTCGTCCAAGGAGGTGGCAGGTAGGCCCCCTCCCCGTCCGTCTGTCTGTCGGTGGGCAACCCTGGGCTGTGCAGGAGGTGGAGCCTCCGTCCAGGCAGGTGGGCGGGCCTGCAGAGCAGTAGGAATCGGGCAGACGCCAGAGGCTGAGTCCCCGACCGCTGCGGCAGGTGTGTCCGCTCATCCCGAGGAAGCCCGGTGCGCTGGGGGGACAGGGACTGTGTCTCCCCACCCGCGGGCCTTTCAGGGAGCCCGCAAGCCCTCTGCAGCAGGGCCCGCACGTCAAGAAGCAGCCCTTTCCAGCGTGCGGTCTCATGTGCTCCACAGCCCCAGACCAGGCCGCAGCCTCCGGAGTCACCGCTCGTGGTTCCCGGGCAGCTCCGTGACCACCAAGCCCGTCCACTGCGTGCCTCGGTCACCAGGCGCCGCCCTGGGCACGTCCCTGCTGTGGTGCAGAGGCAGGTCCAGCAGCGCCAGGGACGGAGGGCATCCCTTGAGGACTCTTCCCAGGGGTCACCACCCCACTCCCATGGGGAAGGCCGGAGGCCAGGGGGCACCTGCGGCCTCCCTCTGCTGCTGTTGGAGGGTGCCCAGCGCTGCTGTCCGCTCAGGGCCTCGGGCGGCCTGGGAAGAGGGCACCCCGCCCTCTGGAGCGCGGGGCTCTCGGGTCTGCAAGGGCGTAGGCAGCATCTGCCTCGGGCATTGCTCAGGGGCTCTTCCTCCCGGGAAGCTGCCTCCGGCTTCCTCCTGCGCGTTGGCAGTCTCGCCCCGTGTGCCTGCGGGGTGGGCGCTGGGAAGTTGTGCGGCGTCACGTCCTCCTCCCTGGCCTGTGATGAGCCCGCCTGGAGCGGGGTCTGTGCCTGGCCCCTTCGCCGGGGTCTTAGCTGCAGCTCCGGCTGTCCCCACGTGCACCCAGCCTCTCTCTAAATGCCCGAGGCCCCATGTCCCTGGTTGGCAGCCTTGCTCGGCGCCAGGCACGCATGGTCTCAGAGGTCCAGGGCTCCGCGTCAGCCAGACCCGAGTTTCCGTCCCAGGGGTGCACCCTCGAAGCAGCAGGGTCTTGCCCAAAGCTGCACCCAGCCGTCCTCCAGGAGGACGCTTGCTGGACAGGGTTGCAAAGAGGCAGGCAGGTCTCCTCACCCAGTCCTGTGCCCACGTGGACCACGGCCTCTCCCATGACAGTACAGAGGGGCCGTCTGGACACAGCCGTTTGTGCTCTCAGAGCGGCGGTTCCCGGGGGCAGCGGGGGGCAGGCTGGCAGCAGCCTCCCGGGACATGTGGGCTCTGAGACCTGCGAGCTCAGAGCTCCTGGCTCAGGTGGGCCCCCCCGCCCCCATCTCTGACCTTCTGCTCTGCAGACAGCGTGGCCAGGGCCATGAGCAGGGTAGAGGGGGAGGCAGGTGGGCACCAGAGCCCCACCCATCCTGCCCTCCCTCTCCTCTCACCCGGCGGCCGTGTGGCCCTCGGGACCCTGCGCAGCTCCAGGAGGCCCACAGGCACGGGCCCTAGAGGCCCCAGAGGCAGTTGGCTCCTCCCTCCACAGTGGCCCCGCCTCTGCTCACAGGCCACTGCTACCTGTCGCTAGGATTGTCCAGCGTCTGAAAAACAGCACAGAGCAAACAAGTGAAAAGATGCAACTGGAGGGAATAGGCCTTCAGAGTGAAGAAAACCCCAAGAAATTGTGCCTTCGGAGAGACAAGGAGAGACATTGGCCAGAACATGAACAACAGACTTTAAAAGGTTTCAGAATGAAAACTAATGAGCTACTGAAAGTTAAAAACATCTAAGAGTGAGGGGTTCTCTCTGTGGCACAGTGAGTTAAGAATCCGGCTGCACGGCTCGGGTCACTGCGGAGCTGTGGGTTCGATCCCGGCCCAGTGCAGTGGGTTAGGGGTCCGGCTTGGCCATGGCTGTGGCCCAGGTCGCAGCTGCAGCTCACCTTCCATCCCTGGCCCAGGAACGTCCATATGCCTCAGGTGTAGCCAAAAATAAAGAAAAACCCAAGAGTTAAACGGAAGTCTAAACAGAAGACTTATAAAATGGAGCAAGTTTATCTGAAAGTGGGACGAGAATGCAGTGAGGTGGAAACAGGAGGAAAAGTTCGGAGAACCCAAGGAGCCAGCCTTGAGAACAGGGCGCCCAGAGCTCAGGGTGAGGGGGCCTCTCGCGTGGCGGATGATGGCACCCGCCCGGCAGCAGGAGTAGGTCACTTGTCAAAGGCCAGGACTGGCACAGCTTCCGCTCCTCGCTCCTTGGCAGCGGCCCTGGAGGCTGGATAGTCGTGGCCGCTGTCGCACGCGGCGAGCCCAAGTTTGCGACGTGATGGGAGAAGCCGTACCTGCCACGTGCCCTCCTGGGCACCGGGCTTGACTGGGAGTCGGGAGGGGGGGTGTTGTGGGGCCGCTGCCCAGCCTCAGGTGACCGGGCTCCAACTGGCAGGGGGACCTTGTGTCCAGGTGTTCCTGGGCCGTTGACAGGAATCGCTGACAACCCTCTCGGGGCCGTGGCCCTGGATGGCAGAAGCCTCCCCCCAGGGCCCCCTCCTTACCCCGCCTGGGCCAGAGAGATTAATTGTAGTTTAATTAAGCAATGCACTCATATTCATCGAATCTTGTCAGTGGCACACAAGGTGATCCCACTGTCACCGCCTGGCTGCGTAGCTGATCCCCAGTGGTCCCCGGCGGAGCCCCGCCTGCTCTGCCCAGGGAGGAGGGCGCCGGCCGGGGGGCTGCGGTGGGACCCACGCCGTCCGCTCTCCCGAAGAAGCCGCACCCTCCTTCCCACGTCCGCCATCTGCTGTCCGCCGGCGCCACTCAGCAGGCACCGTGGGCCATGGGGCACCACCCAGCAGAGCTCGCGGGTCCAGGGCTGCCCCTCCCGCCGCCGTGGGCTCGTGTGTAAGTGAGGGTGGAGTGGCAGAGCAGGCTTGCGTGGCACCTGCTGACTCAAAACAGGCGTCCGCAGGGCCCGGCCCTGCCCTCGGGCCATCAGCAGGGGCAGAGCCGGGGGACAAGGACCGAGGGGATGGGGAGGCCGGCTCGTTGTTCCCAGCTGGGGGGGCCCCCGAAGAGCCAGGAAGACTGCGGGACGTGGGAGGCGAGGGGGAGTTGCCCTCCGGGGCTCCCCCACACCGGGAGGCCCAGGGGGGCCTAGTCCGATGCGCCTGAGCCCGCGGCCCCGGCCGCGCAGCATCAGCGCCCTTCCCTCCGGGCCTTGCAGCAGGTGGAGGGAGGCTGGCTTGGTCCCTGAAGAGGATCTGAAAAGGGAGGCCTCTGAGGCTCTAATGCTGGAACCCGAGCCCACGGCGGGGAGGGGGGTCTGGCTCACCCGGACATCGTCACGAAACTGCTGAGAGCGGAGGACAGGACGTCACCGCCAGTTCCCGTGACCAGGAGTGCACGTCTGAAGGGTCGGCGCGGGGAGCAGGGCTGCGGGGCCGCGTGCTGCGCACCTGCAGCTCCACCTCCTCCTCGCCGCGCCGGGAGCTCCTCTCCGGCGAGTCCCGGCGCGCGCGTCCGAAGCGCCGCCTCCCTGAGCTCCCTGAGCTCCGCGGGGCAGGCGTTGAGCCTCTTCTGGCGAGGTTAGCTGTTCCCGCGTCCGCTCGGGTGGGCCGAGTCGCCCCCGAGTCTTGGCGCATCCTTGGCGGTTGGGTCGTTGCCCTCGGCTCGCGTTTGGAGCGTTGCATTTCCTGACAGTGTCTGTCTCCGAGCAGGTGTTTTTAGTTCTAATGTGCGCTGGTCATCAGCTTTTTGCTTAGAGGAGTAAGATCTAAAAACTTTGCCGAACCAAGGTTGACACTTCCTTCTTGCCTTTTCTGCTGTAAGTCTTCTTTTAGTTTTGGATTGGACACCGTGATCCTTTTTGAGTTAAGTCTTGCCTATGACGTGAGACTTGGGTTGAGGTCCTTTTTCATGTAAATGCCTACTTGTTCTGGCATCTTTTTGCCACCTTCCTTGATGCATCTGACTGATTTACGTGGGTCGTCTTGTGTCCATTGACCCGTCTGTCCCTGCTCTGTCTTGGTAGCTTGACATTAAGTCTTAAAATCGGCCGCAGAATCCCTCCACCTTCAAGCTCCTTTTTCAGAATTGCCCCGGCAGCTCCACTGTGTTGACTCTCGGTTTAACTGCGGGTTCAGCGCGTCTGCATCTACAGCAATCCTGTCGAGATTTGTATGGGAAACCCATGAAATCCATGCGTCAGTTTGGGAAGATGTGTGTCTTTAATGTCACGAGTCTTTTTAATCCGAAACAGGTGTCTCTCCACTGATGGACGGTTTCTGTCCTTCGGCAGCATCTCGCTGTTTTCAGCACACCCCCCACCTCTGGTTTGTTAGAAATATGCTTGTTTCATTGTTTGTTTATTTTCGGCCTCCCCTGAATGTGTTTGTCTTGACTCTTCCCATTGTTCTGTGCTTGTGCGTTTCTTGGGCTGAGGTCACTCAGCTCTGGTGTTTCTTCTTTGCAGGCGTGTTTTCTGTGAAGAGGGGCAGTTTCATAGCTTCCTTTTAACGGATGCCTCGTACTTCAGGTTCTTGTCCTGTGGCCCAGCCTGGCCCTCAGGACAGTGTTGGGTACCAGTGGTGAGAAGAGGCCCCCTGGCTTTATTCCTGGCCCTCGTCTCTTGTCTCCACCCGTGCGCGTGCCACCAGCTGAGTGTTCCCCGGAGGTGCCCTTTGTCAGTTCCCGTCTGGTCTCACTTTGCTGAGTGTTTACCACGTTGGATGTTCAGTTTGTCACATGCTTTTTCTGCATCAATTGAGAGGCTCATGTGTTTTATTTTCCTTACACTGTCGGGGTGAGGGGTCACGATGAAATTTTTCCAGTATCGAACCAGCCTTGCATTCCGGAATAAGTTCCCCTCGGCTGGGGTATGTTTTTCTTCTCTGCTGAATTCGACTTGTTTGGTCATCAGCCCTTGTGTCTTTGTCCGTCCTGGTCTCAAGTTTTCCTGTTCTGGACTGCCCGTTGTGGCTCAGCGGTGATGAACCCAGCGAGCATCCAGGAGGATGTGGGTTCCATCCCTGGCCTTGCTCAGCGGGTTAAGGATCCAGCATTGCCACAAGCTGTGATGTAGGTTGCAGTTGAGGCCCGGATCTGGCGTGGCTGTGGCTGTGGTGCGGGCCGGCAGCTGTCGCTCCGATTGGACCCCTCTCCTGGGAACCTCCGTGTGCCGCAGGTGCAGCCCTAAAAAAAGACAGTCAGTCAGTCAGTCAGGTGTTCCTGTCCTGTCCTTGTCTGACTTGGACATCGGCATAATGAATGGAACAACTGGAGAAAGTATTCCGTGCTCTCCTCTTTTCCAGAGGAGATTGTGTAGAGTTGGTCTTATTTCTCCTTTGAATGTTTGTGGAATTCCCTGGCAACACCTTCCCGGCTGATCGATTTGGGCTGTAGGTTTTTAATAGTCATGCCTGCAATGGACGGAATGTTTGGTACCCCATCCCCAACTGGTGTGACACCTAATCCATCCGGGGAAGGTGTCGGGAGGTGGGATTCGGGCTCTCATGAAATGGACCCCACGGGGTCCCTCGCCCCTCCCCCACACGAGAACACACCACCAGGACGGGGCATCTCCAAGAGCCACATCTGCCAGCACTTTGCTCCTGGCCCTCCAGCCTGTAGAGCCATGAGAAGTAGATGCTTATTAAGCCACGGGTCAGAGTTCCTGTCGTGGCACAGCGGAAACGAATCCGACTAGGAACCATGAAGTTGTGGGTTCAATCCCTGGCCTCGCTCTGTGGGTTAAGGGCCCGGCGTTGCTGTGAGCTGTGGTGTGGGTCGCAGACGTGGCTCAGATCTGGCGTTGCTGTGGCTCTGGCGTAGGCTGGCGGCTTACAGCTCCAATTCGACCCCTAGCCTGGGAACCTCCATATGCCGCAGGAGCGGCCCTAAACAGACAAAAAGACAAAAAAAAAAAAAAAGCCGCAGGTCTGTGGTGTTCCAGTGTAGCAGCCCACAGGGACCAAGACAGTGGGCATATCAGGTTCTCTCTTTTCTCTTGGGTGAATGTTGGTAGCTGGTGCTTTTTGAAGAATCAGTCTTTTATGGCTAACGTGTCAAATTTGTGGCATAGCATTGCGCTTTTCTCTTTTTTTTTCTTTTTCTTTTTTTTTTCTTTTTGCCTTTTCTAGGGCCGCTTCCTGTGGCATATGGAGGTTCCCGAGCTAGGGGTCCAATCAGAGCTATAGCTGCCAGCCTACACCACAGCCACAGCAGTGCGGGATCCGAGCCGCGTCTGCGACCCACACCACAGCTCACGGCAACGCCGGGTCTTTAACCCACGGAGCAAGGCCGGGGATCGAACCCACAACCTCATGGTTCCTCGTCGGATCCGTTAACCACCGCGCCACCAGGGGAACTCCCTGTGCTCTTTTCTTATAATTTTATAACCTCTGCTGACTGGTCAGCAGCACCACCTCTTTCCGTTCGGGGTTTGGCAGCTGGTCTCTCTGCTCTTTGTCGGCTTTGCGGCCATGTGTCCGTGGCACCCGTGGTTCCCAAGGGCCGGCGTGTGGTCCCGTCGCCTTTTCAGCGTCACGGTTCTGTTTTCGGTCTGATTGGGTTTTGCCCTTTTCCTGCCCATTCCTTCCCGCCTCTTGCTCGGGTTTTGTCTTCTTTCCTTTGTCTGGCTCCGTGAAGCGGAAGGTGAGATTGCTGATTGGAGATCTTTTTCTAGAAGCCCTTAGAGCTGTAAATTTCCCCTGCGGCACCGTCTTAGCTGCGTCCCACAAATTTAGGTGTTTTCATTTTTATTCACTTAGAGGTTCCCGATCTCTTAACATACTCTCTCTGATTCAGACGTTGCTCAGACATGCGTTTCTTTCTTTTCTTTCTTCTTCTTCTTTTCCTTTTTGCTTTTTTCTCAGCGGCACCCACGGCGTGTGGAAGTCCCCAGGCCGTGAATCCAATCCAAGCTGCAGCTGCGACCTACGCCACAGCTGCAGCAACTCCAGATCCTTAACCCGCTGCACCCCACCGGGAACTCCAAGACGAGTGTTCCTCATTTTGAAAGGGCCTGGGGAGTTTCCAGGTCGTTCTCTGCTGTTGGCGTCTTCCCTAATTTTGTTCTATTCAGGGAACACGCTTTATGTGATTCCGAGGTTTTTGAATTGAGCGTTTGTCTGGTGGCCCAGACCATGAGCTGTCTTCGTAAACGTTCCCCGGGTCCTTGGTGAGGACGGGTCTTCTGACTTCTGTCACGTCCGTGTGAACAGTTTTCGTTCACTGTAACGTCTAAATGCATGCGGACTCAGGCCTCCCTTGGAGGAGTCCTTCTGTTTGCTTTCTCTGTGTTTTATCCCCACTTCTGCCTATTTTCAGGTTCTTCGCACGCTCTTTAGTGCGGCGTTGTCACTCGCCTTGGTTTTTAAATGCTGTCTGCGGCTGCTTTTTAAAGTGACATGTTTAGGAATGGCGGTATGCGTGCTCCTACCCTTCCGCAGGGCCCTTGTCATTAATGTTTCGCGACCTGAGGGTGAGACGCTCTTGGAAGGCTGAGGTCTGACGCTGACGCGGGTCTGACCGCCCCGCCGCAGTGTGGCCCTGTGCCGGTACGCACCGCAAAGTGTGATCACGGCTTTGAACGGCCACACGTCCTTTAAAGAACACATGGGGACAGGAATAGCTCATGAGGTTTACGTGGACATTGAGCGTTTCTGTTGCTCTTCCTCCATCCCTGAAAGAGCACGTTCCCCTCTGACACCGTTTCCTTTTGCTGAAAGGCCTTCCCCAGAGCCAGTCTGCTGGAAGGGCCCCCGCATTTCCCTTCGCATGTCTTCTGAAATGTTCTGGCTCTGTCGTTGTCCTGCCTCCCTTCCTGGGGGAGCTCCGTGGCGTGTGGAGGTCTGCGGGCAGCCTGCTCTCTGCACTCCGACACCCCCCCCCTCCGTTCCTGAGCCCCCTCGCAGGCCTCTGGCCACAAGTCCGGGGCTTCGTGCTCACGGCCACCACCAGCAGGGGACAGCGAGGACAGCAGTGGGGCCTCCCCTGGCTCTCCTGGGGCCACCACCCAGAGGGTCAGAGAGAGGGGCCTCCCCGGGCCTCCGCAGGCCGGCCTGGCGCCCGGAGAGGGAGGATGAGCAGAGGAAGCAAAGTGAGGTCTCTCCCTCTTCCTTCTCGGGCCAGAAAAGGAGGCTTCTCCCAACTCTCTGAGCCCAGGCAGGTGGCACCAGCGTCCAGACGGCAGCAGCGGCAGACCGCGGGAGACTCAAAGCCGCCGAGCTCACCCGCTGCAGTGGATATATGGTGTGACTGGCCCCGTAAGCACCACGCTCCTCGGCTCCATAGTCACAGAGCTGTCGAAGAAAGGTCCCCGGGGCAGCCGGTTTCATGGGAAACGCTCCTAACACTTCGGGAAGGAACAGCAGTTCGCACGGTCTCGTCAAGAAGATGGAACAGAGCGTCCTTCCACTCCTTGTGTGAAGCAAATTTTACTCAGATTTCAAAATCAGTGACAAGACAAAAAGGACGGGAATCTGGGGTTAATAGATGCAAGCTTGCATCTGGAGCGGGTAAGCCATGACATCCTGCTGCATGGCACTGGGAACTCTGTCTCGTCCCATGTGATGGGACGTGATGGAAGATAATGTGAGGAAAAGAATGTGTGTGGGGGGGGGGGGTCACTTTGCTGAACAACAGAAGACAGAACACCGTAGATCAACTGTAGTGGAGAACATAAAAGTCATTTTAAAAAATTAAAGAAAAAAGCGCAAAACCTCCAGGACTGTACGGACGTGTTCCAGGAATGCAAGGCTGACTCATCATCCAAGTGCCAGGCGAGGTAATCCGTCGAGTTACGTCAGTTGCTGGAGTGAAAGCCCTTGGCCACCGTCCACACCCGGAAGAGCTCAGCCGACGAGGAAAGAGGGGGCTTCCCCGGCCAGACCAAGGTCAGCCGCACGCCCTCCAAGGAGCGTCATCCTCACGGCCGAAGGGGCAGCGCTTCGCTCCCCAGGTCCAAAATGAGACAGCGGAGGTGTGCGTCCCACCGCCCGAGCAGGCTCCCGGGGGTTCTAGGCAGCAAAGTGGGAAAGGAAGGGTACACGACACTTCCTCTCTGCAGATGGCACGTCTGCCGATATAAAAAATCCTGGAGTTCCCGTCGTGGCGCAGTGCTTAACAAATCTGACGAGGAGCCATGAGGTTCGGACCCTGGCCTCGCTCCGTGGGTTAAGGATCCGGCGTTGCCGTGAGCTGTGGGGTAGGTCGCAGACGAGACTCGGATCTGATGTGGCTGTGGCTGTGGTGTAGGCTGGCAGCTGCAGCTCCATTTAGACCCCTAGCCTGGGAACCTCCATATGCCACAGGTGCGGCCCTAGAAAAGCTGCCCCCCCCCCAAAAAAAAAAATCCTAAGAAGCTTTAAGAAAAAAAAGCCAATGGAGTGATTCGGCTCTGCATGCTGTCTGCATGTCCTGCAGCCTTGCCGAACACAGTCTGCGTGGTGTGTGTGAGGCGACCCCATGCGAACCTGATGCTTCTAACAGCCAACCTGCGGAAGCTGGAATTTAAAACACCGCCCTCCCTGGTCACTCTCCCCAGTGTCAAAGTCCGCAGTGTGATTCTAACAAAACGTAAAGAGATCTGTGTGCAAAAGCTCCAGAGCCCGGAGCGAGGAGTTAAAGGGCTTGTGAGCTGGAGGGGCGACACCACGCGTGTGGACGAGGAACTCACTCCCGCGAAGGCCTCCTTTCCGAGCGGATGCGCAGAGGAACTGCGGTCGGCGCGGCGGCCTCGGCTCTCGGTTGAGGTGCTTGCGGTCCTGTGGAAGTTCCTGGGCCAAGGATCGCGTCTGAGCCGAAGCTGCGGCAAGGCTGGGTCCTTATTAACCCACTGCGCCAGGCCAGGGATCCAGCCAGAGTCGCCACCGAGACGGGCCAGGTCCTTCACCCACTGTGCCGCAGCGGCAGCGCCCTTACTGCATACTTTGAATGTTTTACTAAAAAGGCATCTCCTTTTTATGTGCGTCTCCTTGATTACTAATGAGAATGTTTTATTTCCTCTTCTCTAAAGGGTCTCATCGTGACCAAAGTGCCTCTCTCTCCTTTTTTGTTCGGTTTATGTAGAAGCTTCCCTTCTAGTGTTTCTCTATGATTATTTTATGTAGAAAGTTTTAACTTATTTTGGAATCTCATCTATTCACTCCATTGCTTTTAAGCTTGGACCGTTCTTCAGTGATTTGATAAAGAATTCTATTTCCTTCTGGGATTTTTTGGAGGCTTCTTTTTGATATTTAGAGATCCGATTTACTTGAAACGCCTCTTGGTTTTTGGTGCAAGGTCAAGCTCTCAACTCTCCCTTCCCCGGACCACCAGCAGCCGCCCCCGTGCCGCTTCTCAGGTAGTCGTTCCCTCTGGGTTTAGGATGCGTCCTTAGCTTTACTTAATTCTTTCACATAGTAGGATCTCTAATCGCGTTTTCTGGGTTTTTTATTTCCTTTTTCTGTACCATATTTTTAGGAATTTCAGGAACAGCTGAAAGTCTCCTTTCGTGTCTGGGGTCGAACACGGCGTTTCCCTTTCTTTTTCCATCAGGTTTTTCTTTCCTGCTTGTTATCCTGAGCGGATTTCAGAAGTGCTCTGTCAGGTCTTCTGTCTTATGGACGTTGCATTAAACGTATAAATTACTTTGGCGGGCGCGTCGCGTTTTCCGCCTGGCCGCCTTCTCTCTGGGTAGGCCAGAGGGTGCCAGGGGCAAAGAGGGACCGTGGGCAGGGGTGTCCCCCTGGGTGCTTGGAGCCCCCTGAGGCGCCCCCTCCCCCCCATCTGCTGCAGGGGCTGGGAGCTCAGGGTCCCGGCCATCCGCCTCCACCAGGCAGGCCGTGAGCCCCGTCCCGCTGTGATTGCGGCTGCGCCCGCCCTGTGAGAGTTTGGAGGGACACGGAGGGGAGCCTGTGCCCCGCGAGCACCAGACGCCCCTTGGTCTCCGCCGAATGAGGTCCCCAGGCCTCTGCTCTTCAGCCTGGGCTCAGGGCCCGTCCCGGCCTCGGGCTTCCCCCGACCTCTGCTTCCCACCTGCCAGATGGCCGTGCCCCAGGTCCCCTGGTGAGGCCGGCCGCACATTGGCCGCAGGACGCCAGGGTGCCTGGGTGAGGGGCGCATGGGGGGGCTGGGTCACGCTCACTCTTGAGGCGGGGAAGGAAGAGCAGCGGTACTTCCTCGGCAGCTGCCCCGGCCTCCCCCAGCCCTAGTCTGGCCGCGTGACTTTCAGGACCAAGAGGTACCACCCTGCCAGTCCGCACCCCGTGGCCCTGCCGTGGGACCTTGGCCGGTTCATGTCCCCTGGGCCTTCGTCCCCTCTGCTCTGAGCTGAGGCTGATCACCCGCCAGGCCTTGGTGCCACGAGTGTGCAGTGACAATGACGGCTTGTGTGAGCATCAGCCCATTTGCAGGGGCCTGTCTGTCCTTTGCCCGACAGTGCCACCTGCCTCGGTCACAGGGGTGACCTGCCAGCTCCGGTGGAGGGGTCCAGTTCAGAGGTCACTAGGGGGCCAGGGGGCCAGAGGACTTGGGTTCAAGCCCTACTCTGCCACCGAACTGCTGGGTGGCTTGGGCATGCACCTCAGCTTTCCCATCTGTGACCTGAGCCCAGAAGCCCACGGGGCAGTTGTGAGCCCAGTGACGTACCCGGTGAGAGCGCAGTGGGGTCTGCACAGACTCTCCCGGGGGGGCCGGGGACAGTCACTGTCGTTGCCAGAGCTGCCCAGAGCTGCCCGGAGCCGCCACTGCCCAGAGCTGCCACTGCCCAGAGCTGCCCGGAGCCGCCACTGCTCAGAGCTGCCCAGAGCCGCCACTGCCCAGAGCCGCCACTGCCCAGAGCTGCCACTGCCCAGAGCCGCCCAGAGCCGCCACTGCTCAGAGCTGCCCAGAGCCGCCACTGCCCAGAGCCGCCCAGAGGTGCTGAGACAGTCATCACTGCCACTGAGGTGGCTTCTCCAGAGCTGGGGACCCAGGGCGGGGCCACCAGAGTCCCGTGTTCTCAGCCTGCTCCGGGCCTCCGGCCTATCGGTGTGTGAGAGGCGGGCGCTGCCCTTGCCCGCGGCACCAGGCCCTGTCCTTCCTGCTGGCAGACCGTGTGCTGTGTTGAAACCGGTTGGCACTTTAATCGCTGTGTGTCCCGGGCTGTTCTCTCCCCACACTGTTTGTTTATTCTTGGTGTCAGGTAGTGAGGACAACACCATCAATTAGGCGTTTAATTGGAGTGTGAGGAAGTCGTGTAATTTAATCTCCGGGTTGCAGGCAGACAGGGCCGAGGACAGGGCGGGCCTGCCGGTCTCCTGGCGGCTGCACCCAGCTCCTCCTGGCCTGCTCCGTGTGAGCAAGTCCCCGGGTGACCCTGCCGCGTGGACGCGGCGCCCACATGTCCTGCAGCCAGGCCAGACCTGATGCGTCCCCTCCCCGGCCCTCTCCCACTGCTCTGGGACGGAGCCGATGGCCCCGGCCAGGCAGCCTGCTCAGAAAACAGGCGGGGGGGTCGTTCTGGGGGACTCTTCGTGCAGAGAAGCTGTCTGTGGGGCCCCGTCCCCGCCGCCAGTCGCTAGGAGGGCAGCATGAGCACGCGCAGGACCCAACTCCCCAGCCTCCGTGAGGCCCCAGCGCCGCCCCGGCTGAGGGGCCCGGATCTGCAGCGCTGACCCCCCCCCCCCCCCCCCGCACGCCGCGGGGCACCGGGCCACCGGGAACCTCGTCTGCTGCTGGCGGGAGCACGCCGTGGGGCAGACAGCTGCCCTGTGACCGGCCGTCCCGCTCCTTAACCTTCACCCAAAGGAGGAGACAGTTCACGTCCACGCGAAAGCCTGTGACCGCCAGAACCTGCAGGCAGCCGCAGTGTCCTCCAGTGGGTGGCTGGACAGACAGACTGTGGTCCGTCCGGGGATGGGCTGTCACCCGGGCTTTGGAGTCACGGAGAGACCAGAGGAGGCGGCTCACGTGCACATCCCTTGCTCAGAGAAGCGGGTCTCAAAAGGCTCCATGGCCTCTGGAGGAGGCAGAGCCCGGGGGGGGGGGGGGGCAGCGGCGGCAGCGGCGGTGTCTGCCCGCGAAGCCAAGGGAGGAGCAGGCGAGCGCAGACGTCCAGGCCAGTGAGGCCGTGGACGCAGGACGTGGTGTGTCCAGTCCCGTGGCATGGGCGGCACCCCGCGTGAGCACACTCGGACTTGGGGTGACCGTGCCGTGTCGGGGCAGCCTCGGCCCCTGTAACCGATGCCCCATCTGGCGGGGCTGGTGGTCGTGAGGGAGGCGGCCCGTGCGCTGGAGTGCAGGAGTCTTTGTGGCTTCTGCTCAGTTTTGCCCTGAACGTAAAACTGCCCTTAGTCCTTTTTGAAAAAGGAGACAGCTAAACTCCCAAGCGTCCCCTGTTTCACGTGTACAGGGACTTTGAGCGAGTGTATGATCCCCGGGGTCTGACTTTTTCAGCTCCAGCGGCCCAAAGGACCCCTTTTTCCTGTTTGCCGTGAGTGCCAGTTCCGACCCGCAGCCCATCAGCCCTGCCCTGGGTCCCACGCACGGCTCGTCTTCCCTGGACCCTCCAGGCAAGGGGATCGTGCGTGTGGTCCCGCCCTGGCCGCCTGTGCAGCAGCCGCGCCACCGCCCTTTGCGTCCGTCCGTGGCCGCTCTGCACGCACCCGCACCATCACCGTGTCCGTCCCCATCGGGCGACGCCCACTCGGGCTGCCGCCACCTCTTGGCTGCTGCGAGTGGTGCTGCTGCAAACGTTTGGGTACCAGCCCGCGTGTGGCCTAGGTTTACGGGTCTCCGCGGTGGGAGAGGAGCTGCTCGGTCCTCTGATAAATTTGTGTTGAAGAAGCCGCTGCAGTGTGTTCCAAAGTGGTGGCAGCATTTGGTGTCCCCCGGGGGTGTCCCTGGAGCCCCCGTCCTTCTAACGTGTTCTCTGGCCTGGGGTGGAGCCTCCAGACGCGTGGAGGTGGTGTCTCGGTTCAGCCGCGTTTCTTGGAAGACGGTGGCGCCTGGCACGTTTTCGTGCCCACCTGCGTCTCCCCTGGAAAAAGTCCACAGGACGCTCCGGCTCCCTTTTCACGTAGATTGTTTTCTTCTTTTCCTTAGTGTTGTCTTTGAGGAACGCATGGTTTGAATCTTGATGGAGCCTGATCTGGCCCTTCCTTCTTTTGTGGGTTGTGACCTCCTGTTTTCCTTCTGGAGGCTTTTTCACGCCAAGCCTGGGGTCCACATCGGAGAACTGGTGTATGTGTACAGGGTCAGGGTTCGTCCTTGAGGTCCGGTTGCTGGTTGTGCTGCTGCTTGGGGACCAGTTGATGGGCTGCTTCTGGTCCAGGTTCTCTGCGCCTGCGCCTGCGCCTGCACCTGCGGACAGACGGCTTGTGTTTTCCCACCTCCCTGAGCGTGGAGGGACTGTTTGCGTCCCCGGGGACACGTGTGAGTCGGGGCCGCCCTCGCGTTCCTTGGGCAGTCCAGGCGCGTCCCCACCGCGGGCCCTTGGCACATGGTCCCTGTGCCTGTGCCACGCTCTTCCAGGGCCTCCCCAGCTGTCCTTCTGGGGCAGTGCCCCCGGCCTGTCCGCGCTCTGCCCGCTGCTGCCCTCTGGATGCCGCCTGCCTTGTCCACATGGTCTCTCTGGGTCCCTAGTTGGAATGTGGCCCCATCAGGGCTGGCGTTTGACCTTTTGTCTACACCATGCCCTCCGAGGCTGCAGGGCTGCCCAGCCCACAGTACATGGCCCCGGGATCATGACTGCGCCCCCAGGGAGCGCACGGCCTGGGAAATGCGCACATCTGGCTGTGTCAGCTCACCACACCGCCAGCCAGACGTGTCACCACAAACCACACGGCTCCACAGCACAGGTGTGTCACCTGACAGCTCTGGGGTCACAAGTCTCACTTGGCTAAAACCCAGGTGTCGGCAGGGCCGTCTCCCCCTCAGGGGCTCGGCGGGGGGGGCACCCCCGGGGAGTCTCCCTCCTCCCTCACCTCGCTGCGCCGGACATTTGCGCGCAGGTGGCGCTGTGGTTCTTTGTGCGTGAAGGCCTCTCGGAGAGGTAGCAGCTGAGCAAAGGCTGGAAGGAGAAGGGTGTTTCCGGAGGCCAGACCAGCGGTGGGAGCCACCGGCCTGCACGTGGTTGGGTGTCGGTCCAGGCAGCAGAGTTCAGACAGATTCCTGATTTCCAGTACTGACTCTGCCACCAACCGCTGTGTGTCCTCAGGTTAGTCACGCGACCTCTCTGAGCCGCAGCGCCCTTCTCGGATGGAGACCCAGGCTGCTGATCCCCCAAGCAGACCCTGGGACGCCAGGGCCACGTCCAGGCCCGAGGTCCCGATGGTGAAGTGTGTGCCGCCCCAGGGGGCCTCCCCCATGCCCCCTCCCACCTTCCAGGCCGAGCGTGTGCGTCTGGCACGTTCCTTCTTACAGACAGAGCCCAGATGCTCTTCACACGGTGGCTCCGCATCCCAGACCCCGAGTCCGGCTCTGCTGGGAAGCCTGTGTCCTCCCCCCGCCCCCGGCCGGCCCCTCGGGGCTGCTCCGCTGCCCGGCGGTTCCGAGTCCTCCTGTCCTTCATCCCCTGCTGTCCGAAGGAGCCGTCACCTGCAGGCCTGAGCCCGGCCGCGTACATTAGCCGCTCTTACTAGACCACCGCGTCTCGGAAGGAAGGAAACAGAAGATTTAAAACTCTTGTCTTGCCGAAAGCAGACGGATTGACTCGAAAATGACTCAGTCAATAAAAGATGAGCTCTGAAGAGGCTGCCCCCTCTGAGAGGGAGCTCGCCTTCCAGGGAATTCGTTTTCTGTTAAGCCCACTGTCAGGAGTTAATGATACATGCAGCAGGCGGAGTGCAGAAAGCGCCAGAGCCTCCTGCAACCTCCGCCGGAGCCGGCACGGGCGCCACGACGGCCAGCGTCTCGCTGCCTCCGTCCCCTGCTCCATCCCCTCCCGGAGCCAGGGAGCCAGGCCGCACCTCATCCTGCCACTCTCCAGGAACCTCTGTCCTGCCCAGTGCCTCGGCCCCTCCTCTGCCCAGGTCACCCCTGGAGCACCTGCAGGGAAGTCGCCAGAAACTTGCCGTCAGCAGCGCCCCGTCCTATCCCGTGCTGTCTCGGGGTTTGTGTCGTGCTCCCTGCTCTGGGTGGTGTCTGGCTCCGGCATACGTGTGTGAACAGGCATGTGACCTTGCACACATGGGTGCATGAGTGAGCCTGTGTGAGCACGTGTGTGCGCCTGGGTGAGTGCGTGTGCGTGTCGGGAACACACGTATGAGCACGGCTTCAGCAGTCTGCTGCTACCTGCCTGAGCCTCAGGTGCCCAGCCCGTGAGAAGGGGGCGCGCCTGGTGGTGCTTCGTAGGCTCGTCGCAGAGCTTCGGACGAGCCGGTGCACAGGGCGAGTTAGGCCTTCACTGGGCCAGCGTTTCCGATCCCGCCGCCCGCCGCCCGGGCAGCTGCGAACAGCACGGCGCGGGCCCCGCCCTTGCGGGGTGGGGGTGCCTTGGTTGGGAGAAGTGGGTGGTGACCAAGCAGGCAGATGATGAGTCACGTCAGAGGGCAGCACGTTCCACGAAGGTACCCAGCGCGGGCGCCCGAGAGGCCCTGCCGGTGGCCTGGGCAGCGGGCAGCCTTCTGACCAAGGGGGCTCCTCGCAGCCGTGCTGGCGCCCGAGGGCCTCAGGGGGCCCGCCCCACCCTGAAGGCCTGGCTTCTCTGCTCTCTGGCTGCGTGTCGTTGAGCAGGGAACTTACCCTCTCTGGGCCCATGCCCACGTCTGCCGGGCAGCTCGGGGCCACCCCCGGCCCGGTGAGACACAGGCCGCGGCCTCCATCCAGGCCCAGCCGGGCCTCCCCTCCTGAAAGAGGCCGGCGCTGCTCTGGCTGGGCGGGCGTCCTCCGGGGCTCGGGCTGCTGTCTCGGCTGTGGGGGAGGGCGCCTTCCTGAGAATGTGATGTCACATGAGCGCCCGCTGTCACCCCGGGAGTCTCCCACCCCGTAATCTGGTGGGCTGTAATTGCTGGTGTCTTTTCCCATCGTCTCTGTGCAAAGGTGACAAGCCGCTCGCCGAGTGAGCAGTTAATCATACAGAGACGCCCGTTTGAAAGCCGGCACCGCGCGTACCCAGGCGGGCGTCTGCCAGGCAGCCTGGCGGTGGGCACGCGCTCTGCTCATCTGCATGTAATTCCAGGGCCAGTGTCTCCTCTCCTGTGAAACGTGCAATTTCCGGCCCAGCGGGGAGCACGGGCTCATGATGGAGAGACTGTTCCCGGGCCCTCTGCTCCAGACCGCCCAAGCACTGCCGTCCCCTCTGGTGGCAGGAGGCCCTGGCCAGTGGGTGTCAGGCTCCTGTTGTCCTATCACAGAAGCCAGCAGTGGGGGACAGTGGTGCCCCGCCGCGCCCTTTCCGGGAGAGGTGTCCTGCCTGAGTGCTGTGTGGCGAAGGCGGGGCCGGGGACCCGGAGACACCCAGCTGGCTCGGGCACGCGCAGATCTGGGCAGGCTGGCCGCGTGCCCCTTGGCACCTGCCCACACACAGACCCCTCTCCTCTCCTGGAACTTGGGACAGGAAGGTGGCGTCCGCGAGGACCAGTGGGAGGCCCCTGCCATGTCAGGCCACTGCTCTGCGCCTCTGTGAAACCATCCCAGAGCCCGGCACTCGTAGGAGGCCACCGTCCCCTCGTCCCTCCAGATGGCCAGCTGGGACAGGACATGCACCCAGTCATTGCCCTGTAGTGCTGGCTCCCATGGTTGCTAATAAAATTGCATCAATATTTGATGGCTAATTATTAAATATTTAAAATGTAAAACTGAAATAGTTTAGAAGTTACCAGACATGAATAATTCAGCCTGGAAGCGTGGCCCAGCGCTGGGCCTGAGCCAAGCCAGCCGTCCTCCCCGTCTGCTGGGGCCCCCGAGTGTTCCCCAGGGACCCAGAGGCCCCATGGGCTCCTCGGCCTCCCCACTGCACCGGCCGCCGGGCTTCCTTGGGAAGGCCCCTGCCTCCCCCTCGCTCAGCCGCCTTCCTCCCCCTCGCTCAGCCTCCTCTGGGGGTGCAGCCATCCCGGAGGCAGCCCCCGGCCTTTGTTCGCCTGCAGGGACCAACTCAGAACACGTTGGCGTTCACCCCCGAACCCGCTGCTGATGCGTGGGGGCACGTGTTTACCTCCCCCCACCCCCCGCCTCCTGGCCTGAGGCTCCGGCCACCCCCTCATGCCCACGGTCCCTCCTCTCCAGACCTCCCAGGCCCAGACCAGCACGTTCCTGTGCTGCCCCCAGCCCCTCGAAGCCCAGCTCAGGATGGAGCCCAAAGCCACTGCGCTTCAGGGACCCGCTGGTGACAGGACGGCACCCCCGTCCGGAGCTCCCCCGGGGGCCCGGCTGCACCCTGTCCTCTCATGTGTCCCCATGTCCAGGCTCCGGTCTGGGTCTGGCGTTGCCCCTTGGGGCTCTGGAAGACCTGAGACCTGCTGTCCCCAGGCCACCAGCCAGCTTGGCTCTTGGAAGAGTGGGCGGTGCCCCCCCTCGCGCCCCCACGCCCTGCCCTCCCCCATGGGCAGCCTTAAGTCCTTCCTCTTTGCCTGTGGCCCTGGCGGCCTGTGAGCGTGCACCGCGTCTAGAAACAGCCGCCAGCTCAGCCCCGGCTCAGAGGGCTGCTCTTTTAACGGTGAAATATTCGTCCTTTTTGTTGGTTTCTTAAAGCCTGGAAATCTTAGCGTTGCCTAAGTGTTTTTTATTCACTTTTCAGAAAGAGAAATGACTCTGTCCTGAGTCCCCAAAGGAAAATTTCCAAAGCGGCTTCCAGCTCCTGAACCGTCGCCGCAGGAGCCCCGCCTGCCGGCCTGTGATGAGCTGGGCCTCCGCCAGCACTGGGCTCGGATCTCTGTGTCTGTGACCTGGGCTGGTCCCTTCGCCCCTTGTCCCAGGGTGGCCCCCACCCACCACTGGGCGGCCCTGTCTCAGCACTAGTGTCCCCAGATGCCCTGGGCTTTCGTCACCATTGCCTCAGGGACGAAAGCCCTTTCGGAGCCCCTGTGGTCACCCGGTGCTTTTGTCATGACCCTGGTCGGCGCACGCAAGAGCGGGCGCGGGCAGGAGGGCGGAGGGAGCAGCCCCCACCCGTCTGCCTTGACCCCCCGGGTTGTCCTCCCAGGGCACCAGGGCACGTGGGGTGGTCCCTTTCACGGCTACGAAAGCAGATGCCAACGTGGGCTCAGAGCGAGGCAGACGCAGCCCTGCCGTGCACCACGCCTCGCGCCCTGAGTGAAGGCCGGCGCGCACGTGGCTCTGGTCCCTGGGGCAGGCGCGGCCTCGGCTTTCAAGCCATGTGACCACGCACACGGCTCCCTGCCCGCCCGCCCCTGGTGGCCAAGTCCCACCCCGGGTTAGATCCACGTGCGGGACGCGGGACCTCGTCTCACGGCCGGAACGCGCAGCGTCCCGTGGTTACGGGTCCCCATCTCCCTCCTGGGCGCGCTTTGTCCTTCTGTCCTGGACTCCATCTGGTTTCCCCTCGTGTCTCACGCCCTGGGATCGCCTGGCTGAGCTGCCGCCCGTCAGCTGTGGGCTGGCTTCCTTTTCCTGGGCCGTGTTCCCCTCGGGCCCCTGCCTGGCGCTCACCGGACCCCCGTCCCCGGGGCAGCTGCCTGCTGCGTCCCCCTGCCCGTCTCTGGTCTGTCAGGGCATGTCCTCCGGAGCTGAGGACGGCGGGCGCGGGGTCTTTTCTGAGACCTTGTCCCCGCAGACCAGCTCTTGGCCCAGGGGAACGTTCCAGGCGGAAGCCCGGTTCCCCAGCGCTTTGCAGGCTGCCCTCCGCTGAGGGTCTGCTCGGTTTTAGGAGGTGGTCCCGAGGCTCGGACGTCCCCCTGTCCCCGGCGCCCGCGTGCTCTGAGCATCATCACGGCGGCCTCCGCAGCCCGGAGAGACACGCCCTTTGCTTGCAGAGGCTTTTGGGGATTTTCTTGAATTTTTCACTCCCACCCTCCTTCTGAGGTCTTGCGAACCCCTGTTAGTTGGGTACGGGGGCCCCAGCCTCTCGCGTGGTCTTTCCTCCGCTCTTGTCCGGGACTGTCTTGAGCACTGTGTTTGCAGGGCCCTGGCCTCTGTCTTGGCTGCACGTGGACGTCCAGCAGCGGGTGGGCTCTGCTCCATTCTCCGACACGGATGGAGAGGTGGCCTCCTGCAGGGCTTCATTCTGTCTTTGCGGCAGGAGCTCCCCGCAGCTCTGCTGACCCCTCACCAGGAGGCAGACCGATATCCGCGTGTGGGTCGGGGAGCCTCCGTCTGGGGCTCGTCCGTCCACTAAACACAGAGGTGTGGCCCCAGCCCATGTCCTGGAGGGGCCGCACCCCTGCTGCCAGGGGTGGGGGGCCAGCAGGGAGCCCCTCCTGCCCTGCCAGGCTCAGAGAGCCACCGGGGGGCATCCCCCGGCGCGGGCAGTTGCGGTGACCGAGTGCGGGGGGGGGGGTGAAGGCCCTCCGGCCCCCTGCGGGACCGGGCCCCTTCCCTGCACAGCCGAGGGGCAGGTCAGCGCCATCAGCATCGTGGGGGCTGGCTCCTCGGGAGGCAGGCGTCGGAAACAGAGCCAGGAGCCACAGCTCCTCTGTACCAGCGTGAGGCTGGACGTGGTGTCCCTGCTGTCCTCTGCTCGGGAGAGGCAGGGCTGTCATTGGGCAGAGGAGCCCTGGTGACCCCTTGGACAGACCCAGGCCTGGATCCTTGGCGCCCTGCCTGCTGTGCCTGCGCCGTGTGCTGAGCCCTCCTCCGGCCCAGCCCCGCGTCCGCCGCCTCTCCTCCTTCCGTGGGATGGGCACGTGTGGGGGGTGGGGGTGCATGCGTGTGTGCCTGGGTCAGCCTCCTTTAGGGGTTTTGTGGGGTGTGGTGTGCGACAAGCGACAGCAGCGCCGTCTGTGCTCCTCGAAATGCTCTGGGGACACGGTTCCGACCAGGAGACCCGGTCCCGCCCCCTGGGCTCCTGTCGGCAGGAGGATGCTCCCTAAATACCCTGCTGTGCCGTGGAAACGGCTGTGAGGGAGAACCCGAGGCGGGAGACGCTGCCCAGGTGTGGGCGAGGCCCTGGAGCGGCTCTTCGGTCTGAAGCCGCCTGTGCAGGTGGACACGGGGGGCAGAGGCCGTTCCTCAGCGCCCGGCTCCTCTTAGAAGCTCAGAGCTCTGTCTGGGTGACTCAGGCCCTCGAGTAGGACGGGGGCCACACCGCGCCAGATGGGGCGGGGGGGAGCCCGGAGAACAGGGAGTCTGACCCGCCGCCTGGGCCGCCCTGGGCCGAGGCCGCTCAGAGCGCGGTGGTCCCGGCAGGAGGCTCGGGCCAGGAAGCAGCTCGGCCGTGAAGTCCAGAGACCTGTGTTCCGGTCCCTGCTCTGCGCTGCCCCCCGCCCGCTGCCTCCCCCGTGAGGGGCTGCCTTCCCCACGGGTGGCCGGGCGGTGGGCAGCACTGCTCTGCGATCAGAGCCCTTCTGGACTCGGCTGCGGCCTTGAGAGGCCCCAGGATGGAGGTCACGGTGCTCGGAGCAGGTGCTGCTGCTGGAGGTCTGTCCGCAGGGCCCAGCGCCGGGCCAGGCAGGCACACGGGACCGCTGGGGTGCCCCAGGGGTCTTTTGCCTGTTTCAGAGCGCTGTCCCCCTGCGCCTCCGCCATCCCAGAAGCGGAAGGGGGAGCAGGCAGTGCTGGGTGCCGGCGCTGGTCTCCCTCAGAGTGGGGTCGGCGGTGGGGTCTGGCCGAGCGGGGGAGGAGCTGCTGCCGGGGCCCGGGGCCGTTTCTGCCACTGCGCCACGGCCCCCTGCCCTCTGCCTGCAAGCTGCTGAGAAGGAAACTGAAGGCCGTGCGGAGTGCGCTTTGAGTAAAGTAGAGGGGCCGCCGGGCTCCGCCAGCCGCGAGACCAGGGCTGGAGGCCTGCAGAGGCAGGCTGGGCCCACGCCTCCCTTCTCTGTCTGTCTGTCCATCCATCCGCCTACCGCTGACCACTCCTCCAAGATAAAACCAGTGTCCAGATTGGGGGCGGGGACCTGGGTCTCCGGAGATGAGTGCGTGTAAAGGCGTCATGCTGACTCCTGCCCCGCCGGCCGGCCGCGACAGCGCCGTCGAGCTTGTCCTGCGTCCTGGCCACACAGCTCGCCCAGCCGCCGCCTGCAGTTCCCGGGGGGTGGGTGTTGGAGGTGACGGTGAGGACAGCTGGGGGTCGGACCGCCAGACGGCCCCTCAGATGTGGCTGGAGGCAGCCCGTGGGCCTGAGCCAGGCCACACGCCAGGTCGGGAGCGTTGGCGCTGCTCCTGGACCTCCACGTCCACTCCTGCCTGCACCCCGGGGCCTGTGCTCCACACCCAGGCCCTGGGCAACCGGTCCTCTCTTCCTGATGCCCACTGGTCCACCTGCCTCCCCTCCCACCCCCAGATGTGCAGGGAGGGGCTGGAGGGGGTGGCGAGGCGGGAGGACCTGCCGAGTCCGGCCCGGGCACAGGGCCTTGGGGACCTCTCCGTGTGTGGACGTACTCTGGGCCAGCGCCGGGGGGGAAGGGGCGCCTGGGCTGGGCCCGGACGTGGGAATCCTCATCCCGAGTGTCTGGTGACACCGTCCCTGGCACAGCCAAGTGGCCTGGGGCGTGTCCGTGGCAGTGAGTCCTGGGCGGGTGGCCGGGAGCCTGGCCGAGGCCTGGGAGCCACGCGTCTGCCCTCCTGGCCCTGTCAGCACACGTGGTCGTCGCCCGCAGGTCGGGCCGGAGGCCAGGCGCTGGGCCTTGGGACAGCATCTCGAGTGCCCCGCACACAGGCCACCCGGTCCCGCCAGAGGAAGCCTGCGCTCACTCAGAGCTACGCCGTTTCCAAGGAGGAGGGCCTGTCGGTTACTTACCTCATCCAGACCGTCCTGAGAAGTATGCGTGCACGTGCGTGTAAGCAATTGCGCTGCAAGAATCAACGGCAGCGGCGGCGGAGGTCAAGACACTGATTTTGCCCCAAACCGAGGAGGTCGCCCCCGGCCTCCCAGACCACCTCGCTGGGTGGGCTCTGCTGGAAGCAGCCTCCCTCTTGCCCCACCTGCCCCAGCCCACCGTGTGGCCTGCAGGGAGCCGCCCCTGAGCCCCAAGTCCCGGCCCTGCTTTGTGGGGTGCCTGCCGGGGGTCCCGGTGCCGGGTACGCGGAGCGTGGTCCCGAGAGCGGCCGGTGGCACATCTGCTCCAGGGCCTGTGGACTGACAGGCAGCACTGCGACGCTGAGGGCGGAGGGGTTCCCTTCCCCAAGGTCAGGATGCACTTGTCAGCGGGTTTGATCTTCCCCCTGGCCGTCTGGGGTCTGCTAAAGGCAGCGCTGTGCCTGGCGCGGTGAAGGGTGGTGGAAGCCCCTCCGGGAGCCGACGTTCCCTGCTGACTGGTCCGACCTGCTCGGGCCGGCAGGAGACAGGGAAGAGCACCGGGGTCAGAGCTGCCCGTTTCCTTTCGGTCCCCCGGTCTGATTACTCGCCTGGCGACGTCCGCGGCAGAGGCTCTCAACTCCAGAATAAGAGCGTCTGAGGCCAGGGGACCAAGCGGGTCGGCGGGCCGGCCAAGTGGCAGGTGCTCGGACGTCCAGGAGCACAGCCGCCGAGGGGAGGCTGCAGGGGCAGTGCTGCCACCAGGATCCTCATTCAGAGCCCGGGAGTGGGGGTGGGGGGCGGCTGCAGGCCGTGTAGACAGGACCCGACATGTGGGTTCAGAACCCCGGCGTGTCCCAGCGTGTGAGCGGTCCTGAGGTTGTTGGGAGCCAGGTCCTGGGGTCAGGAAGCCATTCCGCTGCTGCGAGTCTGTGGCCAGGGGCTCAGCCCTTGTGTCCGTCTGACCAGCGGGGGGCGGGGGGGGGGGACCCTGCACCCCACAGCCACGTGGTCACAGCCAAGCATGTCGGGGCCTGCGCAGTAGTTGACCCAGCTCCCACCCGAACCCACCCGGTGCTCAGCCGCCAGCCCCTCGCTTCTAGCTTCCTCCTGGAGGCGGCCTCAGGAGGCAGCTGTGTGCCCCACGGACCCAGAACCAGTGGGGGGTGGCGGACAGCCCAGGCTGGGGGGCTCTCTCTCTGGAATCCCGGCTCCCTGTCCTCCTCACCCCTCCCCAAGGTGAGCCGTTCTGCACCTGCTCCTTTTAAACCAACCCCATCAGGGAGGGCACCCACACTAGCTACAGACAGGCCATGGATCCTGGGGGGTCAGCCCAAGGAGGGGTCTGTCCCCGTCCCCGAGGGGGTCCAGGGCAGCTCCAGCGGGGAGATAACTTGTGTGCGTTGAGTAGAGGCAGGCTCGCTGATTCGTGGGGCTTAACCAAAGTTTAATGACTCAGCGGGCGCCCGGGCAAAGGCTCATGGCATCGCTAGGTTACCTCTGGGACCAACGCAGCTGGTGTCTCCCTGTGCAGCTGTGCGCCTGCGGCCCTGGTGGGGGCCAGGGCTCTCTGCCCCGAGCCGTCCGGTCAGAATAGGCCCAAGGGGCCTCCCAGGCCCTGCCCGCCCAGGGAGCCTCTTGGCCCCCCGGTGACTGGTCTCCGGGCAGCCGTCAGGGGAACCCCCAGGCGTGCGGTCCCGTCTCCAGATAACGTCCACCCCCATGCTTCTCCGAGCAGGCTGCGGCCGGGCCCCGGGTTGCCGTCCAGGGTCGGGGTCCCCGTCTGCAGCCCCTGGAGCGGGGCGCGCCCAGCCCTGTCGCCCAGGCCGTTTCCCGCTCCTCCCCCGCCCCCGGGAGCCGCGGGCGTCCGCCTGGGCCCGCCAGCGTGGCCCGTGGCCCCTCTGCGCCCGCTCTGTCGCTCACCGCCTCCCCTCCCCTCCCCACAGAGCTGAAGAGGCAGGTGGAGAGTGCGGAGCTGAAGAACCAGCGGCTGAAGGAGGTCTTCCAGACCAAGATCCAGGAGTTCCGCAAGGCGTGCTACGCGCTCACGGGCTACCAGGTGGACATCACCACCGAGGGCCAGTTCCGCCTGACGTCCATGTACGCCGAGCGCAAGGCCGACTGCCTCGTCTTCAAGGTAGGGCCGCGCCGCTCCCCGGACACGGGCCGCACGAAGGCGTGGGCACTGCTGAGCCCGGCCTCCCCCAGCTCTCTCGGGACCCCTGCGGGGAGCACCCGCCCCAGGCCCCGAGCTGCCCTCCACTCCTGGCGTCAGCCCCACCTCTGGGGGCAGCAAGGCAGGGGCTCCAGTGTCAGCAGTGCCAGGGCTGAGGGCCAGGGGTGGGGGGAGCCACTGTCGGGCCAGGGAGGTGCCCTGGCCATTGCCAGGTATGCAGCTAGACAGTGACAAGACAAGGGAGAAAAGCCGCTGAACCGTGCTTCTCCAGGTGCTGGAGGAGCCAGGCTGCAGGGTCCCCCAGGAGACGGGGGCAGGGGCCTGTCTCGGCACGTTTGCCCCAATGCCCGGGCAGTGTTGCCAGGGGACAGTGCGGGGTGAGGCAGGCCCTGGAGCAGGACCCCTCTGGGTCAGGGTGGCCTTGGCCTGGGTGGCATCTAGGCTTCTGGACTGGGCCAGTTGTGGGGACTGAAGCCCGTTTGGGTGGGGGTGGGAGGACACGTCCCGGGGCAGAGCTGGAGGTTGACCCGTCGACCAGGAGGTCAGGCGGGCTGGAAATCTGGGTGGAGCAGCCCGGTCCCATCACTAACCTGTGGGCTCGACGCCCCCGACCCCCATGAAGACGGCGCCAGGAGTGGGGCGGGGGCTGCACTTAGGCCCCCTGCGCTGCTGCGGGGACAGGTCTGCTGTCTGACTCTGCCCGTGCTTGTAGCAACAGCGAACCAACTGCCGGGTTTTTTTGGTTGTTGTTTTTTGTTTTGTTTTGTCTTTTTAGGGCCGCACCCGTGGCACATGGAGGATCACAAGCTGGGGTCTAATTGGAGCTACAGCTGCCGGCCTGCACCGCGGCCACAGCCAGGCCGAATCCCTAACCACGGGGCGAGGCCAGGGATCAAACCCGCAACCTCATGGTACCTAGTCGGATTCCTTTCTGCTGCACCACGACGGGAACTGCCGTTTTCCTTTTTTATAAAAAAACCCCGTAGCCAGTGTGACACACGCCTTTCAAGCATAATTCGGAAGTAAACAGGATGGCTTTTTGCTCCGTCATGATTTTATGATAAACCCGGTGCTGGCC
Organism: Phacochoerus africanus; assembly: GCF_016906955.1. Lineage (NCBI taxonomy): Eukaryota > Metazoa > Chordata > Mammalia > Artiodactyla > Suidae > Phacochoerus > Phacochoerus africanus. Next base: position 3,015,491 of record NC_062548.1, on the reverse strand, counting down.
GGGCTCTGGAGGGTGCTGGGGTGGCCTGTCGCCACATCCTGGGGAGGGTGCAGAGGCAGGAGACGGGCGGGAATGGAGCTCACGAGGCAGGAGGGGGTCCCCGTGGGCTCGGCCTCCGGGCGGCCACCCGTTGAAGGCTGGCGTCTGGCTCCCGCTGGCCCATCCGCGGCGGGCGGCCCCCTCTTGTCCCTTCCTTTGTCCCCTCCTTGGCGGTCTCCCCACTTGCGGTCACACCTGCATCTCAGCCTGGTCTCTGGTCTCCTAACATTTCGCAGCGTTTTTTCTAGATTTCTCAGATTTCTGGGTCATGTTTGTCCATTTTCACACCTCCCGAAACTTTTCAAACCTTTAAGTAAAACATGCAAACCCGGAGTCTCTAAATAACCCGTCAGAGATGGACTTCGTCACTGTTGGGTAGTTCCCTGTGCTTGGGAGTCACTCGGGGTCACTCGGAGTCACTCGATAGCTGACAGCTTGTAGAAACCCCGTGCGGTTTTCAGCAAGAGTCCGTAAATAAAGGCGCCCCGCTCGGAGCCGGTCCCTGGGGTCTCACTGGCCACATCGGTCTTGCAAAGTACGAAGCACAGTTCTCACTGGATTTCGCATGTTCATTAGCGGAAATGATGACTCATTATAAAAACAAAACCTTGGGAAAACTCTCCCCAGTGTCGCGTGTTGACGGATGCTTGAAAACCCAGAACACGGCTCACGTGGAATCCCACCTCCCAAACACAAGCACTGCTGGCCTGCTGCATTTCCTCCCGGTGTCTGCGCGTGTAGGAAAGCGTGTTTGTGTTCACAGAGTCGGGACCGCAGGTTTACACGCACGCGTACCCCTGCACGGCTTGCTGCCCCCACACGGGTGGTCTCTGCAGACCCACGGTGCTGCGCCTGCCTTGTCACCTCACTCAGGCCCCCTCCCGAGAACGCACCCTCCTCTCGGGCTCCCTGGCGGCACAGGTTTGAGCTGCTTCCAAGGCCGAGGGCTGTCAGGCGCCGGGGCCCAAGGGGGCGCTGCCATGGGAGGGCGCTGAGGACAGGCTGGGAGCTGCCAGCCTGCTGGCGGGAAATCTCGAGCAGAGCGCTGGAACGGATTCTGCTGGCAGGTTGCTGTCATCGCTGCCTTCTTGCTGCTGCCGGAAGCGCTGAGCCCAGGGACGGGATGCATGGCCCACAGCTGCCCCGCCTGCCAGCTCAGGGCCGCGGACGGGCAGGGAGCCAAAGAGGAGATGAGCAGGGCAGACAGGCCTGCCGCCCACGGACCCTGCCCACCGACCAGCAGGCCGCGGGGGTGTGAGGTGCACTGGGCCGCCCCCGTCCTGCAGCAGCTGCGACCCTGTAGGCGCTCAGCCAGCTCACTGGACTCTGCGACTCCAGGCCCTTCTCACTCCTCTGGCCTCCTGGGTCCAGAGGGGTCTCCCTGTGAGCCTGGCCTACCTTAAGGCCTGAAGGAAGGGGCTTGGCTGAGCCAGTGGGAGCAGAGTCCCCCGAGCTGTCTGGGCCCTGCTGCCCGAGGCTGGCGCACAGGTTCTGCGGCCATGGGTCAGGCTGGGGAGGGACCCAGGGAGTGGCAGCCTCCAGGCCACTGCAGGTTGTTCTCCAAAGGCGAGTTTCAAGGGAGGAGGGAGTGAGGGCAGTTAGGACGGCCTGTGCTGCTGCAGGTGGGGGCTGTGGCTCCTCCCCGCGGGGCCTGGCCTCCCCTCGCCCATGGAAGAAGCAGGTTCGTCCCACGTGAGCTGGCAGCGGGGGGCGGGGGGGGGGGGCGCCTGTTGAGCTGTGCAGGCAGGTGGTTTCCAGAAGCTCTGCGTGTGGGCAGGCTGTGATCACCGCCCCGCCCTCCCCTCTGTGCAGCCTGTCTCACTGGGGTCGCAGGAATTCTCCCCACCCCACCCCTGGCACCCGGGCCAGAAGGAGGAGGCAGTAAGAGCCGCCCACGGGGCAACGGGACAACCCTGAGCCTGCGGCCCCCTCCCCACACCTGACCCAGGGCCTCGCGGGGTCCGCTCAGAGCACCGGCAAGACAAGGACACGGATTCTGGAGTCAGACAAACAGCTGTCGAGCCTGAGTTTCCACATCTGGCCTGGGGCTGCGATGGCGTCTGCTTGCAGGGACCCTGCAGGACACGCGCTGTGGCTGGGCCAGCACCGCGCCCGCGGGTCCTTGCTCCAGGTTTACCCTCCCCCGTAACCAGGGTCCGAGCCTGGCCAGGCCCCCCCCCGCCCGGCAGAGGGCTCTGGCACGGAGGCTGGGGCCTCAGCCGCTCCCCGTTTCAGTGTCCCCTCCCGGAGGCCCGGGCCTGGTTCTGTGGGTCACTCCCGGCCTGGCTCCCGGGAGGCCGTCTCTCGCTCCTGGGGCTCCACGTCCTGGTCGGGACTGCAGCTTCTGGCTCCGCCTCAGGCCCCTGCTGACCACGGGCAGGCAGATGGACGCTCGAAGCCACTGCCCGGACTGGTGGCCCTTTGCAGACACGGTGCCGTGTTGGGAGGTCCCACCGAGGCCTGAGCGCCTTCTTGTGGTGCTGTCATCGCAGCATCCTAGGCGTGAGGCCGGGAGGCCGGGAACAGAGCGGGGAGGCGGCCTCTCCCCCCAGGCTCTGAGCCCCGCGGGACCTGAGCCTGCCACACGTGCCCGTGCGGAGGGGACGGGGGGTGGGGCTGGCTCCCGGGGCCTCCACGAGGGGGTGTCTGCGGTAGAGTGAATGGTACCGTCAACTGTGAAGGCCGCGGTGCGCCCCGCCTGGTGTACGGTTCTTCCGTGGGTTTTGACCCACGCACGCCATCACACCGCGCAGAGCAGCCTCGTGCACTAAACACCCCTTTGCTCCCCGCCTCCACTCCACCCCCGGTGACGCCTGGTCTCCTCGCACCGTCTCCCCGGTTTCGCCTGGTCCAGAGCGCAGGGGACACACAGTCTGCAGCTCCCAGGTCGGCGTTTTTCACGTAGTGATACGCACTGGCCGTGCCCCCTTGGCTTTTCCTGACTCGAGAGCTCACGTCTTTCCTGCTCTGAGTGACGTTTCCTGGTCTGGATGGACCGCAGTTCCTTCTTGCACCACCTGCCGGAGGACGTCGTGGTCGCGTCCGGTGGTAGCGGTTGTGACTAAAGCTCCTGTGAGCAGCTCGGACGTGTTTGCAGTCCCCGAAACACACAAACGCGTGCTCAGCCCCCAGGCCAGGCAGCGGCGGGCTTGGAGCCGGCCTCGGCCGCGGTCTGCAGGCGCCAGGCCCGGGCACAGGGCTGTCCACCCTCCGGCCCGTGGGTCCGGATCAGGCATCCTCACAGCCCAGCTCAGGCCCGGCCTCCCGGAGAAGCGGAAGCCGGCCTGGCTTCTTTGTCCTCCCAGCCTGGCCCCGGTGAGAGCCTGTCTGAAGGGCCAGGCCACTCCTAGCTCCTGGGCAGGGGGCTGGTCCTCTTTGGGGCCAGGTTCTCGAGGCTGACCCAGCGCCGGGCTGAGTGTGAAGCTGGAGAGCCCGCCCCGGCGGCCCCCACTCCTGGTTTGCTGTGCTCGCCCTGGGCCGTGCGTCTGTCCCGCCGTCCCACGGCCTGGCCTCGGCTGTCCCCGCGTCGGGTGTGACCCAGGGCCGGCACTGGGTGGGTGTCTGCCAGGTAGAGACAGCTTTCCGGGTGTCCTCGCAGGAGCGGCCCCTGCCAGGCTGTGGGAAGGTGCTGCACATGAGGTCAGAACCACCGAGGTGACTGTCACCCGGCCTCCCCCAAGCCAGGGCACCTTTCTTAGGTGAGGCTTGACCCCGTGAGCCTCAGTGGCATCTGCGGCTCCCAGGGCACGTGGGCATGTGGGGGGGGCATCCGGCGCTCAGGCCCGTGTACACGTCCTACCTGGGTCGGCACACCCCACCTCCCCCCGCGGGCACCTGCTCCTGAGAAATCAGCACAGGTGAGGGTCCCCCAGGTCCGTTCGCGAGGCCGCGAGGTGTAGCCCTCAGGACACCGCCGGGAGGACTCCAAGCCGTCCTCCAGCCCCCAGGCCATCCTGTCAGCCTGGCTCTTCTCGCACCCCGGGGGTCCCACCTTCTGGAAGCTGCCTGCCCACGGGCCCAGGAGGGGCTGGCTTGCAGATGGCGGGGCCTGGGGCCCCCACAGACTTACTTGTTGGGCCCCATGGACCAATAGAGCAGCGGACGGGAGCTCAGGCGGAGGCCCCCACGGCCCCTCCTGTGCAGCACCAGGGAGCCTCCCTTGCTCCCCCTGCAGGCGGGCCGTGTCCACGCCGCCCAGCTCTGCTGCCTCAGGTGTGGGCAGGAGACTCGCGTGTATGCCAGCCTGCCCCTCCCTGAGCCCTTCCACCATCTGGCTCACGTGCCCTGCCCGCTGTGGGCCCTGCCCGCTGTGGGCCCTGCAGTGGCCCTGCCGGGACAAACCCCTGCCTTCAGGTGTCCTGTCTAATGGGCACAGGCCACCAGCCTCCTGCGCTGCTGGGACAGGGAGGTGAGGGCCGAGGGGACCGTCCCCATGTCGGTGGCTTCAGGAAGAAGATAGCTGTGGATGAGGCCGGGCTCTGGGGAGAAGCTGGAGCTGTTGGGGTGGGGGCGTCCCGTGTCCTGGAGCCCGATCAGCCAAGCGGGGTTGGGGGGCACACATCTTGGGGTTGCCTTGGCAACAGCTGTTGGCTGGAGGAAGGAGGGGCTCAGGGCTCAGGAGGGGGGAGCCGGGGATTCCCCTCAGCAGGTGTCAAGCTGGCCCCCACCCCTGCACACACACACATGCACACACGCGTGTGCACGCGCACGCGGCCTCTGTGATGCTGACAGCGGTCCTGGGTTCCTGGGGCTTCTCCTCATCCGCTCACAGCTGAGCGGTGGGGCGTGGAGGCCACATCAAGCTTTCTTCCCCTTTCCGTGCAGCAGAGTTGGGGCGGTGGCTCCGAGGGGGTGAGCTGAGAGCAGAGCGCCTGCAACAAGGCGCTATGGCCCCAGCATCTCGCTGGCTGAGTGAGGCCAACCAGCTTGGTCTGGGCAGCGGGCAGGTGGGAGGCAGCCCCTCGTGGGGCTGGAGGGGGACTGGTCTGGAGCCAGTTCCTTGGCAGGTGGCTTCCTGGAAACTTCATTCACATGCTCGGGCCTTTGTGTCAAGAGAAGGGCTGGTCCAACGCCGGGATGCGCCGCCCGCCCCGAGGCCCAACCAGGGTGGTCCCTGCCTCTCTCCATCCTGCTGCCTCTCCTGAGACGCTGGCATGGAGTCCACGGTTTGACGGAGGTTAGGTATTGCGAGAAGTGACAGTTGCGGGTGCCGCCAACTCCGTCGAGTGCTGAGCTGATCCCAGGAAGAAGGCCGCAGCGGAGGCCTGGCCCCGGCCACTCTGGCCCCCAGGCCAGTCTCTGACGTGCTCCTGCATCTGGGGACGTTGTGTAACTGAATAGAGTTCAGCTGTCATGGGGCCAAGGAGCAGGCAGGTGACATGCAGGTGTGGTGACTTTTAGCCCCCAGGGCTGGCTGGTGGCTGAGCTGCTGGTGGCTGCCAAGGCAGAGCTGAGGTTCAAGGGCATGGCTGCTGCAGCCGGGGCTGCCCGAGGGTGGAGACGGCCAGGAGGGTCAGGCCAAAGGCCCTGGTCTCCCCAGAGGTGCCTGTGAGGAGCCGAGCACGGGTGTAGGCGGGCGGGCGGCCGGGTGCTGTTTGACTGCGGCGCAGCTTCTCGTCACACCGGGTACAGTCATGCCCGCCCCGCGTGGTTCACCTCCATGGTCACGGGGCCATCACGCCTCCCGCCGCTCAGAGGCCCACCTGGTCTCCCCTGGGACTGCCCAGCCGAGGAGGGGGACGTCGAGGAGGGCGGTGACCCCGTTACTCCACGTGGGATCCAGGAATTCGCTGGGGTGTCTGCTCCGAGTCGTCTGCGGGACGGGGAGGGGCGTTCCCTTGGTGGTGTTTCTAAAGCGCACCCCTGGCCCTCGGGGCGCTCGGTCTGTGCCCCCTTGTCCGTAAACCTGACCTGTTGCCACCCAAGTCCTGCAGCCTCCTCTCCCACTGGCTCGGCTCGGGAAGAGCCCGGGAGCCGCCCCTTCCCGGGCCGCGCCGAGTACAAGGTGTTTGGCCTCCAGGCCCCCGGCCAGTGAGGAGCTGGCCAGCGGCCTCTGGGCTCAGACACACCCTGGGCTCCCAGCACCGCTGCTCTTCCTGGACGAGCTGCTGTATCCTGGCTCTGACGCAGCGTCCCGGCCCCCCCGGGCCTCCGCTCCGGCCAGGCCTGGCTCCCGGGCTGCTCGGACAGGCCTGGGGCGCCCAGCGGCGGTGGGAAGGGGGCCTCGCAGGGGGCCGGCTCCGGTGGTCGGGGCCTCTGTGCGGCCAGCCGAGGCCAGGCTGAGGGAGGGAGGCCGGCCGGCCCTGCGGGGCAGTGGCGGGCGGAGCGGCTCCGCCAGGGCGACCCGGCCTGCGGACAGCGTCTTTGTCCTGGGCTTCCTCCCTGGTGGGCGGTCGGCACAGTCCGGACTCCTGACAGAGGAAGCCGACTTGGGCCGTCCCGTCTCCGGCCGTAACCGCGAGATCTAGGCGGAAACTGTAATTGGAATCTGCCTTTCCGGGGCCCTTGAACTTCAGATGGAGGTGCTCCAAGTGCACGCTGACCGCAGGTCCTCTGGCTTCTCTGGCCGGGCCCGTGCCGCGTCGCAGCGGCTCCGGGTGTTCAGGCAGCCGCAGTGTGTGCTCGGCTCTGCCCCCTGCGAGGCGGGTGAGAGGCCAGGGCTCGGGGTTATCCGAGGCCACTCCCGCTGTGCGGCCGGGCTCGTCTGCAGGGGAGGGTCGACTTGGGAGCTGAGGGCTGGAGGTATGGGGCAACCACAGGACTCCCGGGCCCGGTCCTCAGCTCAGGGCAAGGACAGGCTTGCCGCCGTCGGGGCAGAGCTGACAAAGATGGATTAAGATCCGGCTGGCTTGGCGTAGAGTGGGCACCGCGTTTCTGGTCACTGAGGTGGTTGGGAGGAAGCTGAGGCTTCTTGGCAGGGATGGAGAGTGGGCCTAGGGTTTGGCTGCATGGCAGTGTCTTCCCAAGGACACGGGTCATTTCCTTCCTGTGGGCAGTGGGCCCCCGAAAGGCCACACAGTGCGCTGGAAGAGGCTGGTTTCAATTCCCGCATCTTGTGCAAAGGCCCCGTGGTCAAGGAGGGAGCGCCATCCTGTGCTTCCCAGTGTCCTCACCCATGGCACCCTGCACACGGCCTGTGCCGCCACCACCTCCACCCACCAGGCAGAGGCACCCAGCCCTGGGTCACCTCCAAGCCCCTCCCCCTGGGCCACCAAGTGCAGCTGCGCTGACCTGCGCTGAACCTGCCTCTGGCAGCTCCTCTCCCGCTCCGGCAGGCGGAGCACACCTGCTCCTTGGCCATCGTTGTGGGCGCCGAGTGCCGGGACCAGGACCCTCACCGCAGCCTCCCACCTGGACCCTGGGCTCCAGCAGGTCAGCACCACCTGGCCCCCCCACCTAGCAGACCTTCAGAGGCCCTGGGCCGCCACCCAGCCCTCTCCGACCTCGAAATAGCCCTCCTCGCTCTCTTCCCACCCTGGACGCGCCCCTGCAGGCCGGTCTCCCATTGCCCTGTCTGTTCCTTGTAGGGCATGACCAGGCCTTGGCCTGACCCGGTGCTGCGAGTGCCTGCGTCAGCCAGGATCCCACATGTCGGCCCCGGAAGGACCCCTCTGCCCATCCGGGGTGGGGGCGGGGGCGCTGGGGACCCACTGCACCCCCTCCTCACCCACCCAGAGCTTGGCTCAGGAGACCCTCGCGCTAGCCCCTTCCCCAGGCCTGGGACCGTCGCCTCTGCCTTTACAGGGACTCCCGGTTCAGGCACCATCGGCCTGGGGGGCGCGCCTGCCCTTGGGGACCCTGGGCTGGTGCCATGCACTGCTAGGCTGGACCGCGGTCCCGAGGCCCTAGGGGTCTCTAGGAGTAGTTGTCCAGCTCATGGAGCCTCCAGGGGCCCAGGTGCAGGACCGCCTCTCCGTCCCCATCTCAGGGGCCTGAACCTCTGCATCGGAGGACAGGCGCAGGCGACCCCACAAGGTGGAGCCGCTGCTCTTCCCCGCCCCCGCCGCCCCGTGCTGTCCCAGCTATTGATGCTGAGGTTCTGAGGCAGCCAGGACTGATTAACTGTGCAAACTGAATTAGCTCACATCAAAGTTTGTGGGAGGCACCCTCCGGCAGCTTGTGTGCACAGCCTCTGGTTGCCAGGAGGCCCAGGCACCTCCCCGAGGCTGCGGTGCCAGCGCAGACCGTCCTGCGTCAGGTCTCAGCTCCGGCTCGTCCTGTCCCGCCCTCCCCCGACGCGAAGCCATGGTAAATGACATAAAAGCGGTTTTTCCAAGGGGTCGGAAAGGCGCGTGGGGGCAGCGGGCCACGTGCCTGAGACCTTGCATGGCCCAGCCGTGGTCTAGGCGCTGGGGACCGGGGGCCGGGCTCTGGTCTCCGTCCTGGGGCGCAGCTGTGCTAAAGGGGCCCAGAGAGCTGGGGTCTCGGTGGGACACCCGTGAGCTGGAGGGCCAGGGCTCGGGGACAGGGTGCACACTGACCCCTGGGGTGACCCTCTCCGACTCTGACCTGGACGGGGGTCGGGCCCCGGGCCCCAAAGAGCCAGAGGGTCTCTGACTGTCACCTCCAATTCCCCACGGGCAAGCCAGGGCAGCGGGATGTGTGCTGGGCCCGGGATGGGGAAGCCTGCCCGGTCCCACTTCTGTTCAGCCACGTGGCGCCTCGGCCCCGGGCCCCGGCTTGGCGGGAGGAACAGCCACGGGGCTCCTAGTGGTGGCAGGTGCCTGTCCAGTCTCTCACTCCTGCACCCCTTCAGGAGGGGCTTCCAGAGCACCCACCAAAGATGGGCACAGACCCCTGGCAGAGGGACCGGGGGCTGATCCTCAGCCCCGCCCTCTGTCCTCACGGGGCTCACATTCATGCCCCTGGGCACTCCCTGTGAGCCCCAGAACCTGCGAGTCTGGGGCTGGCGCCCTGGATGGGGTGCTGGTGCCAGGGGGCAGGGGTGCTGGTGCACACCTCAGCTTCCTTGGGTTGGGGGCTGGGTTGCCCCTTACCCAACTCAGGGTCTGTTTGTGATGGGGGAGAGGGTTTGGTTTCAGGTCAGAAATTCTTAGATAAATAGAATTTAAACTCCCCAGAGCGGAGTTCCCGTGGTAGCTCAGCGATAACGAGCCCAACTAGTATATGTAAGGATGCAGGTTCGATTCCTGGCCTCGCTCAGTAGGCTAAGGATCCGATGTTGCTGTGAGCTGTGGTGCAGGTCACAGACGCGGCTTGGATCCCCTGTTGCTGTGGCTGTGGTGCAGGCCGGCGGCTGGAGCTCCGGTTCGACCCCTAGATGGGGAACTTCGTATGTCGTGGGTGCGGCTCTAAAAAGCAAAATGAAGTTAAAAAATAAAAATAAAATCCCTAGAGCGGAAGTTCCTTCTGTGGTGTAACAGGATCAGCAGTGTCTCTGCAGGTTCGATCCCCAGCCCGGCAGTGGATTCAAGGATCCAGCGTTGCCGCCGCTGCCGTAGGTCACAGCTGCAGCTCGGATCGGATCCCTGGGCCAGGCACTCCATAGGCCGCAGTGTGGCCAAAAAGGAAAGAAAAAGAAAGCCTCCAGAGTGGGCAGGTGTCGGAGACAGGCTCAGAGCTGAGGGTGGAAGCTCTGGGTGGGAGGTGGGGGCCGGGGGCTGAGGTCCGGGGAGGGCGTTCCAGGCCAGGGGTCGAGGGAGTTTGTGTGAGAAGGGCCAGTGTGGGGGAGCATTCCCGTGTGTCAGGTGTGACCCCTGGCGCAGCTGTGGAGCGTGGCCCGGGTCGGGCACGTGGAGCCCCCAGGCCATGGCTGTGTGTCGCCAAAGCTTCACTTACGGAGTGGCCAGCGGGTGTGGCCTCCGCGCCGGTTTCACTGAGCCCTGTTCTGGGAGGGGCTCTACTTGCCCGGTGACCACGGCACCTTGCAGGGTTAAGGAGCCGTTTGCTGTGTGTCCGCGAGAGAGACTGGGGGCCTGGGCTGGCAGCCCCATGGGTCTAGGTGAGATGTGGCCCCTGCAGCCCCTCCCTCTCCTCGGGGCGTGTCCCCGCCGGGAAGGCAGGCCCCGGCCTGGTCTGATCCTCCTGAGCCCTGCCTGCGGTCCTGGCTCCAGTCCCCAACAGGCCCCCTGTGGCTTTTCTCTGCCCGAGCCCCAGACGCCGGGCCCCGTGGGGAGCAGGATGGGAGCAGCACGGGGGAGAGCATGGCCAGGACCCGGGCCTGAGTCTCGTCTGTGAATGGGGTGAACCCCTCTGGGCCTCCGTGTGCTCATCTCCCTCGGGAGGGCTCCGCAGGCCTGGTGATGCCCGGCTCTGACCCCTGCCGCCAGCCCGTTTCCTTGTCTGCAGCAGCCACACGCAGGCCAGGGCTGGGGCTCAACTTGGCACAGACGCCGGCTGCCCTCACCAGGCGTCACCAGGCTGCCCGGCTCTGGGAGCCTTCATCCCTCCCCTGGCCACGCTTTTTCCCGCAGCAGGGTGGAGCCTGGGGACTACCTGGGTGCCCCGTCACGGTCCCCCTTGCTGCACCGGCTGCTGCTGGAGTGGCCGTGGCGTCTGGTCCTGCAGATTCCTTCCTCCGCTGGCAGGTGGGCCTCAGCCTCAGGGCCCCTGCCTTGTTTCTGCTGAGCTCATTTTCGTGGTTACTCTCTAGAGCAGGCAGCGTTTGTTTCCACGTTACATGTGAAGCCCCCCCCTCCCCCTTTTCTTTTCTTTTTTTCTTTTTTTTTTTTTTTTTGCTTTTTAGGGCCACACCTGCAACACATGGAAGTTCCCAGGCTAGGGGTCTAATCAGAGCTGTAGCCGCCGGCCTACACCACGGCCACAGCAACGCCAGATCCAAGCCGCATCTGTGACCTACATACACCACAGCTCACAGCAATGCCAGATCCTTAACCTACTGAGCAAGGCCAGGGATCGAACCCACATGCTCATGGACACTAGTTGGGCTTGTTAACTGCTGAGCCACGACGGGAACTCCCAAAGCTCCCTTTCGAGTTGACTCTAAGTCGATCTGTAAAGGTGGTTGAGTTAAAGAAAAAACATGAAGCAAATGACAGACCTGGCAGGCACTCGTTCACTCCCCGGCAGCAGCTGGTGGGGGGTGGGGGCGGGGGCGGGGGGGGTGCCCCCCACGGCCGTGTTTAAGCCGCGTGAGGTGTGGAGAACCTTGGGCACAGAGACGCACTTCTCCAGTTGACCCTGCCTCCTGGCAGCGGGCGGGATCAGCCTGGCGGACAGACCCCAGTTGTGGCCCTTCTGCTGAAGCCTGGAAGGCCGGCTCGCGGCTGAGACCCGTCCGTCGAGGCATTGAACCCTCACCTGGGCCGCATTTTCCCCTGAGAAAGTGCAGGTTCAGAGAGGCGGGGCCCTGTCGTGCCCGGAGGAGCGGCTGCTCTGTCCAGGGTTGTGGGGCATCTTACTCCACAGCCGTCCACGCCCCGTCGGTCCCCGTAGCAAGGAGGCGCTCTCCTGGGCAGTAACCGTGCCGTTCGTCTCCTCTGAGTCTTCAGCACCCGAGCAGAGCCCTCAGGGAGTGCTGGGCGGGTGGCGGACACGGGACAGTGACGGGGAGGCGGTTGGCTGTCTGCAGGCCCCGGGAGGCCCACGGGGGGCACACACCCCGACGTGGGCCCTGAAGCCTGGGGAGGGTCCCGGGAGGAGCAGGTTCCGGAGGCAGAGGCCCCGGCACACGGAGGCCTGAGCCACACGTTCAGGGGCGGGGTGGCTGGAGCGCAGGACAGCCTTGCTGTCCTGTCCGGGACTTGGGGCTGAGGGGAGGGCGGTTGTGCCTTCTTGTTGCGATCCCGGGGGCCGGGGCAGCGGGGTAGGGGGGGGTCTCGCCTCCTGCGATGGACCCGCCACCGAGCGCGGGCCTGGCCCGAGGAGCTCTGAGGTCCTCTTCCGCCCGAGGGGACGGAGGCCTGCAGGAGAGCGCGTCGCTCTCCGCCCCCCCCCCCCCCCCCCGCTGCGGCCGCACCCTGACCACGTATGTCACCTCCCAGAGGTGGCATCTGGGCCACAGGCCACACACGGGGCTGTCTCTCCGAGTCCCGCCACACTGGTCCAGCCTGCGGCTGCCCCGTCTCAGACGCCACCCAAGCCGCTCTCAGCCGGCAGGTCAAGGAGCCCAGGTCCCGGGAAGGGGCGTGTGGGTGTGGCCAGGGGCGCACCGGCCACCCTGCCTGTGGGCGCCCAGCCCCCTCACTCCCGGGATCTGGGAGGGAGACTGTGGGACAGATGCCCGCGGCCCCCCCCCCCCCCCGCCCCTCCCTGCTCAGCATGAGATGCGGCCGCCGCACCGCAGCCCCGGAGCCGCACGCAGCTCTGGCGCCCAGGGGACCGGGGCGCGTGCTCCGGGCTCCCCGCCGCTAATGATGGCAGCTCCGGCAGTGATTTCCCTGGCTCGCAGCCTGACCCCGTGGTGAGGAAAATCACGGTGAAATTAAATCAAATCTCAAATGTTAAACCAACCAATTAAAAAAAGCAATCGCATAGAAACATGAATTTTTCACAGCCCCGTTGTTCACGCTGTCGGGACTAAAGTGTGCGAGGCAGGGCCTTCGGGCGCTCCCGGACACGGCCCGGACCTGCAGGTCCCGGACACGGCCCGCGTTCCAGGACCAGCCAGATGGAAGACACCCTTGCCCGGGCACCAGTGTCCTGGTTCATGGTGTCCCCAGCCCCAGCCCAAGGCGAGGCCTGGCCTGGCCGTCTGTCCCCCGAGGCAGCCTCTGTCCCCTGTGCTCGCTTCCTGGCCTTCGCGCTGGCTGGCTCGGCCTCCCCTCCCCTTCTCTTCCTGGCGGAGTCCTGAGCCAACCTCTTGTGTGGTGGGTCCAGGCCCCGCTACCCATCTGCCCACTCAGCGAGGCAGAGGCTTCGGTGGCAGCCGGTGGCACAGCCCCTTCCCCACCCAGGGAACCTGGGTAAGAACCCGCGTCTGTGCAGGACAGGCTGTGTCCACGGGTCGGGGGGCACCGGCAGGGAGTAAGTTCGGCCAGTGCCGCCCAGAGCAAGCTACAGGTTTCCAGCGCTCCCGGCCAAACTGCCCAGGACGGTTTTCACAGGACTGGAACAGATGACGCTCAAGTTTATACGGAACCATGAAAGACCCTGAACTTCCAAGGCAAACCTGAGGAAAAGGAACCAGCCGGGAGGCATGACCCTCCCAGACTTCAGACAGCGCTTCGAGCTGCAGTCACCAGAGCACTGCAGCGGCGGCGGCGGCGCCGGAGTTCCCGTCACGGCTCGGCGGTGGCACACCCGACCCGTGTCCAGGAGGACGCGGGTGCGGTCCCTGCCTCCGTAAGTGGGTGACGGATCCAGCGATGCCGGGAACTGCGGTGTAGGTTGCAGACGCGGCTCGGGTCTGGCGCTGCTGTGCCTGTGGTGTGGGCCGGCGGCTACAGATCCGATTCAGCCCCTCGCCTGGGAACCTCCATCTGCTGCAGGTGCGGCCCCCAAAAGACAAATATCCGTATTTATATATATCGATGGAACAGGAGAGAGTCCAGAGGTAAACCCACATGCCTTCAGTCAATTAATCTTCAACTAAGGCGGCGAGACTATCAAATGGGAAAGAGTCTTCTCAGCAGGTGGTGCTGGCGACCTGGACAGGGCGTGCGGATGAGTGACGTCAGAAGGCACCCCCACGCCGCGCGCGTAAACTCACGGTGGCCTGAGGGTTCAAACGCGAGGGAGACAGCGTGAAACTCGTAGAGGAGCAGGTGGGCAAAACGTTCTCTGTCCTGAGTCGTCCCAGGGTTTTCTTAGGTCAGTCTCCCGAGGCAACAGAAATAAAAGCAAAAAATAAAGCAGTGGGATCCGATGACACACAGAAGAGAAAACCACAAATAAAACGAAAAGGTAACTTACAAAGTAGAAGGAAATATTTCCAAAAGATGTGACCAACAAGGGCTTAATTTTCGAAATAAAGACAGCTCATAAAATTCAGTAACCAAAAACCCAAACACCCCAATTAAAAAATGCCCAGAAGACGGAAACAGACCTTTCTCCAAAGAAGCCCTACAGATGGCCCACAGGCTCCTGAAAAGCTGCTCAGCATCGCCAGTTATTAGCGAAATGCAGGTCAGCAGCGCAGTGGGTGCCTCCTCACCCCAGTCAGAACGGCCGTCATTAACAAGTCCACGAACGGCAAATGCTGGAGGGGGTGTGGAGAAAAGGGAACCCCCTGCACTGCTTGCAGGAGTGTAAATTGTTAGAGCCACTGTGGAGAACAATAAGGAGGTTCCTTTAAGTAAGTAAGAATAGTGCTACCTTATGATGCTGTGGTCCCGCGCCCGGGCATATAATTCAGAGATACACGTCCCCGTCCCCCCCCCCCCCCGCCCCGCCGTGTTCATTGCAGCACCATTCACACCAGCCAAGGCATGGAAGCAGCCTACACGTCCTTTGACAGAGGAGCGGAGACAGAAGGTGTGGCACATACACTCGGTGGAATACGACTCAGCCCTGAAAGAGCATGAAGTGGTGCCATTTGCAGCAACATGCGTGCAGCTAGAGATCTTACGAAGCTAAGTCAGAAGTCAGACAAAGACAAACATGTGACCTCTCTTATGTGTGGAATCTAAAACATGACACAAAAAGGAGTTCCTGTCGTGACTCAGCAGAAAAATGAATCTGACTAGCATCCACAAGCACGCAGGTTTGATCCCTGGCGTCGCTCGGTGGCTTAAGGATCTGGCGTTACCATGAGCCGCGCTGCAGATCGCAGACTTGGCTGGGATCTGATCTGACGTGGCAGCGGCATAGGCCAATGGCTACAGCTCTGATTCAGCCCCCAGCTTGGAACTTCCATGTGCCGTGGGTGCAGCCCTGAAAAGATAAAAAATAAATTTAAACAATATGCAGAAAAGAACGTATCTGTGAAACAGAAGCAGGCTCGTAGAGAACAGACTTGCGGTTGCCGTTGGGAGGCGGATTGGGAGGTGGGGAGCAGCAGAGGCAAACTTACATACCGCGTGGATAAACAGCGAGGCCCCCTCTAGAGCCCAGGGAACCCCGTGCGGTCTCCCGTGATGAACCGTAATGAAGAGAAGATAAAAAGAATATGTGTGCGCGCAACTGAATCACTTCGCTGTGCAGCACGAGCTAATACAACGCTGTAACTCAACTGTACCTCAATAAAAAATAACATAAATTTTTAAAAGGCGTGGTTCGGCCACCTCTCCACGCATCCGCTGGTGCTCGTGGCCTGTCCGCCTGTCCTGGGCTGCCCTCCTAAGGGTGGCAGTCAGGAGGCCAGGGAGCTCACAGGCTGAGCTTCCTCTCGGCCACCTGGCCCAGGAGTGCAGGCTGAGACACGCAGGCACACGCTGCTGCTGGAGAGGCCGTAGCCGCCCGGACCTCGTCACAGACAAGGGGCTCCTCGGGGCGTCCTGGGGTCTGGCCGCCCCAGCCACCTTGCCCAGAAGGGCGCCGGGAGCTCTCTGCAGTGGGGGTGGGGGACTCCCGCAGGCACTGGGTGCTCGTCGGAGACGCGTGGGTGCTGTGAGGAGAGGCCGGAGGCAGGGGTCAGGCCCGCTGAGCAGCAGCCCCGCTGGCTGGCCTGGGGGAGGACTGGTGGCTGGGGTACACCCGTCCCTCCCAAGACGGATCACCCTGGATCTCGGGGACCAGGCCCGACGTGGCAGGAAGCGCAGCAGGGGAGAGGAGGTGGCCCGCAGCCCTCAGCCAAGCCCTGAAGGTGTCCTGCAGGCCCCGGGGGAGGGCGGGTCACACACACACACACACACACACACACACACAGCCCCGTCCAGCCCTCCCCCTGGGCCGTGGCAGGTGTGGTGGGCCTTCTTGGAGCTTGGCACTGCTGATGGGGGTTCCCTCGGGTGAGTTCTGCCCCAGTGGTGCTCCTGTCTCCTGGAAGGACGCTGGGCCCTCCCAGGGAGGGAGCAATGGACAGCGGTGGGCTGTCCCCCCCAGGCCCAGAGCCACCTGCCCCTGGGGAGCCGCAGCATCGCGGTGCACATGCAAATCTGGCAGGTTTGGGGGCCAGATTGGGCAGCACTAAGCCTGCCTGTGTCTGTCCCATCCTGTCTGCTGAGAAGAGTTGGGGGCCTGGGGCGGGAGTTCCCCCAAAAGGCCGCTGCGGGAGAGGGGGCCTGTGCCAGCTGTGGGCGTGGCAGAGGGCGGGGCCTGCGGGCAGGGAGGTGGGCGGCGGGGCTCTGACCCTGGGCAGGCCCAGGCCCCTCATGCCCCCGGGTTCAGAGCCCGACACGCAGGTGCAGGTCCGCAGCCGGAGCTCAGAGGCGTTGGGGCGGGGGGGGCGGGGGGGGCGGAGGTGCTGGGGAGTGAGAGGCCTCAGCCGCCCTGGACGGAGCAGATGAATGTGCCTGGTGCTCGGGGATCGAGCTGGTAATTACACTTCACCGCGAGTGCCATTAATCGTGGCCGGCGCCACAGCTCACCCCGCGGGAGTCGGGTGAGGAGAGGTGTGGAAGGCCGTTTGTTACCCTGACGGACTCCGGGGCAGCCAGGCAGCCACACCCCACCTGCCCCGCCCTCTCAGCCCCACCGCCCAAGGACCGAGGCCCCCGGGCCCCTGAGCTCCCCCCGCCCCACACCCATCCCGGGATCCCCAGGCCCGCCGGGGAAGCAGCAGGGGAGGTCTGTCCAGCAGTGTGGTCCCCACGGTGCCTGGGCCCGGTCTGCCCTCTGTTGCTGCACGGGGGTGGGGGCAGGCTTCAGCCCAGTGAGCTGAGCGGCATCACCCACGGAGCAGGGTCCCCGCCCTTAGGAGGTGGCAGTGTGGACTGGACCGCCTCTGAGGGCCCGGCTGTCTCAGGACCCCAATGGGCCTGGAACCCTCTGCCCTCTGACCCCCGGCCTGAAGGCTCCCCGCCCCAGGGCAGGTCCCCCTGTGCTGACAGCCTTGCCTGGCGTGGCCGGCTGGTGAGCGCGCACACTGGCCTGGGTGGCCACCAGCGGGAACACCGCTTCCTGCGGCCGGATCCACAGCGCCCGGACCCCCCCTCTGCTCCCGCCACCCCCGCGTCCCCAGGCCACACGCCTGTCACGGGGAGCCGCGCCGCAGACGCGGGGTGATTTAGTGGTATGATTACTTCCTAATGCAATACCTCACGGAGCTTTTTATTAGATTCCCGCCTTTGCTTCCAAGTGCTCTTTGGAAATAAACACCTGGGGCTGTTGTACTTCTCACCACTCAGTTTAATTAACTTTCAAATCACGTGATGTCCCCAGACCACTCTGAGATGTGGGCTCTCCAGGCCAGGCTGGGGCCTGCATGCCGTCCCCCCCCCCCCCAGCAAGAGCCGCCAGCGCCTTCTCGGCAGGAGTGGGGTGTCCACCCGCAGCCCTGACACCACGGGGGCTGCTCAGACAAGTGACGGAGCAGGCAGATGCCAAGACCAGCTCTGCGAGCTGGGGGGTGAAGGACGGGCCTTGCAAAGCTTAAGAAAAGTTAAATGGGATTTCCTGTCATGGCGCAGTGGTTAACGAATCCAACTAGGAACCATGAGGTTGTGGGTTCGATCCCTGGCCTTGCTCAGTGGGTTAAGGATCCAGCATTGCCGTGAACTGTGGTGTGGGTCGCAGATGTGGCTCGGATCCCGCGTTGCTGTGGCTCTGGCGTAGGCCGGCGGCTACAGCTCCGATTAGACCCCCGGCCTGGGAACCTCCATATGCCGCAGGAGCGGCCCTAGAAAAGGCAAAAAAAAAAGAAGGAAAGAAAAGTTCAACGGCGATGAAGAAAAATACATAGACAGTACAGTTTAAGGACGGACCAGGGGGCTCGAGACCTCCCAGATCCAGATTCTGGATTGGGTGCCTCGCTGCTTTGGTTGTGCTGCTGGAGGTGTGAGGCGCGGCTGCTCGCAGTCCCGTGGCCTTGAGGCAGATGTTTCTTATCTCTAGGGCACAGGGACACTGGCGACAGCTCTCCGTGCCGGTCGCCCGGAGAAGCGCGTGTGCCTGTGCCGGCAGCTGCCCTCCTTGCGCTGACTCCGCATTCCGCGTCCTCCCGTGATCTCTCAGTTCGTGCCCGTCCCTCTTCCGGCCGCTTTCGGCCCAGTTCCCGTAGTTGATCGTACACGAGCCGCGTGCTGGTTTGCAGCCACTTCAGACCTGAGGAAGCTGTTCACCCACGGGCAGGCAGATGGCTTCTCACAGTCACCTCCATGTGGCACAGGTCCGGTGGCACCGGCCCTCTTCTCCCCAGCATCCTGCTCTCGCAGCCTTCCCACTCTGTCCCCCGGTCACCCAAGGCACCAGGGCTGTTTGAGAATAAGCCGGGGCCTTTGGGCTGTTTTCTGGGGGTGGAGGGTTCACAGCCCAAGGAACGCTGAGCCCGGAAGGAGTCGTCCTGGTGCCCCTGCCGTGCACGTCTGCCCGCGTGGTCCTGACTCTGCCCACTGGTGTGGTTTGGGTGGTAATTGGTGATTTGCCAGGAAATCCTCCATTTCCCCTCGAGGCTTCAAATCAGTGCTCTCGCCGTGTCTACGATGGGGGGTGTCAGCGCTCTTGCCATTTCTGTGATGGGGGTGACAGCTCCCCGTGTGGGGCGTCTCCATCGGGGAGGGGCACAGAGAGCCCAGGGCTCCGGCCGCCTCCCCACAGCAGACGGTGGAGGCGAGTGTGCTGCCTGGTCTGTGCGGGGGCGGGCGGGCGGGGGGCACCAGAGGAGGCCACGCTCAGTGCCGACCCCTGGCCCTGCCCATCTGAAGCCTCGAAGCGAGTCCCCCCGGCAGTTTCCTGGAGCCCCTAGGAGGAGGGCGGTCACTGTCCATGGGCGACCCGGAGCAAGGGCGCCGGCGTTGGCGAGGACCGACTTGTCCCCGGGCAGAAGACCAGGCGCTCGTGTCCATGGCCGCCCCTCGCCCCCGCTCATCGTCTTCAGACGAGGGGCACCAGTGCCACCCTGGCCTCTCAGCCCAGCAGAGGGGACCCCGCCGGGAGCAGGCGGCTGCCTGGGGCCGGGCCGTGCTCGCCACACCTCCTGGGATGCAGGCTCCACGGGGCAGCCTCCGCCACCACCGTGAGTGGCCCGAGGTCGGGGCCCCCGGGGCCTGGCAGCAGGAACTGCAGCCTGGAAATCCGAGCACTGCTTTGGAGCCGGGACACGGGGGACCCTGGGACGAGGCAGCGGAGTGCTGGAGCGCAGGCCCTCCAGCTGCTCAGGAAGGCAGATTCCCGGGGAGGTCACAGGCTCGGCTGAAAGCCAAGCCCCGTGTTCCCTGAGCCAGCGTGGCTGTTGCTTCTCGGAGAGGGGGGCCCCTGTGCAGCCTTGCGTGGTGCGTCCTGAAGGCAGCCGCCCTCCTCTTACGCTCACAGGTGACCCTGTGCATCGGGCGGCCCCAAGGCCAAAGCCTCGCCACACCAGGCAGGGCGGGAGCCTCGCCAGCTTTGTGCCCATCCCCTGTGAGGCCCGGGTGTGGGGGCTGCTTCTCAGTCCCATCCAGTTTTCAGCTGTGGGGACCCTGCCCTGGTGGCTCCGCGGGTGCAGCCCCGGGGGCGGGGCGTGGGCAGGCTGCACGCCCGGCTCACAGCCCGGAGCCTCTGGGACTGGACGCTCTCAGCTGAGTTCCTGATCGCGTAAGCGTGGCTTATTCTCCTGTGCAGGTCACGCTGCCTGCGACAAGGGTGTCCGAGGGAGGCCCGCGCGTGAGCAGCCCTGCCTGCGCGGGTCGGCGCGTGTGCAGCACCTGTGTGAGCGCGCATCTGCGTGTGAACCTGCACACGCTCACGGGCCGTGACGGCGGAGGCGATGGGCTCGTTGATCCTTGGTGGTCTGAAGCTTTCCTCCTCGCGCCCCCGGGGTGACGTGTTGTCTGCAGAGGGAGCGTCACCTTACAGCACAGAGGAGACGTGAGCTGTTGGCCGTCCTGCTCGGACCGGACCAGTGTCCTGCGGGTGGCCTGGGCTCGCGGGCACCACGGAGACGTGGCATCCCCCGGGTACTGAGGGCAGCAAGGTCACCACCAAGGCTCTGGCCGTGTCCTCGCTTGACCCAAAATTACCTCAATTCCTGGTCGTCTCCAGGGTGGGCCCTCCGCTCTGTCCTGAGCCCAGTGCCCCCGCGCCGGGGCTGGTGACACGCAGGAGTCCACCCTCACCCCGTCTCCCACCCCTGGTTCAAGAGGACACGTCCTCTGCAAGAGAGGCCATGCCGAAAGCACAGCGCCAGGGGGTCAGCGGGGGGTGCCCTCGGCCTTGCTGGAGCCACTGGCAGCGTGGGGCTGGGGCTCGGGTCCTGTGGGTGTCTGGGGTTCTGAGGAGCTGAAACAACCAATATTTAGGCCAAATTTCCTAAATTTGAACCATTGGCTCATATCGGCAAATCACATCATGCAGCAAACCAAGCACGTGTGTGGGGCTCAGCCCGTGAGCCACCGTCCCAGGCCACAGGTTCCCGTGCCTGTTCTCAGCAGCGGGGCTGCCGATGGCCCGGGGCCTCTGTCACCACGGCGGGCGGCCTTCCTCCTGCACCTGGCTGGTCGGTGCCCTGACCCCACACACGCTGGGGAAGGGGGAGGTGGGGGCCAGGTGGTAACATCCGTGTGCTCACGTGGGCGTGAGGACGGCACGGGTCCCTGTGGTGGATTGAAACCCGTGTTGGAGTGTGTGCAGACAGGGCCGTCCGTGTCTGGTTACACCCTTAGTCCTGGCGAAGCCCACGGGCCTGGCAGTTGGGGGCCGGAACACAAGTGTCCCAGAGACCCCGGCCTGGCCCCCTTGGTGCTGACCTGGGGTGGGTCTGGGTGAGGTCGGAGCGTGGACTCATGGCCTACAGTGGGGTCACACGTGGCCCCCATCTCCATCACTGTCGGACGACACCCCCCCCCCCGCCCCCGGGTTCGAGGGTCTGTCCTGGGAGCAGATTCTGAGACTGTGCAGGCTGCTCTCGGAAGGGGCCTCCGCATGGCCCAGGGCTCAGTGTCAGCGCCGGAACCTCCAGCTGGAGGTGGACTCCTAACGTTGAGTCAGGGAGACCCATGTGCTTCTTCGAGGGCCAGCTCTGCAGGTTCCCCCAAACCACTGCGCCCCCGGTCCCCTCCACGTCCAGCTCTGCCGGCCTCACCCCCGGTGCCTGGTGCTCGGCTCCAGAATAAAGCAGCTCCGGCAGCTCCGGCTCCAAGAACATGCCGCGTCCTGCAAGTTGGTGCTTACTCGACAGAAAGGCCGGCGGAGTCGGGAGAGATGCGTGATGTTTCAGACCCCCCACCCCCGGAGAGCCATCTCCGCTTCCCAGGACAGCCGGGCACCTTGGGGTCCTTTATGAAATCATTTCTGAAATTAAATCACAGAGAGATACCTGCAAGAAGTGAGGAAATTATTCTCACTCCATTCTTGGGGCCAAGTTGCAAATCAACTGCAGAATATGTTTTGAAATTCCCTTTTTAAATGAATGCGGTCAATGAAAATGCGGAGCTATCAGCAGCACGTGCAGTCTCCTATTGCGAGATGAAGAAAATCCCGTGATAGAATTCAAGCCCCATGGAACGGGTCTGAAAGCCGAGAGCAGCCTCGCACAGGCCGAGGTGCTGATGAAACGGAAAATGCACTTCACACGCTCTGCACACGCAAATTGCATCCGTCAGAGCGTTTTTGCAGAGAATGAAGCACTTCCTCTCTTTTGCGCTCGTTGTCTGGGGGGGGGGGTGGGGGGTGCCGGGTCTGGGGCTCCGCCGATGAACGCGCACAGCAGCTCCTTCCTGAGGCTGGAGCGGGGCTGGGGGCTCAGACCCTCTGCTTCTTTGTCTGAGGGGAGCCCTGGGGCGGGGGGGAGGCCCTCCCTTGGTGGTTTTGGTATTGTCCTTTGCGGCAGTGAGACGCCATCCAGCCAGGGCAAGGGGCACCCCTGCCCGACCCATGCCCGGATGTGTGAGCCTTTGCGGAGCTGGACCCGCTGGGGAGGGCACAGAGGACGACCTGGCCTTGGGGAGGTTCCTTGGTGGAGGGACAGAGCTGTCTCCTCCCCTCGCCTCTGGCTTCCCCCGGAGGCTGGACGGCGACGCCTCAGGGCAGGCCCCGCAGTTTAGCTGCAGCGAAGGGCCCATCCTGGCCCCAGGCACGGTCTCCTGGCAGCTCTGGAGAGAGCCGGGCGGGGCCGGCAGCTCGGCTCCGCGCCCACCCCGGCCCCCACCCAGTCCTCAGACCCGCAGGCCCTGCGTCCTCTGCTCCTCTCCTGGCTTGCGGGCGCTACCCCCACCCCCAACCCGCACGGTCCCCCTGTACCAGCATTGAGCAGGTTGGTTGGGGGTCGGGTGGGGGTTGGTTTTCAGTTGGTTGACTTGCGGTGGCCGTCGGGTTGGCTGAAGGAGTGGTGGGGCCCAGGTCGGAGCCACTGCCGCTCCAGCCTTAGGATTCAGGCTGCACGGGTCCTGCTGCAGCATCCAGCAGCTGCAGCCAGGCCGTAGCCCCACACGCTGTGCCGAGGCAGTGGTGGGGTTTGGGGGCAGGGTGGGGGGGGCGCCTGAGCAGCACCTTTGACGGCGGCAGCACCTGTTTGCGGTGACAGTGACCGTGCTCTCTGGCCACTCACAGCCACTGGCCTTGCATCCTGACAGCAGCCTGTGGGCTGTGGGCTTAGCCCTGCTCACAGAGGTGGGGCTGCAGCTCAGGGAGGGGCCCCAAGCCTCCCCCACCAGAAGCCCTGAAGGGAAGAGGCTGTCAGACACGGGACCCTCTCTGCACGGTACCCCACCGCGTGCCATGCCCGGCTGTCCTGGGGCCTCTGGGAGCTCTTCTGCAGACTGTCAGGCACCCAGGTGGCCTCGCCCTGGCCCCCCTGACATCCAGCTGGACCACCGATGGCCCTGCTGTGTCCCGGTCCCCGCAGAGGTCAGTGTGCCTGCGTCCTGACAGGACGTGAACTGGAGCAGGGCCCGCGTGGCAAGGCTCAGCCCACCAACCCAGATGCCTTCAAAACTGCCGGCTTTTTTCATTGCCTTTTCGATCCCAGTGAAATTGTGCTGATTTCTGTGCGTTTTCTGGCCGCCACCACCACCAGGCCCGTCCCTTTGCTTTTGTTGCTCAGCCCCTGCAGAAAACCAGACCTCCTGGGTCCTCTCGCCGAGGTGACGGGATGGTGGCGTCGGGAACGGGCACAGGTGCGGAGCCCGGAGGGAGGTTTCAGGCCCTGGCTTGGGCTCAGCACCCGCACGGCTCACCAAGGGGGTGGCTGTTCCTCAGACCGGGACTCTGCAGCCCTCTCTCCGGGAAGAGCAGTCCTGACCAGACCTGCTGCTTCAGAAATGAGTCTGCAGGCCTGATCTCCACACTCACCATATTAGCAAAAAAACCCAGGAGCAACCATGCACTTCAGCAATGAGTTGTTTTAATTGCATCTTAAAATAGAATTGCAATAAAGAACTTTAAACTGTGACTAACCAACTGTGTTTAAGGGACCCCCCCCAGCACAGCCAGACGCGGGCAGGCTAATAAAGTCTGCCCACTCACCAAGCCGCAGCCCCTAGCGGGGCACCGGGGGCCTCGGCCCGCCTGGCCTCCCCGGCCCTTTCCCACGTCCGGCCGCGCCGTGCAGGGCGGGCACTGCCTGGGCCTTGAAAACAGGAGGGAGAAGGGTGCCCCGTGGAGTTGCTCATCGCCCTCAGAGGCTCTCTGGTCCCCACACACCCTGCCCTGCGCTCCGGGCCAGGACTCTGCTCCTCTCTGCGGGGACCCTGGGGGTGGGCTGCGTGTGGGCGTCTGACCGAGGACCACGGCAGGGCCGGGCGGGAAGGGCCGCTCCCAGGGGCTGGGCAGGCCTGGCCTGGCGGCTGGACCCCACCGGTGCGGAGCTGGGGGGTCCTTTCCTGCTGTCAGGAGCCTGTGGTCCAGCTGAGGGCAGAGCGGAGCCGGCCCGAGCAGGATGCCCAAGGGCTGCCGCCTTGGCACGGCGGGGTCTCCGCAGGGCGGGGCCGCGGCCGCAGGAAGCACAGGGCTCGGGTGGGCAGAGCCGGGGGTGAAATCTGTTGCTGTTTCCTCTCGTTTAATTACCGGCGTGGCAGTTGCAGAGTTGAAATGGAGCTTAAAAAGCCTTTGTGAGTAATTAGTGTCAAAAACACAAGATCTACAAAGCCATAAACTCGCAGCCTGGTGATGTTACCAAGAACTAATTAAAAAGGAAAAGGAAAAATTTCCTTTTGTGATCGGGTCTTCAGCCCTGCCAGGGATGATAAAAAAACAAGGCAGTGTGGACATGATGCGAGGCCTGGGGTCGGGGGCGGTGGGCACGAGGCCGGTGGCACACGTGCGGGGGCCTGGCTCCCGTGACCTCCGCCGGGCGCGCCTGTGGTCCCCCACCCCACCCAGGCCTGTCGGCCGGCTGAGGGCAGGACAGAAATCCAGCCGCCTCAGAACACTTGGCCGATGCTTGTCCCGAGGGATGGAGTCGCCTCAGGCCTGGCATCTGCCACCTCGGAACTCGGTGCAGACACTCCCGCCGCATCTGGCCTGCGAATAACTAACCCTCCGCCTCACGGTGGCAGCGTCAGCCCAAGGCGGCTGCTCTGCCCGGCCCTGGAGCGTTCTGGAAGCCCAGTCCCAGGAATGTTCTTACCCCAGAGCCAGCAAAATGCACCCAGCACCGCGGCCCCCCAGCAGCACTGGGCACCGGGCAGAGCCAGACCTGCCCTGCCGCCTGAGACGCCCCTCAACGCCCACGCCCTCCGTCACCTGGCCTCGGCGCCCGGACTCTCAGCCCCCGGGCCCGGTCCTGCCGTCGGTGTGCCGCGGATCTGGCGCGGGACCCGGCGTCCGGTGTCCGGTGGCAGCGGGGAGGCGGTGCTGGTGTGCGTGGGGACAGAGCCCCCTCCCGGAGCCCAGGTCGCTCTGTCCCTGGAGGGGCCCGTGGCCGCTGGGTCATGGTGCTGGAGGCCCGTGCTGCAGACACCTGTCCAGCCCGCCGTGACCAATGGAGGAGCAGTGTGCGGGGCAGCTGCGCTCGCGGGCCCACGGGGTCACGGCCAGGAGAGGGGCGGGCGCGTCGGGCAGCGGGACCGTGGGGGCGGCCGGGGCTGGGGCGCGGCGTCCAAGCGGCCGGCCCAGCCTTTTGTCAGCCTTTTTTATCCCGAGGTGTTTCGTGTTTTGCCTGTGCTAAGTTTGTGCCTCTGCTTCCACTTTGTTGGGAGCGTCTGAAAACAGCTCCGTCGTGTGTGTGGCCTTTTGTCTGGCGCCTCACTGTCTCACGCGCTGGTTCTGACGGCTCTTGGACGTGTCGTGTTGGCTTTTCTACAGGCAGCGGTGCCGTCCGTGGATAAGGGCCGGCGCTTCCGCAGGGGCGGTCTGGAGGGTTTCCTGCTTTTTCTCGCCTTGTTTCCCTGGCCAGCTCCTCCAGAGCTCCAGTGAGTACACGTGTGGAGGGAGCATTCCTGCCCGCGGTCCAGGCTGAAGGGACACTTCTGATCGTGCGCCGAGCGTGGTGTCAGCTGAGGGTTCGTCGGAGAGGCCCTTTAGCACGCTGAGGACCTTGTGGTCTAAGCGTCGTCGGCCGAGGGTTTTTTGGAGGAATGCGTGCTGGCTTCGCTCACGTGCTGTCTCTCTGTCTGCTGGGATGGTGCGGCTGTTTGTCTTTCCTTTGTTAACACGTGGAATTACTCTGATGGACTCTGACGGCCGGCCGGCCGCGCCTTCCTGGGTCCACTGCGCTTGGCTTGTCTCTTGTGCACGTTGCTGGACGTGCATGGCGCGCTGTTTGGTTTCGCGTTTCTGCGTCTCCGCCCTGAGGATTGCTGGACTGTGATTTTGCCCTCGCAGGGTTGTCGTCTGATCGTGGCGGCACGGTGACGCGCATCTCCCAGCACGAGGTGGAAAGCAGTCCTCCTGGGTCCCCGCACCGGGCACGGAGCCCGGGTGTTCTGTCCTCTGGGAGTGCTGCACGGCATCCGTCAAGAAAGCCGTCCAGCCTTGCTGATTTCTTTGGGAGGTGTTTCCCTACAAACGCGTTTTCCTTGCTAGCCATTGGACCATTCAGGATGTCTTTCCTTTTCGGTCTTTCGAAGAATTTGTCCGTTTTATCTAAGCCACCAAACACATTTTGGCAAAACGTTGTTCGTAAGGTTTCCTTTTTGTCCTTCGAGGGCCCGTAGAATCCGTAGGGCTGTCCCCGCTCTCATTTGTGACGCTGGTAAATTGTGTCTTCTTTTATTCCTGACTGACCTGGCCGCTCCATCAATTTTATTCGTCTTCCGAAAGAAGCCGCTCTTGGCTGCGTGCTTTCCAACGCTTTCTGTCTGCTGTTGCACTGATGATGCTTTGATATTTACTTCCTTCCTTCCGTTGCCTCTGGGTCTCTTCTGCCCTTTTTTATTTTCGTTTCTTAAGGTAGAAGGTTTCTCCTTTGCTAATTTAGACACTTTGGCGCTAAAAATTGTGATATTTTGTTCTACCTTCATTTGGTTCCAAGTGCTCATTTCCCTTCTGCTGTTTTTCCCTTTGGCTCATACATTATTTAGCGGTGTGTTAGTAAGTTCCCAAACATTTTGAGATGTTTCCAGATGCATTTCTGTTATTCGCTTCTGATGGACTCTCATTGTGGTCAGAGAATCCAACTTTGTATGACGCGAATCCTTTTAAATGTATCGAAATTTGTTTCAAGGTTCAGAATGTCCTTTCTCTGGGTAAATTACTTGCAAATGATTTGTGTTCTGCTGGAGTGTGCTTCAGATGTCAGGTCAGGTTTGTTTGTTGTTTTGATGTCCTCCAATCCTCTGTGCCCTTGCTGACTTGCCGTCTCCCTCCCTGCCGGTAGAGAAGGGGGTATTGAAATCTCCCACGACAGTCCTGGCCGTGTCGCTTCCGTCGTGCATTTCTCTTCACTCTTATTTCTGGTGATAATTAACTCCCGTTTTCCTTTCGAACTGACCTTTCGCCTCGGTAGTGCTCTTTGCCCTGAAGTGTACTTTGCGTGGTATTGGCGTGGCCACTCCTGCTCTCGGCTTTTGTTGGAATAGCGCGTCTTTTCCACACGTTTACTCTTTCGTGAGCTGCGTGTAGTGGAGCCTTGCATGTGTATTTCGTGTGGCAGTCTCTGCCTTTTCACGGGGGTCTTCGGGCCCCTGCATTTAAGCCGACCACCGCCCTATGCCCAGGTCTCATCATTTGTTTTCCGTTCGTCCCATGCTTTGTTCCTCTTTTTCTGCCTTCTTTAAGATTAATGGAATAATTTGTACAAATGCATGGATCTCCTTTCTGACTTGTTCATCATAACCTCATCTTGCTGCTTCTCAGGGTGCTTTAGGCCTCGTACTGTGCCTCTTTTCCCAGGTGACTTCAGCTGCCCTAACGCCACCCCACATTGACCTGAAGAGGCTCCGACTGTGTACCCCCCCCCCCGCCGCGCTGTCCCACTGCCCACTGGCTTTCATTGTTTCCAGCGTGAGGTCTGCTGACAGCCCCCTGTGCCCCTCTGATCACGTGTCTGGTTTTCTCTGGCTGCTGGAAGAATGTTGGTGGCTGGTTTTGAGTGATTTGATGACAGTGTACTTTGGTGTCATTTTCTTCCTTTATTTTTTGAGCCGGGAGGGTTCACTGACCTGTTTGGATGCGCCAGTTCACGCGTGTCGTCACATTGCGAATGCTTTGGGCTGTTACTTTTTTCCGAGTGTTGTCTTCTGTCCTCCTGGGTTGATAACCCGTCACTGCGTGACAGAGTGCCCCCAACCTTGGTGGCTCGGCCCACCCCCGCCTCAGGGTCTCTCACAGGCTGTGGTCAGACTGGCGGCCAGAGCCGCAGTCCCCCCGCACCCCGACCGGGGCAGGGGCGAAGGGCTTCTCGTTCACTCACCTGTGTGGGCCTCGGGCCCTTGGGTCCTCACGTTCATCGTGGCACCTCGCTTCGTCAGGGGCAAGACGCAGACGGGGAGGGCCCCGCCGGGTCGCCGTCCACCCTGATGTCACCTCAGAAGTGACATCCCATCTCAGAGTCACACCCTAGGGTAGCAGGTTGCACCGATGCCAATTCCAGGAGGCAGGGTTTGCTGGGAGCCGTTTTAGCAGCCGCCTGCCCGTGCGTCTCAGCCTCTGCTTCAGGGTCTCTGTAGGGTGTGTGGCGCGTCCCTTGGTGGCCCCACGGCCCGTTCCCAGAGCCCCTCCCTTTCCTCCTCCTCCCCTCAGCCTCCCTCCCTGCCTCCCCCCTTTTCCCTCTCTCTCCCCCCACCCCCCTCATTCCGATTGGCTTCCGCTGCTGTGTTTTCAGGTTCACTGAACTTCTGTCCACGACGGCTGGTCTGCCCTTAACCCACAGGACACTTCCCATCGGGGGGGGGGTCTTCCCTGTAGAAGCTCCCTTGCTCTCTCTTCTCTCTTCCGCTTTCTGCACACCTGGAGTAAAGTCATAAACTGATTTAGGGTCACCTGCTGATTCCAGCACCAGTCTCAGTTCTGAATCGATTTCTCTTGACTGCTTTCTCTCTCCCAAGATCGTGTTCTCCTGATTTTTGCGTGTCTGTCGTCGTTGATGGGTGCGAGCGTGGTGAATTTTGTCCTGCTGGCCTGGGGGGCTTCTCCTGCTCCTGAGTGTTGTTCAGGGTGCTGTTAGTTACCCGGAAATACCATGGTTCTGAGGTCCTGGCTCAGGGTCTGGGAGCAGGACCAGAGCGACCTGTAGGCGCGGTGACCGTGCTCTTGCCAGGGGGAGGCGCTTTGTGGTTCCCCGCCCTCTGACGATGGCCTCTTCTGGTGTGGCTGGCAGGGACAGGACTGTTTGGTCTGGGCCAGCTTCTCCCGCTGTTGGGGGCTTGCTCTAATCCTCTTGGGTTTATCTCCTGGTCTCAGGTGGTTTCCTACACGTGTGCTCCGAGTGCTCAGGGACCCCTGCGCCGTCCGTCCTCCAGGCGTGGCTCTCCTCTCGGGCCCTCGGCCCTGCACCCTCTGGCCACCGGTCTCCCCAGACTCAGCTCAGGGAGTCCAGCCTACCTGGCCCCCCCCCTCACGGTGCCCAGAATGTCCCCTGAGGAGTAAACTGGGTTGTCCCAGGGCTTGCCTCCCATCTCCCAGGACCCCTGCCCCTCGTGCCCTCACATCCCAGGACCTAAAAGCACCGTCTTGTCTTTGTGTCTCATTTTTCTGGTTATTTCAGGCAGGTGGGTGAATCTCCCTATTTTTTCCCAGAGCTGCCCATCATCTGAGCCCACCACCCACCTCCCGGGTGGGAACACAGACACGTGTCCCCACGTCAGTGGAGGAGAGTCCAGCTCAGAGAGGTGGGTGAGGTGCCCGAGCGGAGCAGCCAGCGTTGAACCCAGCTTCTGAGGCTCTGTCTCTGCCGTTGGTCCAACGACGTGGCTCTCGAGGCAATTCTGTGGCCTCTGTGGGCTTCTCCGAATCCCTCGGAGGCAGGAGGCGGCTGGCCCTGGAGAGCAGGAGGGAGGCGGTCTGCTCTGTGCCCAGCCTGCCCGTCCTCTCCCGTCTGCCCCGACCTGGCGGCCTCCACTCCCCACCCAGCAGGAGGCCTGGGCCTGGGCGGGCAAGCTGCTGGCCTGGGCACCGCGTGTGCAGGGCCAGGCTCCTGAAATGACCGCTCCCGGGCCTCGCCGCCCCACGTGCGGCCTCCTGTCCCTCGTGAGCTGCAGGAACAGCTGCGTCTGGCTCTAAAATGGAGCACCCAGGAGGCTGGAGGCTGTATAAATAGAATAATAATAATAATTGCAGGTTTGAGATCGATCTGTAACTGTTGGGGTGCCTGGCCTTGCTATCCCCCCATTCACTCTTGGGAAAGGTCACCCCTAGCTGGGGACGGTGAATTCCAATAATGCTGGTATAATTAGAACATGCAGTATTTAGACGTTTTTTCAGTACAATTAAGCAGGAATAATTGGGTGAGCTATTTTCCCCCCGTGCTGGACATGCTTTTCTGCCAACTTCCGTTCCCTGGAACTTGGTGCCGGGACAGCGTTCTCAGCATTCTGGCCGAGTCGTTCTGACCCACTTGCCGCGTGTCCCTCTCTTGTTCAGCACAGGGACCCAGAGCGAGGGGCCACCCCCCCCTCCAGCCGCCCACCCGCCCTGAGTGGCACCTGTGGTCCGGGCAGCCACACCCCGCTGCAGGGGGGGACGCCAGGCTTCAGGTGGCCGGGCCGAGCTGGCAGGCCCGCAGAGGGCTGCGGTGGCCCGCATGGGGGGACAGTGTCCTCGAGGCGCTGAGGCTGGGAGAGAGCAGAGGGGTGGGCTGGGAAAGCCCATCCTCGTGGGGGCGAGAGGGTCCACGGGCCAGGTTCTCGGGGGGAGGGGTACATCTCCCCCACGGAGCCCAGCGGGGCGGGCCATGCCGAGCCGTCTGCCAGCGTCTGCAGGCTGCCAGCTGCCACGCTGGATGTCACCTGCAGCGCAGACACCTGGGGGCGGGCAGGTAGGGCCGCCCATGGAGGTGCCCCCCAGCCAAGCGCACACAGCCTTGGAGGCCAACAGGTGGTGACAGGGCACCATGACAGGTTGTCCCTGGAGTCCCAGTGCAGACACAACACGTCCCCACCACAGCCAAGCCTCGCAGAGCACCCAGGCCCCGCCGGCTGGCCAAGCCGGGTGTCAGCACGCATCTGTAGCGGTGGGGGGCAGGGTGGGGGGGGGGTGCCTCTTCTCCCAGCTGCTCAGCTGTTACGGATATAATTTAGATTTCTTTTTCTGATCACAAATATAATGTGCAGCCATCGTTTAAAAGGAAAAAACACCCTGGGCACAGCAGAAAACCGTACGGGAGCACCTCGCGCCTCCGCTCTGAGCTAACCATGCAGCGTTCCTGTTCCGCCGGGCCTTCCGTTGGCCTTTGCCCCGCTGTCCATGAAGTGCTGAGGGCCGGGGGTACGGCTGCAGCCCCGGGGCGGGCTCCGGGGCTCCATCCAGCACAGAACTTCAGGGTGGGTGCTGGCCAGCGGGCTCAGCCGCCCTCCACAGTCCGGCCTGGGAGCTCGCGGAAGGCCTTGGAAATGTTAGATTCTCCGCTCGAGAAACCCTGGTTCTCCTGGAAGATGGAGCGTTTTTGTTTCCTCACAGCCTCGTCTAGGCGGGAGCCTCGCCGTCCCTGGGCTCAGAGCAGTGTCTGCTGGATCCAGAGGAGGGGGCCTCTGGGGGGCCCAGTGTGGTAGCAGATGAGCCCAAAGCTGGGCTGCCGCTGGTCGCGTGTCCCTGAGCCGAGCTCAGAGCCCCGGTGGGCCAGCGCCGGGGGCGGCAGGTGCCCAGACAGAGGGTCAGCGGGAACAGCTGGGCCGGCCTCGTCCAAGTGTGAGGAGGGCTCCAGTTAGCCCAGAGGCCCGAGCCGCAGCCCATGGGCACTGGGCACAGAGCGCGGTGCATGCCTGCAGGGGTCACTGCCACGGGGCCCTCGGCTCCTCAGGCAGGGTGGCCGGCTGGGCCGAGACCCAGCTCAGGGCCTGGCTCTGCCGGGACTGGCCCGAACGCTCCTGTCCCGGCTGGAGCAGCCTCACAAGGCCTTTCCCAGTCCCCAGTCCCCTGTCCCCACCCCATCCTGCTCGCAGTGGCCCCAGGGATGAGGCCAGGCAGAACAGCTGGCTCACAGGAAGGGCCACCGGGAGCTCTGTCCAGGTGGGCCTGTGTCGGTGTCACCCGCAAATCTGAACATACCGTTTTCCCGCTGCTGTGAAGACAGCCACCCAGATGCACAGCCACAGCTTCCTGCCAGAGCTGGGCGCCTCTCTCAGGACAGCTCTGCAGGAGCAGAGAGCAGGCGCGGGCATCTGAGCCCAGGGGAAGGGGACCCACCTGTTGGCAGGTGGCCTGCCCCGCCACGGCCCCAGATTGCCTTCATCAGGTGTGTCCTGGGAGTAGAGCGGCCGAGCAGACAGCCCTGGCACCAGGGCAAGGGCACAGGCGGGCATCCGAGAATCTCCGGGCAGGGCGCCCTCTCGCCTCCCACAGGGTCTGTGCAGGGCCCGTGCTGCGCGTTCCCACGGCTCCCGGCTTCTGTGCGTGTTGTAGTTGATGCTTCAAGCTCTAGGTGTCCAGTCTAAGAATTCCTTGCCCTGGCGTTTCTTCTCTGTGGTCGCCGGGGTAGTTCCCCCTGCCTCCCCCCCATCCCCGGCTCTTTACCTTCCAGTCCACGATACAGTGTAAGTTAAATGCTACACGGAGTGTGAGGTTCAGGTCAAGTTCCTTTTTTCTAACGAGGGCTGTTGAGCTGCTCTGGCACGTCGGCGGGAAAGGCTGCAGAGGCGCCCGGGGACGACCCGCCGTCCTGCTTGTTAGAGCCGAGCGGGCTGTCGATGGTTTTCCTCCGAGGGTCTCTGTCCTGTGTACTGGGGTGCCCCCGTGCCCCGTACCAGCCCACCCTCCTGTTTCCTAGCTTGCTGAGTTTGCTCATGGGCGGGTGTTGAATTCCATCGGATGCCTGTCCTTTAGCCTCTGGGTGCGCTGGCTCGTTCACGGCAGTCTGGAGCCAGACTGGACCGGGTCCTGGCTGGTCCTCAGAGTTCACGGGCGAAGTTGGTCTGGACACGTCTGTTTGCTTTGTGCTGTGTCGCTGTCTTTGTCAGTTTTGGACTCAGGTTGATCCTGGCCAGGGGGTATTCCCTCCCGTACTCTGGGCAGGATTGTGTAAAATTGGCTTTAATTCTCGTTTAAATGTTTGGTAAAATTCTCCAGGGAGGGATCTGGGCTGGAGCTGGGGTGTGTGGCCGTCTCGGCTCCGCTTTGGGACCACGTGCTGTCCGGGAATTGCCCCCTTGTCAGGCGTCAGCTCCGTGGGCGCCAAGGGCTGGCCGTGTTCCCTTCGTCTGACAGCTCCGGGGCTGCTGTAAGCGTCTGTTTCATTTTTGCTGTTGGGAACCGCCAGGCCCTCTTTCGGTTCGTGTGGGAGGCGTATGGGCCCTGTCGTCGTTTTCAGAGGATGAGCCTTTAGCGTGAGTCCGCCTCTGGCCCTGCTCTGCTCCTTCCTTTCTCGTGCTCTCGTGTCCGCTCTCCTGTCTCGAGCAGCTCGAGGTGGGGCTCAGACAGCTGACTGGGGCACTCCCCACGGCCTGCTGGGAGCGTCCAGCCCGTCGCTGTCCCCTCGGCTCGCCCAGACTGTCGCCTGGTCACTGGGTCCCCGTGCTGTGTTCCTTCAGGGTAGCTCCTTGGCCGAGGGCCGTCTAGGACTTAGACGTGTGCATTTCGTCTCCGCGCATCTTTTAGGGTCCGGCTCCCGGTCCTCCCGACACGCCCCACCATGTCCAGAGGGGAGCGTTTAGGTCCCGGGTCCCTCTGTCGTATTGTGTGAACGCGGTTTGTTCCATCCAGATGGGGCTCCAGGCCTCGCGGGGCTCCGCCCTCCAGATTCCGCCTCCGTCGGTCTTATTTGTGAAACGTTGCCGGGACCATCAGCGAGGGCGACTCCGCGCTTGCCAGGAACCCTCACTCCGTGGGGGCTCTTCCCTCCTGGGGAATCGCCATAAAGGAGCTTTAAGAAGCGCAGCTCGGGGCCAGCCTGCCGTTAGGGCGTCGAGGCCGCCTTCACAGGCCCCTCGGGGCAGGCGCGGCGGGAGCCCCATGCAGGGTGGCCTCTGCGTCCGTGTGACAGTGACCCGCAGCGGCGGAGCGGGATGGGGCCCTCACGTGTGGGCTTCCCTGCCCACCGTGCCCCCGGCACCGTCACGGGGCCCTTCTCCACCACCGCTCCACGTCCAGACCTCAGCCCACGCCGGCTGGTTGCCCCCGGGCTGCCCGGCCCTGCTGCCCAGCGGGCAGAGGTGGCCCCAGGCGAGGCCAGGCTGCGTCGTGGCTGAGCGTCTCTCCTCGCGGGGCGCCCGCAGGCACGGCCCTGTCCCTCCCAGGCCCTGACCTGCCGCAGCACCGTCAGCAGTTTGCTTCGTTAGGAATTGCACTCTGGCTCTAGGAGAACAGCCCTAATTAGAGTGACTTCCGGGGGCCTGGGGACGCGGAGGTATTGAACACAGAGCTCGCTGACACGTCTGATGACACGGCAGCTCCAAGGAACGGGGTGCAGGCTCAGGGCACCACGTGGAGGGGGGCTGAGGCCTGGGGCGCTGGGGCCTCGGGGCGCAGACACTGACTTGGGCTGAGTGAGGAGGCGGCCCTGGCCCTCCTTCCCTGCCCGGTCCTGCCACAGCCCCGGCTACGGGGGCAGGCTGTGCCCAGGAACTGCCCAGGCTGGGCACAGAGCACACCCGTGACATCGGGTGTGGGGAGAGGGGCCCGGATGGACCCCCGGTCAGCGCGGCGCTGGGCCTGCTCATTCAAGCAGCAGCTCCTGTGCGGACCCCACGGGGCACGTCTGATGCAAGTGAAGGGTGTCAGGCCCCACGATCTGCAGGGTTGGGGAGGCGCCCAGGGGACCCTGATTTTAAGTCGGAGCTGAAGACCCCCCCGCCGGGGGGGAGCAGGAAGACGGGAGGGGGCAGAGCAGGAGGAACGAGGGGCTGCGCCCCCCCCCCCCCCCCCCCCCCCCGCCTCCGCCCGTCTGTGCTGAGCTGACAGCTGCAGGAAAACCAGCCCCTCTGACATTTAGGGGAAAAACTCAGAATCAGGATCAGAAGGCAGAAATGAAAGGATTTTCTTGGTAAAGGTCAGACTGGCTTCTCTGATTTTGTTTAAAAGTGGTTTGTGATGAACTTGACGAGACTGAATGTGTTACCAGGCGACGGAGCAGCGCCGGCCGCCCGGGAGGGCTCGGGGCCGAGTGACACGGCGGGGCAGCCCTGAGGGCCGCTTGGAAGGGTCGTGGGTCCTGGGTCTAAGGTCAGAGGGCAGGCGATGCAAAGCTGGGGCCCCTGCCGAGACGCCCCGAGCTTCCTGGGGTCTCAGAGCCCCCTCCCGTGGCTCCTCCAGGCTGGGCCTCCCGTCAGGGAGCTGCGGGGACGGGGCTTTGGGGAGAAGCCCGGCACTCGGCTCTGTCGAGGCGCCGTCCGCACCCCACTCACCCTCTCACGGACACTTCAGGGCCCTGCAGGGCCCTCCGAGCTGGGCGGCCGGCACCGCCCTGGGAGACCGTTCCCATCAGCCCACCCGGACACCCCCAGCGGGCGGCTCCCTCTTCTCCCTCCCTGCCCCCCCCTGCCGGGCGCTGGAGCCGCCAGCCTGCCCGCTGCCTCCCTGGGTGGGCCTGCTCTGGACCCTCGTTTAAGGGGAGGCCCGCGGCCTCTCGGGGCCGGCCTGGCACAGGGAGGGGTGCACGCGGAAGGGCCTTTCTCCCCGGCTGCATCAGTCACACCCCGTCCCAGCCGCCCCACTGGCCGTGGCCCCTTCCCGCGGTGGCACTTAGGGCGAGCGTGGCTGCTGTGCGCCCCGCACCACCTCCGCGTGGACGTGCCCCCTCCTCCTGGGCCCCGTGCCCCGCAGGGAGGCTCGCCCGGGAGCAGGTGCCTACGGTCTGCACGGCGTCCTCGCTCGCGCCCGCGTCCTGGTCGTCGCCCAGGGCTCCGGCCATCCTCGCGGACGCGGCTGGATCCCGTCGTGGGCTTCGTTTGCGTCTCCCTGAAGGCGGCCGCCTGTCCCTGATCCTCGGGAGAAGGACCGTCCAGGTCACCTGCCCACTTTCTGGCTGGGCCTCTTGTCTCTTCCTCACAGAGCGGTGGGGTTTGGGGGCCGCAGGGGTTGAGGGGCGTTTGGCAGGATCTCCCTGGCCTGAGAGGGGCAGGTCCACCTTCCCCGGCCCAGGCTGCACGGCCGGGTGCCCAGGACGCGTCCCAGCCCTGTGGAGGGCCAGGGGCGGTGGTTCTCAGCTTTCAGTGGGTGGCCGGGAACCTTGGTGCGGAGCGCGCCCACTGAGGCAGAGGCAGGCCTCGGGCGGGCGGGCACATTCGGGGGTCAGCGGGGAGAAGCCTTCCGGGCGGGAGCCAACGGGGGTGAGCGGGGGGGGGGAGCTCTCCCTCAGGAGTGGACACGTCACTGGGGTGACCCGTCCGCCTGGGATTCTCCAGACGCAGTGGCCACCGTGGCCTCGGAGCAGGGGGTGGAGCTGACCGGGCCAGCAGGTGGGGGGAAGGGGGTTATTCCACTGGCGGGGGGGCTGGCGCTCGGTGGCCACCTCCCCACTTCAGCCGCCCCAGCAGGGCCACCGCCTCGCTGAGCAGGGTCACAGGACCACCCCCTCCCCCAGGCCTGCGTCCCCAGCTCCCTGAATGGGCAAGGGCTGGGGTCTCAGGGTGAGGCGGCCTCCAGACCCAAGACATGTGGGTGGGACCCCTCCCCGTCTTGACCCGCCCGGGCACCCCTGCTCACCGGCATCTCCCTGTGTCCCCCTACCCTGCAGGCCGCGGGCCCCTCGGGCACCAAGATGCAGCTGCTGGAGACGGAGTTCTCGCGCACCGTGCCGGAGCTCATCGAGCTGCACCTGCTGCGCCAGGACAGCATCCCCGCCTTCCTCAGCGCCCTCACGCTCGACCTCTTCAGCCGCCAGACCGTGGCCTAGCGCGGCCCTAGGCCCGCTGCCCATCCGGCGGGGCGGCCAGCGACTTGGCTCGAGGGGGACCCCTGAGCCCCGCCCCCACGCAGGACCCCCGTGCAGGACCACCCTGGCCGGTGGGCTCCTGCTGTGAGAGGCGTCTGCGCCCGGCCCCTGGCTCAGGGCCACTCTGCGGGGACGGGCCACCACCCCTCACCCTCCTTCGGGGAGGCAGGCGTGAGGCTGCCTGTGGAGGCGGCAGGGGGTGGGTCTTGGGAGACAGTGCTCTGTGGGCCCGCTTCCTGTCCCCTCCCCGGGCACCCCCCCACCCTCTGCTCAAGCCCGGCTGGGCCTGGGCCTCGCAGGTGAAGCAGGGCTGCCAGCAGAGGCCCAGGCGCTTATGAAATAAAGGCTCCCCTCAGCACCGCACCCGGCTCAGCCTGTGTGTGTGAGCCCCTGAGCTGCCCGCCTCCCTCTGCCGATGCTCGGTGCAGCCCCCGTGCAGGTCCAAGGCCGGGGCGGGGCGGGGGGGACCCAAGGGGCTGTGGGGTGGGCAGCCCAGGAGCCCCACTGACAGGAAAGGGAGCACGTGGACAGCCAGCTTCTCCTGGGCACTGGGGAGTCTTTTCATACGGCAGCGCGCCCCTCACCTGGGGGCTGGTACCAAGAGCTGGCCAGTCCCCACAGGGGGCAGGGTCTCCCCAGGTCCGAGGCCGTTGGTTCCACCATCACGTCCCCTCTTCACTCGACCACGTCAGGACCTCTGCCCTGCAAGCTGCGGCGCTCTCGCCTCATGGCGGGAGGTCCCGGGGGTCCTGCGTTTCGTGCAGACCCCTGTTTGGGGGTTTCAGGCAGACATCAAAGTGGATTCAAGCCCCCACTCAGCCCTGGGGCAGCCCATTCCCGGCGCCCCTCTCCTGCCGAGACGTTCCATGTGGCCTGGGCCTCCCCTCTCCCTCCCCCAGGAACCCAGCCCCCCCCCACCTCCCCCTCTCCCTCCCCCAGGAACCCAGCCCCCCCCACCTCACCCTCTCCCTCCCCCAGGAACCCAGCCCCCCCCACCTCCCCCTCTCCCTCCCCCAGGAACCCAGCCCCCCCCACCTCCCCCTCTCCCTCCCCCAGGAACCCAGCCCGCACTGGCTGTTCTCCCTGAGAAGAGACCAAGAGAGACCAAGAGCCCAAGCCCCTGTCTTGACTCCCCCCTGTCCCAAGCCCGTGGAGAGCTGGGGGCCAGCCCTCCCTCCCCCAGGCCTGGACCTGCCGGCCTCCTGCAGAAACAGGCTGAGACCAGATGCTGCCGACAGTAATAAAATGCTCAAGTCCAAACCTGACACTAAATCGTTAGCCCAAAGAAAGCACCACGAGGCCCGGGCGCCAGCACATCCCCGAATGCCGGCCGTGCTCACTCGGGGGGCGGCTCCGAGATGGAGCGGATGGGACGTCACCCCTCCGGGCGGGGAAGGGGGGCAGCTCTTGCTGAGACGGCTCAGGTCCAGCTGGGCCTGGCCCCAGGGAGAGGGTCACACCAGTCAGAAGGCCAGGGGTGTCCTGGGACAGGGGCCAGGATTGGAGCCCCTGACCTCTTCCCGGTGGGCAGCAGAGGGGGCCTTGGGCATACAGGGGGTACGGAGGCCAGGCGGGCACCCCCCGCTCTAAACTCCGGCCAGCCCCGGGGGGGGGAAAGCCGCACACTGGGAGGATTTGGGGCTGAGGCATCGGGTTCATGCCAGGCCCTGACCCCCTCCTGGTGACATGTGGCCCCAAGATGGGGGACCTCGGTCACCTTAGCCCATTGTGCCACCCTCCACAGTGACTCGTAAGCTGTCCCCTGGCCTTCGTGTCCCTCTTGAGTTAGTCCCTGGCGAGGTCTTGTGCCCCAGAGCCGGGCGCCACCCCCATCCCCACTTGTGGAGAAGGACAGGGTGGTGCCAGGGCCTGGTCTCGCCCCTGCCACCGTCTCACCAGCTTCTCCCTCCACAGGGGTCAGGTCTCCAGGGCCTCTCCTGGGTGGAAGGACACCCCCAGGTCCAGACCACCTCCCCAGCGCCAGCTCGGGGCCAGCCCGGGGGGGCAGCGATTGTGCTGTGATGGCAGCACCCCCTTCCCCGGAGAGAGCAGGCCGGGCCGCCCCACCGCCCCCGCCGCCTGCCTGCGGCGTTGCGTGAACGCGGGGAGCTGGGCCCCGGAAGGTTCTGGTTCTGGCAGACCCTCCGCCACCAGCTCGTTAGTGGGCAGTGATGCTAAGTGGCTGTTAAGCTGCTAATGACTAATTTTAAGGGATTAGTGCCGCGGCGAGGAACTGTAATTGCCAGGATTTGCTGTGCGACGGGCTCTGTCCAGCTCCCCAGAGGACAGCACCGCCTGCCGAAGCCCCCCGCCGGGACCCGCCTCCCTCTGCGACCGTGTCCTGGCCACCAGCTCAAGAGTCTGCACGGCCTGGTGCCTCTTTCGCCTCCCCTACGCCTGGTTCCTGTGCTTCTGGAGCTGAGGGAACGGCTGGACCGTCTCAGTTGCTCACGGCCTCCGTGTGGACCGCGGATCAGCACAGCAGCCCCGCCAGCTGGTGGGACCCCCTGAATTGGACTCTGCCTTCAAAGTGCCCCCGCCCGGAGCCACGGTCCGGTCCCCCAGGCTCCTGCCCTGCCCATGCCGTTGACAAGGCTCCCTCCCATCCGTGAGCCGCTCTCCCTCCCATCATGGGCCTGTGAGGGGGGCCTGCGAGGTGTGTCAGGCCCGGCCCCAAACCCCTTCCTGGCCAAGGTCAGCAGCCCGCAGCACCCCAGCTTCTGGGTCAAAGCAGGATGCCAGGGTCAAGCAAGGTGCCAGGCCTCTGTGACTTGGGTGCAGGGCATGGAGCCTGTGGCCAGGCAGGCGGGACTGTGCTTGTGAGTGTGTGAGAGTGAGTGTGCTTGTGAGTGTGTGTGTGCACATGTGCATTTGCATACACGGCTATACACACATGTCCGTGTGTCGTGTGTGTGCATAGTGAGGACAGGTGGCTTCTTTACCAGCCTGCTTAAATTCCTGCTTCAGGCCCAGAGAGGGGCAGGGCCTTTCCCAGAGTCACACAGCGCAGGGGCCGCAAGCAGGGAGCCCTGCTGCCTGTCTCGGCATTTCCATTGCCAGCCTTTTCTCTATCTTCAGCTGCACAACTTTGAGGCACTTTTTTTTGTTTCTTGAGGCGCTTTCAATGTAAAAAGAAAAGCCCTCAGCAGTGGCAACGTGCATGCAAGGAAGGCCCCTTGGCCCGGTCCCAGCCTCGTCGGCCTGTGGCTGGCTGCACACCTGACACGGGAGCCAAGCGCTGTGTTTGGTCTCCCTGGGCTGGTGTGTGGTTTTAAAATAACTGCGTGGTTCTGCTGTGTGGTTTTTTTTTTTTTTCCCTCACTTAACAAGTGTCTTGGAAATTTTCCATAAGAGCGTCTACTGATGTATTTCCTTGGGTTTGTGGTTATTTTCAAAACACTTAAGAAGCTTTATGGGAAACAATAACCTACAGAGACGCCATTCTCATTTCAAGAAAAGTCGACACAGCATCCTCAGAACTTGGGTGCCGCGGAACCGTCGCCGTTGTCACGTTTAAAACAAGCAGAAGCTGAAACAAAACAAACAAAACTCATTTCCGGGGGCGCAGGAACCGGTCTCGCCTGTCACCTTTTTTTCCCGGTCCTGGCCCCCCACCCCCACCCCCCGCGCCACCCGTGGCTCCAGATTTTCCAGAGATCGGGAGGTTTAGGGCTTTTTCTGATTGGTTGGTGTTTCTGAGAACGGGACCCCGGCACGCCTGGGACATGCCAGCCGTCGTAGGGTCCGGGCTCCCTCGTCCGCCCTGCGGGCCGAGCTGCGCCCCCTGGATGCAGCTGTTGAGCTCCTGACCCCGTACCCCGGATGAGATGGTGTCTGGAGACGGAGCCTTTAAAGAGGCCACTGGGCTAAAATCGAGGCCTTTGGGCAGGGCCCTTCTCCCGTGACCGGGGGCCTTGTAGGAAGAAGAGACGGGGACAGACCCGGGGCAGACACGTGAGCCTCGGGAAGGTGGCCGTCTCCGAGCCCCAGCCCTACCTGCCCCCGCGGCTCAGACGTGCCGCTTCCAGGACCGGGAGCCAGTCCGCGTCGGTGCTTCCTTGGGG
The DNA here is from genome assembly GCF_016906955.1 of Phacochoerus africanus. Lineage (NCBI taxonomy): Eukaryota > Metazoa > Chordata > Mammalia > Artiodactyla > Suidae > Phacochoerus > Phacochoerus africanus. The sequence continues at coordinate 2,975,054 of NC_062548.1, read as the reverse complement.
TGGGGGCCGAGCTGGCCGACCCCCGGAGCCCGTTCTTTCCCGGGGCACCTCGCGCCCCCTGACGCTTCCTAGAGCTTGTTTGTGGATAAGCCACATGTTGCGGTGTGCACACACACATTCTAGCACCTTCTCACGGACACGCAGAAGCACCGTGGTGAGAGAAGCAACATACAAGCCACGTGGGGAATTTGAAATGTTTGGGGGCCACACTAAAACAGAAGCAGGTGAAATTAATTTCAATGAATGTATTTTATGTAACCGAATAAAGCCAACATTTTATTGCAACATGGAATCAATGTAAAAATTAGTTTTGTAGCGGATACAAATATTGAGTCATCATATCCTATACAGGAAGCAAATATGTCAGTTATATCTCTTATTTATTCATTTATTTATTTATTGGCCACGGCGAGCAGCGGCTTGATGTGGGATCTCAGTTCCCAGACCAGGGATTGAACCTGGGCCGCGGCAGTGAACGTGCGGATTCCTAACCACTAGACCACCAGGGAGCTCTCTCCGTTATCTCTTTGTTTAGAAAGCAGTGACATCAGTCGTCTCACCGCCCCTTGGCCCTGGGTCTTGGGAATCGAGGGTCGCATTTTGCAGTTGTCGCCAGCTGGGTTGGACCAGCCGTGTCTCAGGCGTTCAGTGGTCACATGTTCGCGTGGGCCCCGCGTGGGACGGGTCTGGCTCACTGGTGTTCAAGTATTGAGGCAAGTCTATCACGCACGCTGGAGGCACTGCCCCATCGCCTCCCAAGTTGGCGAGACAAGTGCCAGCCCAGCAGGTCACCCGGGAGACGCCGGCAGAGCTGAGAAGGGAGAGCTTTGTCCCCCACAGGGACCCAGGCCCGGCCGTCGGATCCCAGCTGGGCACCGCCCCCACCCCGCCTCTCCCCATGAGCTGGGGAGCAGGAGCCCTGGACCAGGCTCAGTGCGGGCTCCGCCCCAACCTGCCAGGCGCCGGGCAAGTCTCCTCTCCTTCCTGAGCCTCAGTCTTCACATCCGGAAGGTGGGCTGACAGTGGGACCAGGCCCTGCCGCAGCCTGGCAGGCTCTGCGGGTGGCCTCCTAGTGTGACACTATAATTAGCTCAATTACCAACAGCCTTCATGCCTTTTTTCTTTTCTTTTTTTTTCAAACTTAAAATGGAAATTAAATTTTGCACCAGGTTTACAGGCTGTTAAAGGAATTCACTTAATCAAACCCCAACACCAACTCCTTGAAAATGAGAATTTAAAAAGGTCTGCATTTGCATATTCATGTTTTTAATAGGGTTCAGAAGGTATATTTGCAACTGATGAAAAGGATTCATTAAGCCTAATCTGCATTGGTGGAGCATCTTAACCCCTTCAGACGCAGCCCACACAGCCCTGCAGTGGCCGGACGCCAGCGCCTGGGCCCCCTCCGCTCCCGCAGCAGCCCTGGCCAGGTGCCACTGGCGTGTTTCTTCAAAACCAACATATCCGAAAATTTTATTTTTCTTGTCACATTCATACCCACCAGCCATGGAAAATACCGGGAAAATGTGGGAAAGTCTCAGGAAGAAGCAAAAATCACCTCGTACCCACCTCCCGGGGCGCACGCCGTGCACGCTGGATGTCTGTCTGCTGGTCCTGCCTCCAAGAGCGCCTGTGTGTGTGTGTGTGTGTGTGTGTGTGTACACGTGTGGTGTGCCTGTGTGCACATGTGCGTGGCGTGCCCGTGTGCATGTGTGCCTGCGCCTGTGCGTACCTGCGCCTGTGCGTACCTGTGCATGTGTGCACCTGGGTGTGCGGTCCCTTCCGCTGTGTGACCCCGTTCACGATCCCCCAGGACGTGCCCAGCTCCCCGCGTCCCTTCACACACACCCTGGGAATTCTCGGGGCCGAAGGGTCAAAGGACATGGACGCTGACCTTTCTCCAGTTCACGCTCCCAGGGGTGTCGCCCCTGTGAGGCTGAATGTCAGCAGGGCCGCCCCCACGAGGGACCCATGCAGGGCTGGGCCACCTGAGCCAGCGGGCATCCCGCCTTTACCCTGGGGGGGCACAGCGGGGCTGGCAGCACTGGAGGCCCCCCGACGCCGGCCCTTCGCTCCCAGGACACCCGGGGGCGTCTCCAGGATGTTGGGATTGTCCCAGGAGGACAGAGGGCTCCCGGCGCCCAGGCTGTGACCGCTTTACCCCAAACACAGATAGCAGATCCATGAAATTAATGGGGACAACTTCCGTCCATGAAAAGCCACAGACCAGTGAGGTCAGGTCCAAGTGCACCGGACGGAGTTGCCACACAAAGGGTCACGCACGGACTGGGTCACGTTGACGGCACTATGTGGTTCCGGGACCGGGTGTCCCTGTGGACGGCGGCCGTCCAGGCATGGGGGGAGCCGTCCAGATGTGGGGGGCTGTCCTGCTGTGGGGGCGGCCGTCGAGGCGTGGGGGGAGCCGTCCAGGGGGGCAGTCCTGGTGTTGGGGGGGCCATCCTCTGCAAGCTGGGAAAGGGGCCTGGGCCCCGCACAGAGACATGCTGGAACCGGACCCAGGGCAGCGGCCGAGGGGAGGGAGCACCGCCTGCGTCCGGGGGGGCTCACAGCCGAAGGAGGATGAGCTGCGACGTCTCCCCTCCCGGGTGGGGCTTTGTCACTGGATGACCACTGTGGCCGTGGCCGTTCCCACCGTTCCCAGTGGGCTCACAGTCCGGTCCACACAGGTGGCAGCAGGTGGACGGGTCCTGGACGTGGAGGAACCAGTCCTGGTGACGCTTCGCCCAGGAGGACGCCGCTGCCCCCAGGCGCCCCGTCTCAGCATTCCTGTGATGACGCGTTGCTGCCTCCGCTCGGCTGCCACAGCCGAACCTCAGCCGAGCCTAAACCACAGCTCCGGAGCTTCGAGAACCAGCGCAGGGTGTCGGCAGGGTTGGCTCCCCCCCGAGGGCTGCCTGCCCCGTGTCCTCGCAGCCCAGCCGAGAGCGGGCGAGCTCGGGGCCTGTTCCCTGCTCGTAAGGCCACAGTCCTGCTGGCTCCAGCGGCACCTTTGTGACCTGTGTCACTTCAACAGCCTCCAGAAGGCCTGTCACCCAGATACAGTCCCAGTGGGGGCGAAGGCTTCAGCCTGCCGGGGGCCGTTCGGCCGCAGCCGTGGGTTCTACCTGGTCCTGAGGCGTTTGAAGCCATTTAAGCAAGTCTGATGTATTTGGCGTGTGGTTTTAACTGAACGTTTAGAAGCAGCTGATTAAAGTTTATGATCAATATCTGAATATCTGGGACATGTTATTGGTTAATTTTTTTTAGTTAGAATTCATTAATTGTCGGAGTGTTTAAACATTTAGGGATAGATAGAGTCTATCGGATTAGGGAATTAGTCCACACACAGCGAGCAGCGAGATTCAGGCCCCCGGGCAGAGCCCCTCGGGCAGGGGAGCGGCCCGACAGACAGACAGACAGACAGACAGACAGACAGACACCCCGCAGGAGGACGGGCCTGGGCAGCGCTCCTGGGAGAGGGGACGTCCCGGCCACGGTGCGTGACTTTCTTCAGCATCGGGGTGGGAGGCAGATCCCCGCGGAGGATGCCGGGGTGAGACTGAGCTCCCCCCGAAACCGACGCCCAGTGGCAGCAGACAAGTCACAGAGTTTGATGGAAGGACGGTTATGAGCTAGGATTTCACGTTCAAGGAAGTTGCGTTTCATGGGTTAAAGCAAAGCGAACACCCGCCCGGTCCTGGGTGCTCAGGAAACGGGCCCCCCCGTAAAGACCCGTCCCTGTGGGCCAAACGGAGAGCCCACGGGGCTCCGGCTCCAGCGGCAGGGGGCGAGGTCGGTGCCAACAGCGCCGTGTCCGGGTATCTGCAGGCCCGTCCACCGAGCCGAGGGAGGCATTCGTCCTCCCTCCAAACGCGAGCGGACCCGTGATGCCGGAGCCTGTGAAAGCATCCGCGTGGGCGCTTCATCGAGTTGGCCGTGTGGTCTGTGGAACGTGTCATTGGTGGGCACGGCGGGGCCCAGCCTCTCCCGCAACAGTGTCGGGGGTGCCGGGAGGCCGCCGGCCCTGCTGCCCGCACCCGAGCCACCTGCTCATCAGTCAGTGCTCACTCTGCCTGCCGCTGTCACCCAACGCCACGCGGCGCGAGGCTTCTTTCCGCTTGCTCTCGTGCTTCCTGCGTCATCTGCCCATCCCGTCCCCCTCCACGCAGTGTGTCTGATGTGTACCTGCGTCGCCCGTGTGAGATTCTGTGGCCTCAACACATCAAGATGCATTTTTCCATCCCCTGGCCACACGCCCTTTGGACCCGTTCCAGCGTTTTGCTACAAAAAGCAACAACGTGCTCAGATGGTCCCTGTGCGTTTCCTTGGGCTCCTGAGCAAACATGTCTTCAGAATTTAATGAGAAGGGGAGCCGTGGGGTCAGGGCGTCTGCAAACACCCAGCTTTGCAAGATGAAGCCTCATTATTTTCCAAAGTGCCTGGAGCGATTGGCGTGTCCACCAGCAAGCAGCAGACCCGCGACGGCCGCAGGCTTCGCAGGCATTTCCTCGAGTCACTGGGAGTGAGCATTCGAGAGACGCTCGTTCCACCTACGACCGGTTCGTCTGGGGGTCGTGGCTCTTGCGCTGGTGGGATTGTATCCGACGCGCTCTCTTTGCTGGTTTGCATGCGGAAGCATCTCCTCCCACTTGGCACTTTGCGTTTGCACCCTCTTTGTGCTACTTTCCGATAAACAAAGTTCTCGATGTCAACATGCTTCCGTTTATCCATCTCTCCTTTCAGGGCCGGCGCTTTGGCGTCTGGTTTACGCAAATCTTCCCGCCCAGGCGGGGTTGCCGAGATAATCCCCACACTGTCTCCTGCAAGTGATTTTTATTTATGGCGTGAGACAGAAATCCAATTTCATTTTTTCCACATGAACAACTAATTGTCTCGGCAGCATTTGTTAAATGGGCTCCTCCTCCCACGCGGTCTCCCGCCGCCCGCGCCGTCATCAATCAGGGGTCCCTGAACCCGTCGCTCCGCTGCTGGGCTTTGTCCCGTTTCCTCGGTCACCGCGTCTGTCCCAGGATGGATGCCAAGCGGTCCAAGTGTCTGAAGGGCACGCACGGCACAGGCGGGGCCCGGGGGGGACCTAGGGGGGCTTCTCCGTGCCCGCAATGACCTTGAGGGTGGTTTCCTAAAAAGCGAGCCCTCCCGCCGTCTCCCGATCCCGAGTGGGGAGTGCATTACCCGCAGAGCCTCTTCAGGGCGAGGAAGCTCCCCTCCAGCCCTGGCTCCCCAGGAGTTTTTAGAGGATACGTTCGTACTGAAGCCTAACACGCGGAGTAAAGACGCACACGTCCTAGGGCGCAGCTCAGTGGAGTCTCCGGTTTTCAACACTCAACACGAAACCCGCTTCCGAAACACCGGAAACCATCACGCCCCCGCCCCCTCCGTGCGGCGGTCACCACCCCCAGCTGGAGGGGACCGGCCCGTTTCTGGATTTGATGGAAACACAATCCGACAGCGCGTGTCCTCCGGGGCCTGACGTCTTCCCCCCAGCGCCACGTCTGTGGCACAGCCCACCACGTGGCCACACGCGGGTCCCTCTGCCCGGCTTTTTACTGTGGAAAAGCATTTAGCGGAGACGAGAGACTTTCACAGTACACACCCGCAGGCATCGCCTCCACCCTGCCGTCCACGCCTTACTCTGTTTGGTCTCAAACGTGTGTCATTCCATCAGCCGGCTTCGTGCTCGGGGCGTCCGGGGCCCATGGCAGGTGTCAACACCCTTCTCCCCAGACGGCGCGGCCTCCCCCGTGGGAGCAGACGTCCCTCTGTGTCCACACTTGCCTTCTCCGGAAGTAAAGTTTACAAACGAACCTACACCTCCGAAGAGACCAGGGCACACGCTTGTGGACCCAACCCCCTCAGGACTACAGAGCTCGGCCATTGCTCCGGAAGCTTCTCTCTGTCCCTCCGCCTCCACCCCCGAGAGGCAGCAGCTCTCCCGGTCTCGCCCGCTTGGCTGGGGTACACCCGACACATCACGCCGCACGAGCGCGAGGTGCACACGCGGCGGGGTGAGGTCCGGGGCGGGTTAGCGCGCCCGTCACCGCGTCGTGGGCACGAGGAGCTCCTGTCCCCCTGTGGTCACTACGTGAACGACGGGGTGGGCGGCTCATGGCTTGACCCCCCCCTCGTCCGTGATGGGGGGCCCTAGGGCCGGGCTGGGCTTCGGGAAGAGGGCGGCGGGCGTTCTTGCTCGCGACTTTTGGAGACGAGTGTGTGTTTCTAGGGGGGACGCGGGGGGCAGACACGTGAGTCAAGGGCACCCAACCCGCTGCGGCTGATGCCAACCAACAGCGTTCAAAGTGGCTGGGCCTCTGTTCCCCTGCGGACAGCGGGTCTCTGGCCCCTCCAGGTGCCAGTGACACTGGGTGTCATCTTCAGGTTACTGTCCCCACCAGCGCTGGCTCCGCAGGTCTCACTGGGTTTTCCTAAGCGCGGAGGTCACCGCCTCCTCGGCGCCGTGCCTCTTTGATTCCTGTGTCTCTTTAAATCACTCGCCCAGTTCTCCCCGGGTCAGGTGGCTCTGGTTAGGCTCAGGTTAACTAGTTTCCCCTGGCCTGAGCCTAGTTAAGGAGTCCGGCCACGTCCCCCCCTCCCCCACAGGAAGCGGTTCCCGCCCAGCGCTCCCCGCCACGGGCTGCGGGAGCTGCGGGAGCTGCGGGAGCTCGCGGAGGTCAAGCCCGGCTGGGCCTGGGGACGGTCCGGAGTCGCCCCCGTCTTGGTGGCTCCCTGCCCGCCGGGCGTCCCGGGGCTGCGGTAAGTGGGGATGTGTCTGTGTCATGGCCTGTCCCCCGTTCGGGTTGGGGGTGTCCGGTGGGCTCCCCTGGTGATGGGTCTGAGAAGCCGTGTTGGTTGCTGGTGGTTTTGTCTTGGACCGTCGGGCTGCCGGGCGACTCCAGGCTCCTTCCAAGCCTTTCTGCCCAAGCGTTGCCTTAGCTGCCCAGGCGTTGCCTTAGCTGCCCAGGTGTTGCCTTTCTGCCCGTTTCTAAATGGGGCGCTTTGCCTTTGCCTCAGTGACCTGGGCACCCTTTCTCTATCCCGGGTACGGCCTGGGGCAGACGCACGTGTGACGGAGCTCGGGGCCCGGGTTGCGGGCTTGCCTGCGGGTTTTTGTCCCAACGAGCACGAGTTTGCCCGTGTCTGACCGCGCGGCTCGCACTCTCAGGCTTGGGCCTTGCACTTCCCTGCAGACAGCTTTGCTCACCCAGACGCAAGGATGTTCTAGAAACCTGACGGCTCAGCTTTCATGTTTGGAGACAGACCCCGCCGCCCGTTAGTGTCATGTGTGCTGTGAGGGGTTCCTGCCTTCTCAGGAGCATCCGGCTGGTCTGGAACCGTGGTCGAGAAGCCCAGCCTTTGCGGGCTGGGTGGCGGTTGTCTCGGCCGTGACCCAGGGGCCCTGCCCGCGGAGGAGGAGGCGGGGGGCTCTTTCCAGGCTCAGCCCTGTTCCCTGGATCACTAATTCCACACCCTCTTCATTACTGGAGCTTCCTATTAAGTCTGGAAATAAGGCATCAGTGAACTTGGCTGAAGTTGTTATTAAATCGAATAGTTGGTAAATCAATTTTGATGAACCACGCTCGCGCTCAGATCTCCAGATACAGACAGGTGACTTCCTGAGGTCTGCGTCTTTATCGTTGTTTTTTTCAGTCCTTTGTCTTACAAAGGGGGCACCTGCTCAACCTCGCACCACTGTCACCACATGACCTGGGGGTTATTTCGCGCGCCTCGTTTGGCTTAAGAAAGTATTATCCCATTTAGCCCTCGCGGAGCTTTTCCTGTGAAAGGTGCCACGCTGCGAGATGAGGCGACCGCATGGCTTTTCTCCTCGACTCTGGTGATGGGGTGAAATACACTGATTTTTTCTTTTAGGTACTGAACCAACTTTTCACTCCCGAGATAAGCCCCGCTTGGTCATGATAGACTGTCCTTTTTAGATGCTGCTGCATTCAATTTGCAATTGCGATTTTTTTCTCAAAGGGATTTTTGAGACTGTGTTAATGAGGCATATTCCAAAGCTTTTTGGCGTGTCTTTGGTTTTGTTTTCCGAGTAACAGTGTCGGAGTTCCCGTCGTGGCTCAGGGGTTAACAAATCTGACGAGGAACCATGAGGTTGCGGGTTCGATCCCTGCCCTCACTCAGTGGGTTAAGGATCTGGCGTTGCTGTGAGCTGTGGTGTAGGTCAAAGACGAGGCTCAGATCCCGCGTGGCTGTGGCTGTGGTGCAGGCTGTGGCTGTGGTGCAGGCTGGCAGCTGCAGCTCCGATTGGACCCCTAGCCTGGGAACCTCCATGTACCGTGAGTGCGGCCCTAAAAAGACAAAAGACAAAAAAAAAAAAAAACAACAACAACAACAAAAAAAACACACACACACAAAACCACAAAAAACCAGAGTAACAGCGTCTTCTAATCTGACTGGTACGAGTCCTCCTCTTTCTGCTCCTGAAAGTGAGTGGACCGTGGACCCGGGGCTGCTGCTCCCATAAATACCAGATGGAAGGAGCAGGGAACCCTCCAGGCCTGGCGTTTTATCTCCGCCATGTCTTTGAGTTTGAATTTCATTTTGTTAATGGACATTGGACCTCCCAGTATATTTTTTCCTTGAACGCGCTTTGGTGTTTTGCGCTTTTCGGGGAATATGCTCTAAGATACAGAATTTACAAGGACAGACTTGTCCGCAGTGTTTGGGGTCCGTAGAGGCTACAACCATGTCCCTTCTCCACGCGGGACGTTGGGAACGTCTCCTCCGGCCCCTCCTCCTCCACCGGCTGACGAGCTTTTCATTTTATTGCCTTTTTCAAAGAGCCAGGTTTGGGTTTCATTGATATGTCTCTGTTGTGCTTCTCTTTTCACTTTCCCTCATTTCTGCTCCTTTGTAAAAAATAGTCTGCTTCCTGCTGCTTGCTTGGGTTTACCTGTTTTTCGAGTTTTGTATGCATCCTATCAAACAGGAGCCACATGTTTGCAATTGAAGCCGGAGGAATTCTCAAGCTGGCTCAGGGCAGACTCTGTAACGATGGGAAGAGATCTCCAAAGGGCGTCTGGGCTCCGGGGAGCCCAGACATGGAAGGGGGCTCGGGGCTCCCCAAGCAAGGGGGCTTCGCCCCTAGATGGTGGCAAAGTGTGTGGATTTCCTGGACGAGCGCTGGTCCACGGCCCCTGGGGAGGTGGACAACCCTCTGGGCCGCAGACCAGCAGGAGCCAGGCTGGGACACGTGGTGTCACCCTGGGCGGGTGGCAAGAAGTTCAGGTGAGATGTGGCCGACGTGCGGGTGGGGGAGTCACACAGACGCGGCCGACGTGGAGCGGCTTCTGGGCCCTGGCGCCCTGCTGGGGCCTCCTCTCCCCCCGACCTTCTTCCCCGTGTCCTGCCGGACGCTCTCTCGGGGCAGAAAGCAGGGGAGCTACCAGGACCTGACGGAGGAGGGAGAAAATCTGGGCACTAGGGCTGTTAGGACGTTAGAATTTCACCATCTCTCATTCACGCACCGAGTGTGACATCTAGAAAGACTGACGATAGATGGGGAGGCAGCAGAAAACGGGATTTGTATCTGGATGATGGTCTCAAGCTGCCCCGCGGGGTAACTTTTAATTGATAAGCATTTTATCACTCACTCAGGCTTTTGCAAGGCCTGAGTCCAAGAGGAAATCACAAACTGGGCTTCAATTCTGTAAGGGGCAAGAGGGGTTCCGTCGTGGCTCAGCAGAAACCAATCTGACTCGTGTCCACGAGGTCGCAGGTTCGATCCCTGGCCTCGCCCAGTGGGTAAGGACCCGGCGTTGCCATGAGCTGTGGGGTAGGTCGCAGACAAGGCTCGGATCTGATGTTGCTGTGGCTGTGGTGTCGGCCGGCAGCTGTAGCTTCGATTATATCCCTAGCCTGGGAAGCTCCCTATGCTGCGAGTGCAGCCCTAAAAAGAGAAAAAAAAGAAAAAGAAGAAAAAAAATTTAAATAAATAAATAAATTAAATAAATAAAGCTGACTCTGGGGAAACCAATATTAACACACTGAGGGCAGGTTGAATGTGCGTTTTAATCAGCCATCTGGGAGTTCCCGCTGTGGCGCAGCAGGTTAAGGACCCAGCACTGCCACAGCTGCAGCTCGGATTCGATCCCTGGCTCGGGAACGCCCACGTGCCCCGAGTGCAACCGAATAAAACAGACACGCCATCCATCAGATGACGCTGATGCCTGCTGAGGTTTGCAAATCCTCGTGACGGTGGGAGGAGCCTAACGGAAGGTGAGTGACCCATGTTCCTGACAGGTGTGTGGGGGGGACATGACAGGTGAATTCACGGTGGGTGTCCCCACACCCCAGCAGCACGACGTCACCCGAGAACTTGCTAGAAGGTAGACGCCTCGGGCCCAACGCAGATGCTCCGAATCAGAGGCGCCAGAGGAGGAGCCCAAGGCGGCTTCGACCCCAGGAGGTTCTGATTGAGATGCTGGGAGGCCTCCCTGCGAAGCGAAGGGGTTTGGGCTGAGCCTGCAGACCAGGAGGGCGTCCTGGGAATTGGGAAATGGAACGGGAGCTGGCGTCAGAGGCACCGGCCACTCCGCGGGCTGGAGGCGGCTCTGATGCAGCGGGGGGTGGGCCAGGGACCCCAGCCTGACGCCCGGCCGGAGAGGACTTGGTCGCAGGCTCAGCCCTGGGGGCATTGTTTTTAAAGACCCCCGGGGATGTGTGGCACTGGCCAGCCCCGGTGGGGGTTGACTTGAATTTACACCCCACACGCGCCCCCAGTGGCGAGGTAACAAGGACCCTTCCAAGTGGACTGGAGCGTCCCAGGTCCCTCCTGAGGCAAACGCTGGTTCCCTCTGGAGGAACGCATAGCCCCATGCCGGCCTCGGAATTCCCATATCAACGCCAAACCTTTGTATATAAAATGCATGTAGTATATTTTAAAATCCAAAATGTGCAGAGATCACCCCAAGTAACAAACAGAACTAGGTCCATAAAGACCTAGCAAAAGCAGGAGTTCCCATCATGGCGCAGCGGTTACCAAATCCGACTGGGAACCATGAGGTGGCAAGTTCGATCCCTGGCCTTGCTCTGTGGGTTAAGGATCTGGTGTTGCCGTGAGCTGTGGTGTAGGTCGCAGATGCAGCTTGGATTCCACGTGGCTGTGGCTGTGGTGCAGGCCGGTGGCTACAGCTCTGATTCGACCCCTAGCCTGGGAACCTCCATATGCCGTGGGAGTGGCCCTAGAAAAGGCAAAAAGACAAAAAAAAAAATCTAGCAAAAGCAGAAGATAAAACAGACGTGTGGAGTTCCTGCTGTGGTGCCACCAAGTCAGCAGTGTCTTGAGAGCAGTGGGACGCAGGTTCAATCCCCGACCGGGCACAGTGGGTTCGGGATTCGGCACCGCTGCAGCTGTGGCTTAGGTCGCCGCTGCGGCTCGGATGTGACCCCTGGCCCGGGAGCTCCATACACCACGGAGGAAAAAGAAAAAAAATAAGTTAAAACCCAGACATGTTCAATATGTTTAAAGACCCAACACAGGAAACTGAAAGCATATCAGTAATAGAGACTAAAACAACTGAGAAAAGGACCATAAAACAGAACAAATATAATCACGAAAAATTTTTAATCATTGGAAAAATGAAACTACTAAACACAGCTGAAGAGAGAATTAGAAAATGGTGAACTAAAAATAGACCCGAAGGGAACACACGGGATGCGGAGCCGCCGGAGGCTGAGCAGAGGGAAACACAGCTGGAGGAAGACGCAGGGCCGGGAAGCTGCCCCAGGGGAGTCCCGGGATGTCACAGGTCAGGCGGCGGGACAGCCCAGGGGGCAGGCGCTGCACCTGTCTCATCTCTGCCGCAGAGGGACACCCCAGGGGACAGCCGAGAGTGTCCCTGGCCCGATGGCAGCGCCGACGTCCAGAACCGGGAAGCCCAGATGCGCCGGGGCAGCGGGAGGAGGAAGCCTTTCCCAGATGCATCGCCGTGAGTCGGCAGGTCCCCACGACAGGGGCTCTGAATCCCCCTCTCCAGAGGACAGGCGGCTCAGCTTCCCTGTGGCCAGAAGCGAAGTGTGACCTTCTCCAGGAAAGGCGGGGGGCGGGGTGGGGGGGGCAAAGGACAGCAAGAGGAAACCGGCTCCCGGGAGAGGCAGTGTTACAGAAAGGAGAGGAAAGTGTAGAGCCCACAGGACTCTCTGAGAAATGAAGAGAAAAACGGCTCCGGGAGGAGGCCCGAGATGGGAGGAGAAGCGGTGGGAACATAGCAGATCCATACAGACGTCTAGAAACAAATGCAGAAACGTCCAAGTCGCACGCGTGGAGATGCCACCGAGGACACCACAACATCCACGCTGCAGGGTTAGAAAGACAGACCTGGGAGTTCCTTCGAGGCTCAGCAATCATCAAGCCCAGCTGGGAACCAGGAGGTGGCGAGTTCGATCCGCGGCCCTGCTCCGTGGGGCACGGATCCCGCGTTGCTGTGGCCGTCGTGTAGGCCGGCAGCTGCAGGTCCAATTCGACGCCTAGCCTGGGAACTTCCACGTGCTGCAGGTGCAGCCCTTAAAAAAAAAAAAAAAAGAAAGAAAGAAAAAGATCTGAGCGTTCCCGCTGTGGGGCAGGGGGTTAAGAATCCAGCTGCGGGAGTTCCCGCTGTGGTGCTGCGGGATCGGCGGCATCTGGGGAGCACTGGGATTCAGGTTCAATGCCGCCCCGCACGGTGGGTTAAGGATCTGGTAGTGTGGCAGCTGTGGCATAGAGGACAAGAGCAGCGTGGGTCTGCTCCCCGGTCTGGGACCTCCGTATGCCAGGAAGGGGCCGAAACAGACAGGAAAACAGGGAATCCGACGGCAGCGGCTCAGGTCTCTGTGGAGGCCGGGGTTCGATCCCTGGCCTGGCACAGTGGATCTGGCGTAGGTCGAAGCTGTGGCTTGGATTCAATCCACAGGCCATGGGTGTGGCCATGAAAGACAGACACAGTGACAGCGTGTGGGCTGGTGGGGTGGTGGTTCCCGGGTCGTGCTTTCAGCGGTTCTGGAAGAGGTTCTAGGTTTCAGAGGCTCAGAGAAGGGCGAAGTGTGGACTCGTTTTCTATTTTGTTCAATTAGGCGCCTTTTCAAGAATTGCCACTGAAAGAGCACATCTTACTGGGCAAACCAGGAGCACTTTTAGGAAAGGGAGTGACGTGGGGGAGGCCCTGCGAATTCAAAGACCGGAAAGAGAGGAAAACCACAGAAAAATGTGACAAAGAGGGAAGCGGGACGTGAAATAAAAATGGGAGAAATCAATCAATGTCTCCCCGTGAGGGCGCCCTTCCAAGTAGCACCCAGGGCTGTGCCAGTGACACAGACCGACACACAATCTGGTGACAGCCTGTTGAGAAGAGGCGTTCCCGGGGGTCCCGGGGGCACGGATCTGGCGTCGTCCCTGCTGTGGCGAGAGGGCCTCTGCATGCTGGGGGCAGGGACAGACACAAACCAATCAATAAAACCAATCCTCAGACGTCACCGCAAAGGCAGGTCGAAGGGCAAAGTGGGACATGCTGGTTCGAATCAAAATGCAGGAGTTCCCGTCGTGGCGCAGTGGTTAACGAATCCGACTAGGAACCATGAGGTGGCGGGTTCGATCCCTGCCCTTGCTCCGTGGGTTAAGGAGCTGGCGTTGCTGTGAGCTGTGGTGAAGGTCGCAGACACAGCTTGGATCCCGTGTTGCTGTGGCTCTGGCGTAGGCCGGTGGCTACAGCTCTGATTCGACCCCTACCCTAGCCTGGGAACCTCCATATGCCGCGGGAGCGGCCCAAGAAATAGCAAAAAGACAAAAAAAAAATGCAAGAAGCATCGTGAGGGGCAGAGCCAGTACCGAACCCACGTCTGCCGCTCGCTGCTCAAAAGGACAATGCTCAGGTGGCAGGTGTTGGTGGGAAAGGCGGCATGGCTTTCACCGGGGAGCTCCCCGGAGATGGCGGACTGGTCCCAAGGGGGTCCCCACGTGGCCGGGGAGACCAAGGCCGTGAAGGCTGTGGGGTGGCTCGTGCCCCGTCCCGGATGGGTTGGCATCGAGCCGAAGCTGGTGTCGCCCATCTCCAGGTTTCAGGTGGTCTGGGGTCTCCGTGCTCGTGCTCATCCGTTCTCACCCGGGGGGTCTGCTTTAGGCAGCCTCCTTCCCCGTCTTTCAGGGGATGGAGGTCGGCTCCGGGTTCCCAGTCCAGCAGCCGGTCCTTCTGGCTGCCTCCACGTTTCCTCATCATTCGCTCGCGAGCCGGGTCTTCGGGGGCTCGGGGGAGGCCGGGTCACGGAAGCTTTTCTACAAATGATGGGCAGGCAGCGGATAGGGTTGGGGAGGGGTCGACCCTTTTCCTTGATGCCACTCCGTCCTGGGGAGGGACAGGTGTGGGGCACGCGAGGGAGCGGCGTTTTGGACAGAGGGGTTCATCATGACTCCGAGGGGGGTTCCGTTTGAGGGGGCTCTGTCTTCGCAGCCCGGAGTGAGTCCGAACGGCCGTTTGTGTGACTTCCACTGATGAAGAAAGCAAGTCGCGGACCTAGACGAGATAAGTGACACACCCACCCGCGCGCCGCGAGCTCTTAGGAGCGGACGGAACAAACCGGTGCACGTCGGTAGGACCTGGAAGATTCGAACACGAGCGGGAGTGCATCTGATCTACAGGAGGTTTGTGGGAGGCTGCGTGCGATGCCTGGAGAGTGCACTTCCTCTCTAAGTCACAGGGAACACGAGGACGCTGACAGCACGTTAGGTCGCACGTCCGGTCTCAGCAGACCGAGGGTTGGACGCGCAGAAAGAAGCGTCTCTGATACGGCAGCAGCACCCTGGAAATCAGCCACGACAAAGGAGACGAGCCCCAGGAACCTTCATCCGGAAATTTAAAACCATACTTCTAATGATTTGCAAGTAGCAAAGTCCTAAAGTGGAAATCTGAAGATGCTCAGTCAGAGCTTCTGCTGGGGTGCAGGTGGGATCCCCAGCCTGGCTCCGGGGGTTAAGGACCGGTGTTGCCGTGAGCTGTGGGGTCGGTCGCAGATGCAGCTCGGACCCCGAGTGGCTGTGGCTGTGGTGCAGGCCGGCGGCTGCAGCTCCGATTGGACCCCCCGCCTGGGAACCTCCATGGGCCACGGGCGCGGCCTGAGAAAAGACCAAAATAAAGAAATAAATGAAAAGATGGAAACCGGAGCTCCCACTGTGGTGCAATAGGTTAAGGATCTGGCATTGCTGCAGCTGCAGTAGGTGTGGCCAAAAAATAAAAATAAAACAGAATTGTAAAATAAAAAGATGGAAGCCACCCATAAAACTATTAGGCTTGGGGAAGAGATACGACTGCAGAGTCTGGGGAGATTTAGAAGTTAATAAGTGAATGTTATGAACCTATTTTGCCACTACATTTAAAACCACGGATGAAAGAGACAAGTTCCCAGGAAAATACAAATCACCGACATAGATGCAGAAGCTCCCCCCTGAACTGTGCTAGAATAACAGCCAAAATTGAATCAATAGTTCAGAAATCTCGTAATATAAAAACGAGGCTCAGCCTGTCTTATGGGCAAGCTCTGGCAAAAGAGTCAAGGCACAAGTGATTCCGGCTGTTGCTTCAAAGTCTTCCGGAAGAGACAGCAGGGGGGTCCCTCCCCGGCTTCGCAAGGACCAGGACAGCTTTATGAGGAAGACGTAGGCAGATGAAGATGGCGAGAGAAAGGAAACTTCGGCCTCTGGGGAACATGTACACAAAGTCCTGGAAAGAATTTTGGCAAAGCGTCTGGCGGCATTAAGCAATATATCCCACGTTGTCACCGAACCTGGTTTATCCCCGTGGTGAAAGGTGCTTTCCCCTTAGAAGATGCATTTGTGCCTTTCTCCATGGTGACAGGATAAAAGGGAAAAATCGTTGCCCAACGCAGTAGGTGAAGGACGATCATTTAAAAGGCGAAGTAGCATCCATCCGTGACACAAATGCCTAGACACGTGAAACGTAAGATTTCTTTTCAGAGAAAACCTCCGTTACGCGGCGAGCATCGGACGTACAAGTAGGAACTGGAGACGCTGAGTCTAGAACGTGCAGGGGAGAGCCCAGGGTGGTCCAGAGCCACGTGGTCTTGCAGGTGTGGGTGACGGGAGCTGAGCCGCCGGGCTGCGAGTCAGTGGCGAGGCTGGCTGTGGGTCAGAGCTCATCCCCGGACCCAGGGGCAGGAGGGAGTGGGCTGCACGAGACCCCCGCATCAGCCTGACCGGGGGCACAGGGGCTTCTGCAAATCAGCGGGAGACATGGGCCGATGTCCACCAATGGTGCGGGCCCGCTGGCTTCCCCACGGCGCGGGGGCGATGGGGCGGGAATGGTATTCAATGCGGACCTCACACACGACAGGGACCAAGGCACGGGTCCCCGAGAAGTGAGCCGGTCCATCCAGCTGCAACAGCAAGAACCCCTGTCTATGCTGAGGCAACGCAGAGAAAGTGGGAACAGAGGTGACACCTGGAGGAGGCGTTTGCCACGCCTGCTCCCACACGTGAGTGACAGGGTTAGCATCCTGAGGGAGGAATTTCTAAAATCCAAAAAAAAAAAAAAAGCAACACCAACCCAACAGAGAAGTGGCCAAAGGCATGAAGAAGCTTTTTCGCAGAAGAGACAGCAGGACCGGCCGGTGACGTCCCATCCCAGCATCGGGGACCCAGCCAAGACCTCGCAGGTGCAGCTTGTACACAGCGGTGACCAGAGCCACGAAGCCCGATGCTCCCGCGCGTCGGCAGGGATGCGGGTGGGCAGACGCGTGTGCGCCGGAGGGAGCGTGGGCTGCGCGGGCTGCTCTGAGAGGTCATTGCCAACTGCCAGCCGTGCTGGTGACATCATAGCCTTTGGCCCGGCCGTTCCGCTCCCAAGCTCCCGGGTCCGAAGCTGAGAGACGCTGTTGCTCCGGCCCCAGGAATCCTGGCAAGAGGCAGGGAGGACGGAGCAGCCGTTCCCAAGGGCAGAGCAGCAGGAAGGCCTTCCTCCATCAGCAGGACGCGAAGAGCGCGCGCATTAACGGACGTTCGCACGGGAGCCCCCTCGTGGCTCTGACGAGCATCCAGAGGATGCAGCGTCCACCCCTGGCCTCGCTCTGTGGGTTAAGGATCCAGCGCTGCTGTGGCCGTGGTGTAGGCCGGCAGCGACAGCTCCAAGTCGACCCCTACTAGCCTGGGACCCTCCATATGCCACGGGTGCGGCCCTTAAAAAAAAAGAGAGACACACACACACACACACACAGAGTCATACGATGGACCCCAACCCAGAAGCCAAGATGCGTGAAATACACACCTCAAGAGATGAATCTTAAAACTGGGATGAAAATGCAAGTTGTGAAAGAATCGATGTGTTAAGACCATTTTTGTCTACAAATTACATCAAATAACCACGGTATTTGCGGATGTATCCATAAGCCGTCCAACCGTAAGCGAGGCCACGGCAACGATGACAAATTTCGCTCGCCCCGTGGTGCCCTGCGGTGGCCAGGGGACGGGAGGAGGGGCTAGTCACAGGGGCACCAGGTCCCCAGCTGTTTGTTCTGCTCTAAATCGTGAATTACGAACTCGTGGTGATGTTATCGTGTGTGTACCACGCGGTTTTAACTGAAAAAGGAAACAGATCCTGGAACTCACAAGAGCCCCGTAAGGTGGCCAATTAAAAAAGATGCGTGACCTGGATTCTGGTGCCAGCATCCCAGCCGTGCAGTAAATGGGGAGTAACTGTTTATTCAACCCCGGTTTCTCTCTCACGTCAATGACAACCAAAACGTCCCAAGAGGATGAGAGGCAACATCTGAGTTGTGTGAAGACGTCTGAGGTCGAACTTGAACCCTGGCCTGAGTCAGGGCCGCGTGTTGGCCCAGGCTGGGCCCCCCTCCACGCGGCTGCACCAAGTCAGGCCCGGCAGGGGGGTGGGCAGAGGTGAAGCCTGACGAGGCGGGGAGGGCAGGGGCCCGGCGGGTGTAAGGAAGTCCTGGGCTCGTGCACGCATGGCCCACGCGAGCCGGGCCGAGTCTCCAAGACCTGAGCCAGCACCGAGTCCGAGTCCTGATGTGGGCCGGACAGATCCCGCCGCCTGGGAAAGGCTTTGGAGCCGATCCGGGTCTGGCCGCCACGTGCAGAAGCAGAGGGAACGCTCTGTCTGGCCGACTGGGTCGCTGGCCCGCCGGGGTATCCGCCGGGACCCTGGGCAGGTGTCTAGGACACAGCCAGATGTCCTCTCTGCACCAAAGACGACGAGCAGAAGCCGATCCCACGCTCCGGCTGGACTTCTGCGCCTTGGCCCCCGCACCCCACCGTCTGCTGGCCGGCTGGCCCCACGCAGGCAGAGCAGGGTGGGAGCCACAGCCACAGCCCCCTCCCCTCGCACGACCTCTCAGGGTAGCAGGCGGCCCTCCTGGGGACACTGGCTCCTCGGTGCATCAGTCGCCACTGTGCTGGGAAGCGGCTGCCAGGTGCAGCTGGCTGTGGGGGAGTGAAATCAATGCCAGGCTGACTCGAGTCCATCTGCCGTTCTCGTCGCTGGCCGTGGCCACAGCCGCAGCCCCACCGACCGCGCGCCTCCCCAAGAAGACTCTCTGGTTGGTCTAAGTTGTAAACACTTGCTGCCACTGGGGCTGAAATGAACACGTTGTGGGCAACGACCGACCTGCGACCCCACAGGTGAGCCTGGAGTGCCAACCGCAGGGCCTGTGAGGCGTCCTGATTGAGAAGCAGGCTCTTTGCAGGTGGAATGAGCGGGGTGAGGGCTCCGGGGCGGGCCCTGACCCGTACGGCCAGGGTCCTTACCAGAAGGGGACATTGGGACGCAGGGCGATGACAGCTGAGATGGGGCCGTGGCACACTTGCCTGCCAAGGAGCCAGCAGCGGAGGGAAGGGCCCGAGGCAGTCCCTCCCTCACGGCCCGGGGACGAGCCGTCCTGCCTCCAACGCGAAGGCTCCAGGATCAAGAGAGGACACGGTGCTGATGCCAAGGCCGCCCAGGGTGGGGTCTGGGTCTCGGCCGCCGGGCAGAGTCACCACGGGGGCGGCCTCCTCCGGGGTCTGTATCAGCTCCGAGAACGGATCCCGGGCGGGCCCGCGGCCCCAAACGCCCCGAGGTCGCCGTTGGTTCACGTCTGCCCGGGTGTCCTTTTCTCTGTTCAAACACGAGGTTCAGATCCAGCCGAAGCTCAGGACTGGTTTTCTCTCGCTGCTGTGACAAGTGACCACAGGTCAGGTCAGAAGTCCGGGCCGGGCCTGGCTGGGCTCCACCACGGTGTCCGTTTCCTGGTCCCTCCGGCTTCTCGAGGTGCCCCTGTTCCCGGCTGGTGGCCTCCACCTTCGCGGCCAGTGGGAGTGGCTGGGGGGAGGGCACCTTCCCAGGACAGCAGGCAGCCCCCCCAGAGGCATGCACACCCCACGGCTGCAGCTCTGTGGGCAGATGAGTGTCCCAAAAGCAACAGGACACAGTTTAGCCGACCTGTCCCGCAGAACCAGGCTCCCGTCCTCGGAGCCGGGCACGGTTGGCGCGTGGTGGTTCCAGGTTCCTTCCCGTGCCTGTCCACGGACCCCGTCAGCCTCCTCCTCTTTGCTCTACGGCGACAGCATAGTTTGTCCCTTCATGTGGTTTTGGGCGATGGGGTTTTAGTGTTAGTTTTTCGCCTCCCCTGTTTCAAGGGGAAGTTCCCGGGCCAGGGATTAAACACGCCCGCGGCTGTGACCACACCGAGTCTCCACCACCTAGGCCACCAGGGAGCTCCATTGGGGGTGTTCCCCTTTGGGCTGTTGTGAGTTTTCTTGTAAACAGAGTCCCGGGGGGTGTGCAAAATGGATGTATTTCGCCAAATAAGCATCCAAAACTTGAAGTCAAAATAAGCCCACCCCTGCCCACACCCTTCCCGCTCGCCAGGCCACTGCCCCACAGTTGCCGGGAGCACCCTTGACCACCCGCCAAGTCCTGCTTCTCGAAACCCCACCTGAAACTGTCAGTCCTGTAGGTGGCCCCCTTGGCCTCCCACGGGGCCACTGACAAGAGGCCCCCCTGTGTGGCAGGTGGCGTGTTGGTCGCCCGGACGCTGCAGCTGCCCCCTGAGCCTCTCCCTGCAGAGGTGGCAGGGCAGGTGCACAGGAAGCTGCTGGGCTGTGTCACTGAGCTCAGGAGGGCAGGGGCCAGGGTAACATCGTCATTGCCCGGCCTGGGGACCAGAGCCACAGGGCCAGCCTTGGTGAGACGCAGGCAGGGGCTCCCGCACAGGAACAGAGGAGCCTCTAAGTGCAGCCTCATCTAGAGAAAGTCGGAGCTGGTGGGGACGGGGCCACGAGGCCCAGGCAAGGGAACGCTCGGCCACTTGAGCATCCTTGGAACTTCGGCCTAGGAAGCGGCCCCGCCCCCGTGAGAGCACCGTGTCCCCTCACTGGAGGACCAAACCGAAGCAGAGGCCTCCAGGGACCCGCTGGCCCCCAGGTCAGCCCCCGCCTCTCCTCCTGACCCAGGAACGTGGGGCAAGTCCCAGGTGGCCTTTCTGGGCCAGTGTGGGGTCCACCCAGGTGGAGAAGGACCCCCCCAACCCCCGCCTTCATACCGTGGCCGCCCTGCAGCGCTGTCTTCCCAGGAAATAGAAGACGCGGTTTGAGACCCAGGGAGGATCCAGCAGGAGCCCCCCACCACCTCGGCACCCCTGGGGACCCACGTGGGGCACGTGAGCTTTCCATCCCATGACCCTCGGCCCCGTGGGACCACGGATCCTGCTCCCAGAGGCCGGATGCTGTGTCCACCTGGTCGGACACAAGCCTCTGACCAAACTTTAAAGCTGTGGCCGCTGCCCCTTCACTTCAGAGCTCCCGGGTGCCATAGCAAGGGAAGGATCCAGGGCTGTGGCGCGCGTTCAATCCCTGGCCCCGGAACTTCCACGTGCTGTGGGTGCAGCCACGGAAAAACCCCAAGGCCTCCTTTCAGTCGAATGGGCTCAGGCGACGAAGGCGGGTCCCCGTGCTGGAGAGGGATCAGCACGCTCAGCATGAGAACGTGGGGCCTCGCCCCGCGACGGAGGCGGGAGGGCGTGTGTGATGCTCAGGTGGCCTCGGCGCATCCCCTGGTCTCACACGTCCAGCTTCAAGGTAAATGAGAAGACACCTGACCTGCGGGCGTCCGGTCCCCACAGACTCAGACCCCGCGGTGGAAGGGTCTGAACCACCCGTCGGGTGAGCCGTCTGGACCAGCGTCAGCGCTGGGTGAGGCTGCGGGCCTCAGGACCAGGTCGGGGGGCTGGTCAAGCATTGCGGAAGGCTGGTGGTTGGCATCCGTGGCTGTGAGTGGGCTGTAATTTGGGGAGTTGGCCAGTTCCGTTCTGTTCTGGTCATTAAGGATTCTGAACATCCCTGCTCTTGGTGGGCGAAAACAGAAACTTCCCAGGATCAAACACACAGTAAAAACTCCCTCAGCCTCCCAGGAAGCAGCCCAATCGTAAGCTGATGAGCTAAAACAACCGACACCAAGACACTTCAGGGATTCAGCAGCGGGGACCCCAACAGGCATTTCAAAGCAGCGACCACAAGGCACCGTTTCAACAAAGAGCTGATTTTGTGCACTCTGGTAACAAACGAAAAAGAAAATCGCTTTACAGTGAGAGCCTGCTGTGTAGCCCCGAGAACTGTCTAGATACTTACTTCTCAGAGCGACAATGGGAGAAAAATCATGTATACATGTGTGCGTAACTGGGTCCCTATGCGGTGCAGTGGGGAAAAAAAAATGATTAAAAAAATAATCATAAATCAAGTTATCTGAAAAAAACAAAACAAACGAAAATCTCAGCTAACCAAGAAGATATAAAAAAGAATCAAGCAGAAATGATGGAACTGAAAAATACACGAACAAAAACGAAAAACTCACCGGAAAAGCTGGAACATAGCTTGGAGACAACAACAACAAAACATCCGTAAAACTGAGACATATCATGAAACCAGACGTGTTACGAAACGGCCCAGTCAGAGCCACAGGGAGAAGCAGGCCGGGAACAAATCTCTTAGGAACCCTGTGACAGTAACAGAAGATCTAGGCTTGATGTCAGCGCGGCGCAGAAGGAGAGAAAAAATTTTACTCTTTGTATTTTAATGAAGATAGAACTGGCATTATATTGGCCTCACGTGTACAATATAATGAGTCAATGTTTATATATGTATAGTGAAATAATCAGTATAATAAATCCAGGTACCATTCATCACCACACGTAGTTAGGAGTCTTTTTCTTGTGATGAGAACTGTTAAGATCTATGCTCTTAGCCACTTTCTCTTCTGTTTTTCTTTTTTCGCTTTTGAGAGCCATCCCCGCAGCATAGGGAGGTTCCCAGGCTAGGGGTCCAGTCGGAGCTACAGCTGCCGGCCTGCACCACAGCCACAGCAACACAGGATCCGAGCCGTGTCTGCGACCTGCACTCCCGCTCACGGCAACGCCGGATCCTTAACCCACGGAGCGAGGCCAGGGATGGGACCCGCAGCCTCATGGATCTGAGGTGGGTTTGTTAACTGCTGAGCCACAAAGGGAACTCCCGGCATCTTTCAAATATCCAGCACAGTGCTGTTAACTACAACCGCCAGGCTGTACGTTGCATCCCCAGAACTTCTTTATTTTGTACCTGGAAGTTCACACATTTTGACCACCTTTGCCCCTGACCCCGATCCCCTCCCAGCCTCCATTGATTTGTTCTCTGTACCTATGAGTTCATCTTTGTTCCTCTTTTTTTGGATTCCACACATAAGAGCATAAGAGGGATCATCCAATGTCTGTCTTTCTCTGTCTGACTTACTTCACTTGGTATAAGGACTTCAAGGTCCTTCCATGTTGTTGCAAATGGCAAGGTTCCTTTTTGATGGCTGAATAATATTCCATTGTGTGCATATACATATATGCGATGGTTCTTTAAAAATACGCTCCTCTATAAGCAGACACTTAGGTGGCTCCCAAAATTTAAAAAAAAAAAATCATCACAAAGACCTATGTCATGGCACTTAGTATCTAGGTTTTCTTCTAGAATGTTTATGGCTTCAGGTTTCACATTCAGGTCTTGAATCCATTTTGGTTTTTGGTTTTGGGGTTTTTGTGGGTTTTTTTGCTTTTTTTTTTTTTAGGGCCACACTAGCAGCATATGAAAGTTCCCAGGCTAGGGGTCGAATCAGAGTTACAGCTGCCAGCCTACATCACAGCAACAGGAACTCGGGATCCAAGCCTCATCTGCAACCTACACCACAGCTCATGGCAACACCAGCTCCCCAACCCACTGAGCGAGGCCAGGGAACAAACTTGAATCTTTCTGGATACCAGTCAGATTTGTTACCACTGTGCCACAGTGGGAACCCCTGGTCTTTAATCCATTTTTTTTAGTTGATTTATTTTTACTTTTTTTATTATTTCCCCAATATATTTTTTTCCTACTGTACAGCATGGTGACCCAGTTGCACATACATGTATGCATTCTCTTCTCACATCATCAGCCTCCAGCATAAGTGACCAGACATAGTTCCCAGTGCTACACACAGAATCTCATTGCTAATCCATTCCAAAGGCAATAGTCTGCACCTGTTCACCCCAAGCACCCCATCCATCCCACTCCCTCTCCCTCCCCCCGACAACCACAAGGCTATTCTCCAAGTCCATGATTTTCTTTTCTGTGGAAAGGTTCGTTTGTGCCGTATATTAGATTCCAGATGTAAGTGATATCATATGGTATTTGTCTTTCTCTTTCTGACTGACTTCGCTCCATATGAGAGTCTCTGGTTCCGTCCACATTCCCGCGAATGGCATGATTTCATTCTTTTTTACGGCTGAGTAGTATTCCATTGTGTATATGTACCTCTTCCTAATCCAATCATCTGCCGTGGTGGTTTCCATGTCTTGGCAATTGTGAATAGTGCTGAAATGAACATGTGGGTGCGTGTGTCTTTTTTAAGGAAACTTTTGTCCAGATATATGCCCAAGAGTGGGATTGCGGGGTCATATGGAAGTTCTATGTATAAATTTCTAAGATACCTCCATACTGTTCTCCAGAGTGGTTGTACCAGCTTACATTCCCACCAACTGTGCAGGAGGGCTCCCTTTTCTCCACACCCCCTCCAGCACTTGTTATTTGTGGACTCATTAATGATGGCCATTCTGACTGGTGTGAGCTGGTATCTCATGGTAGTTTTGATTTGCATTTCTCTAATAATCAGGGATGTTGAGCATTTTTTCATGTGCTTGTTGGCCATCTGTATGTATATCTTCCTTGGGGAAATGTATATTCAGGTCTTTTGCCCATTTTTCATTTGGGTTGTTGGCTTTTTTGCTGTTGAGTTGTATAAATTGCTTGTATATTTTAGAGATTAAGCCGTTGTCAGCTGCATCATTTGAAAGTATTTTCTCTCATTCTGTAAGTTGTCTTTTTGTATTATGTTTGGTTTCCTTTGCTGTACAAAAGCTTGTCAGTTTGATTAGGTCCCATTGGTTTATTTTTGCTCTTATTGCTGTTGCTTTGGGAGACTGACCTGAGAAAATATTTGTAAGGTTGATGTCCGAGAATGTTTTGCCCGTGTTCTCTTCCAAGAGTTTGATGGTGTCTTGTCTTACATTTAAGTCTTTCATCCATTTTGAGTTTATTTTCGTGCATGGTGTGAGGGTGTGTTCTGGTTTTACGGATGTGCATGTGGCTGGCTGTCCAGGTTTCCCAGCAATACTTGCTGAAAAGACTCTCTTTTTCCCATTTTATGTTCTTGCCTCCTTTGTCAATGATTAATTGACCATAGGTGTCTGGGTTTATTTCTGGGTTCTCTATGCTGTTCCATTGGTCTGTCTGTCTGTTTTGGTACCAGTACCACACTGTCTTGATGACTGTGGCTTTGTCATATTGCCTGCAGTCTGGGAGAGTGATGCCTCCTGCTTGGTTTCTGTTCCTCAGGATTACTTTGGCAATTCTGGGTCTTTTGTGGTTCCATATCAGTTTTGGGATGGATTGTTCTGGTTCTGTGAAAAGCGTCATGGGTAATGTGATAGGGCTTGCCTTGACTCTGTAGATGGCTTTGGGCAGTATGGCCACCTTTACAGTATTAATTTTTCCAAACCCGGGGGCATGGACTATCTTTCCATTTCTTTACCTCTTCTTGACTTTCCTTGGTTAATGATTTATAGTTCCTGGCATATAGGTCCTTTACCTCCTTGGTCAGGTGTATGCCCAGATAGTTGATTTGGGGGATACAATTTCTTTAATCCATTTTGCATTGGCATTTTTTTTTTGTCTTTTTGCTATTTCTTGGGCCGCTCCCGCGGCATATGGAGGTTCCCAGGCTAGGGGTCCAATCGGAGCTGTAGCCCCCCGGCCTACGCCAGAGCCACAGCAACGCGGGATCCGGGCCGCGTCTGCAACCTACACCACAGCTCATGGCAACGCCGGATCGTTAACCCACTGAGCAAGGGCAGGGACCGAACCCGCAACCTCATGGTTCCTAGTCGGATTCGTTAACCACTGCGCCACAACGGGAACTCCTGCATTGGCTTTTGTGTGGTGTAAGATAGCAGCTCTGTTGGAATTTTTTGCATGAGGTTGTCCAGGTTTCCCAGCACAACTTATTGAAGAGATTGTCCTCTCCCTGTTGTACATACTTGGCTCTTTTGTCACAAATTAACCGTGTACGTAAACACTATCTCTCGGCTCTCTATTCTGTTGCATCGATCTGTATATCTATTTTTATGCCAATACCGCAATGTTTTGATTAATAGAGCTTTGTAAATATCTATGGTTTGAAATCAGGAAGTGTGATGCCTTGATTTGCTCTTTTTTTTTTTTTTTTGGCTTTTGCCTTTTCGAGGGCCGCTTCCCATGGCATATGGAGGTTCCCAGGCTAGGGGTCGAATCGGAGCTGTAGCCGCCAGCCTACACCAGAGCTATAGCAATGTGGGATCGGAGCCACATCTGCAGCCTACACCACAGCTCACGGCAACGCCAGATCCTTAACCCACTGAGCAAGGCCAGGGATGGAACCTGCAACCTCATGGTTCCTAATCCGATTCGTTAACCACTGAGCCACGACAGGAACTCCCTGATTTGCTCTTCTTTTTCAAGACTGCTTCGGCTGTTGGGGTCTTCGTGGTTCCTTACATATATAGGATTGTTAGTTCTATTTCTGTGAAAAATACCATTGAAATTTTGATAGGGATTGCATGGAACCTGTGGATCCCTTTGGCTGGTACGGACATTTTAACAATATTAATTCTTGCAATCCATGAGTATGGAATATGTTTCCATTTACTGGTCTTCTTCCACTACTTTCATCAATATCTTAGAGCTTTCAGGATACAGGTCTTCCACCTCCTTGGTTAAATTTATTCCTAGGTAGCCTATTCTGATGCAGTTGTAGATGGGGTGGTTTCCCGTCATGCATGTAAGGAAACACAACAGATTTTTGTATCTTGCAACTTAAGTGTTAGTTCTAACAGTTAAGAAGGTTTTGAACATAGAATATGTCATCTGCAAACAGTGACAGTTTTACTTCTTCCTTTACAATGTGTTGCTTTTTATTTTTTTTTTCTTGCCTCTTTGCTCTGGCCAGGATTTCCAACACTATGTTGAAGAAAAGTAGCAAGAGCAGACATCCTTGACTTGTTCCTGATCTTTGAGGAAACGCTTTCAGCTTTTCACCACTGGGTGTGATGTGATCTTGGGCTTGCCATATACGGCCTTTATTAGGTTGAGGTATGTTCCCTCTATGCCCATTTTGTTGAGAGTTTTCATCGTAAGTGAATACTGAATTTAGCTAAATGTGTTTTCTGCATCTATTGAGATGATCTTATGACTTTCATCCTTCATTTTGTTAAAGTGGTGCATCGCATGGATTGATTGGCTGATGTTGAACCACTCTTGCACCCGTGGAATAAATTCCACTTGATCGTGGTATGTGATCATTTAAAGAAGCCAATTTTTTATTTTGTATAATTTCAAATGCATGCAAAATAAAGACAAAGCCCTGGTGTGCCTGTTTCCAGTTTCAGTGATTTTCAGCTTGTGGTAAATCTTTTTTCATCTATACCCCCAACCCACTCCCCCCATGTCAATGGCTACTTTTAGGCAAATCCCAGATATCATATCATTTCATTCCTCGGGCATTTCCAAAGGGACATAGTTAATCTCCCTGATCTCTGTGAGGTAGTTACTACTGAGGATTCCATTATGCACCTGAAGAAACAGAGGCTCAGAGAGATTAGGTAGTCCCAAGGTCACGGAGCTGATGTATTACTGGGATTTGAATCCAGGGATGAGACCTGATAGCAATGCTCTTTTTCTCCTTCAAAGTGATTGCTACGACTCTGCACTCGGAAATAGTTGGATGATGTTGAATATAATAATAAGGGAAATGTTTTTATACCTTAGCAGTAAGCTAAGCTCGACTGCTGAACGTTTGGAAAGACTATTAAAGGATTCCCACTAACTGCAATGTTAATCATCAGACAAAGCCTCCAGGAACACAGAACTCCAGCTTGGCACGAGGCATTGATTTAGAAAAAGGACAAAAGCCACAGCAAAGCAAGCTCATTGCTCTGCAACATCCTGTAAAATCTCATGCAACCCCCTTCATTACTTTATCCTATTATTTCATGCCATGGTCTCCTCCAACAAATTAAACATGGTGGCACTGCAGCAAGCAGAAAGAGTGTAGGGCAGTACGATGGTGCATGGCCATGCTCAGAACCAGTGCTTAAGGGCTTAGACCTTATCTTTCCTTTTTAATTTAATTTTTATTTTACTTTGGAGTATAGGTGATTTACAACGTTGTGTTCGTGTCCGGTGTACAGCAAAGTGGTTCAGTTATACAGATACACATACCCGTTCTTTTTTAGATTCTTTTCCCATGTAGGTTATAAGAGAATATTGAGCAGAGTTCCCTGGGCTCTACAGCAGGTCTTTGTGGATTGTTTATTTTTTATATAGCAGTGTGTGTATATTAATCCCAAACTCCTAAGTTATCCCTCCCTTTCATGCATTGTTGAATTCCGCTTACTGATATTTTCTTGTGGATTTTTGCATCTATTTCATCAGAAATGGTGACCTGTAGTTTTCCTGTGGCATTCTTGTCTGGTTTTCATAGCAGCATAGCGCTGATCTTGTTCCCTCTTCTTCAATTTTCTGAAAGAGTTTAAGGAGGAGAAATATTAAATCTTTTTGGAATGTGTGGCAAAATTCACCAGTGAAGTCATCTGGTTCTGGACTTTTGTTTGTTGGTAGGTTTTTGATTACTGATTCAATCTCTTCAGTAGTAATTACTTGATTCAGATTTTCTATTTATTTGTGATGCATTCTGGGTAGCTTGTATGTTCCTAGGAAGGTATCCATTTCTTTGAGATTATCCAACTTCTTGGAGTATAATTGTTCATAGTAGTCTTTTATGATCCTTTATATTTCCATGATATCAGTTATTACATCTCGCTTGCATTTTCTATTTTATGCACATGAGTCCTCTCTCTTTTTGTCTTGGTGAGTCTAGCTAACACTTGACCACTTTTGTTCGTCTTTTCAAAAAAAAAAAAAACCCAACTCTTAGTTTCATTGATTTCTTTCTATTGTCTTTTTTAGTCTCTATTTATATCTGCTTTGATCTTTGTTATTTCCTTATTACTACTAAAGTTGGGCTTTGTTTTTTCTTGTTCCTTGAGAGGTAGAGTTATGCAGTTTATCTGAGATTTTTTTCTTGTCTTTTGTTACAAGCATTTACCCCTGTGAAGTTCCTTCTTAGAACTGCTTTTTCTGTAGCCCATAAGTTTTGGTAGGTTGTATTTCCATTTTCATTTGTCTCAAGATATTTAAAATTTTTCCTTTGATTTCTTCTTTGACCCATTGCTTGTCCAGTGGCATGTTGTTTAATCTCCACATATTTGTGATTTTTCCAGTTTTCTTCTGGTAACTGATCTTGTTTCATATCACTGTAGAGGAAAAGATGGTTGATATAATTTTAAAGTATTGTCCAAAATTTAATAAGACTTGCTTTGTGTCCTAACATAGGTTCTATCCAGGAGAATGTTCCATGTGTACTTGAGGAGAATGTATATTCTTTTGCTTTTGGATGGAATTTTATGCGTACGTCTGTTAAGTCCTTCTGGCCTAACATGTTACTGAGACCAAGTTGCTTTTTGATTTTCTGTCTGGATGATCAGTGGTTGAGAGTGAATTGTTAACATTCTCTATTATTCTTGTGTTGTTATTTATCTCTCCCTTTAGGTTTGTTAATATTTGATTTGTATATTTAGGTGTTTCTATGTTGGGTCCATAAACCTTTACAAATGTTAAATTCTATTGTTGAAATAACCCCTTTATCATCATGTAATGACTTTTTTGTCTCATATGTACATTTTCTTAATCTATAAAAGTCTTTTTTTATTTTATAATGATTTTTTCCCCATTATCCCTGGTTTACAGTGTTCTGTCCATTTTCTGCTGTACAGCAAGGTGATCCAGCTACACATGCATGTGTACATTCTTTTTTCTCATATCGTCATGCTCCATCATAAGTGACGAGACATAGTTCCCTTGTCTCTTATATATACTCTTTGTCGTAAAGTCTCTTTTGTCTAATATAAGTAGAGATGTGCAGATTTCTTTGGGTTTCCATTTGCAAAGAATAACATTGTCCATCCCTCCACCTTCAGTCTGTGTGACTACTTGCATCTGACGTGAGTATCTTGTAGGCAACTTATATATGAGTCTTATTTTTCTATTCATTCAGCCAGTCTCATTTGTTTGTTTGTTGTTTCTTTTTTGGCCACACCCATGGCATGTGGAAGTTCCCAGGCCAGGGATTGAATCCAAGGCACAGCTGAGACCTGTGCCACAGTTGCAGTAAAACCAGATCTATAACCCACTGCACCACAGTGGGAATTCCAGCCAGTCTGCTTTTTGATTGGTCTCTTTGCAGTTAAAGTAATTGTTGATAGATATGTACTTATTACTCTTTCGTTCATTGTTTTCTGGCTGTTTTATAGTTCTTCCCTTCCTTTCTTCTCTTGCTCCCTTTTATGATTTGATTTTCTATAGTAGTATGATCAGTGTCTTGGTTTTGTTTGTTTGTTTTAATGCTGATTCTGTGGCACATGGAGGTTCCTGGGATAGGAGTTGAATCAGAGCAGCAGCTGCAGTCCTATGCCGCAGCCACAGCAACATCCGTTCTAAGCCTCACCTATGACCTATGCTGAAGCTTGTGGCAATTCCAGATCCTTAACCCAGTGAGTGAGGCCAGGGATTGAAGCTACATCCTCATAGAGAGTATGTCAGGTTCTTAACCGCCTGAGCCACAATGGGAACTCCTAGATGGCTGGAGGTTTTTTTTAAAGTTTTTTTTTTATTAAAGTATAGTTGATTTACTACGTTGTGCCAATGTCTGCTGTACAGCAAAATGACTCAGTTATACATATACACACATCCTTTTTCATATTGTTTTCCATCATGGTCTATCTCAGAAGATTGGATATTGTTCCCTGTGCTGTACAGTAGGTCTCTGTTTATCTATTCTAAATGTAATAATTTGCATCTTCTAACCCCGAACTCCCAGTCTATCCCACCCCTCCCCCCTCCTCCTTGGCAACCACAAGTCTGTTCTCTATGTCTGTGAGTCTATTTCTGTTTTGTAGATGTGTTCAATTCTGCCATATTTGAGATTCCACATATAAGTGATATCACATGGTATTTGTCATTCTCTTCTGACTTACTTCACTTAGTATGAGAATCTCTGGTCACATCTCTGTTGCTGTAGATGGCATTATTTCATTCTTTTTTATGACTGAGTAGTAGTCCATTGAATATATGTACCACATCTTCTTACTTCATTCATTTGTTGATGGACATTTAGGTTGTTTTGTTTCCAGGTCTTGACTATTGTGAAGAGTGCTGCTATGAACATAGGTGCGCATGTATCTTTTTGATTATAGCTTGTCTGGATATATTCCCAGGAGTGGGATTGCCGAATCAAATGGTAATACTGTTTTTAGTTTACTGAGGATCCCCCATGCTGTTTTCCATAGTAGCTGCACCAGTTCACATTCCTACAAACAGTGTAACTGGGTTCCCTTTTCTCCACACCCTCTCCAGAATTTGTTACTTGTAGACTTTTGGATATGGTCATTCCGGCTGGAGTGAGATGGTACCTCACCGTGGTTTTGATTTGCATTTCTCTAGTGATTAGCGATGTTGAACATCTTTTCATGTGTCTACTAGCCATCTCTATGTCGTCTTTGGAGAAATGTCTATTTAGGTCTTCTGCCCATTTTTGCTTGTGTTATTTGTTTTGTTGTTGAGTTGTATGAAGGTTCCCTCCCCCCCCATATATTTTGGAGATTAAGCCCTTGTCGGTTACATCATTTGCAAATACACTCTTCCATTCCATAGGTTGTCTTTTTGGTTTTTTTATGGTTTCCTTTACTGGGCAAAAGCTTGTGAGTTTGAGTAGGTTCCATTTGTTTATTTTTGTTTTTATCTCTGTTCCCCTGGAAGACCAACCTACAAAACATTTGCACAGTTTATGTCAAAGGATGTTTTGCCCGTGTTCTCTTCTAGGATTTTTATGGTGTCCTGTCTTATATTTAAGTCTTTAAGCCGTTTGAGTTTATTTTTGTGTATGATGTGAGCGTATGTTCTAATTTCATTGCTTTATACACAGCTGTCCAACTTTCCCAGCACCACTTGCTGTATAGACTTTTTCCCATTTTGTATTCTTGTCTCCTTTGTTGCGTATCAGTGGATTATAAGTGTGTGTGTTTATTTCTGGGCGCTCTCTTCTGTTGCATTGATCTGTGTGTCTGTTTTTGCACCAGTACCACACTGTTTTGGTTATTATAGTCTTGTAATATTGACTGAAGTCTGGGAGAGTTAGCCTCCTTCTTGTTTTTAATTCCTCAGGATTTCTTTGGCAACTCTGGTTATGTTATGGCTCCATATACTTTTGGGGGTTACTTGTTCTAGCTCTATGAAAAAAACATCATGAGTAATTGATAGGGATCACAGTAAATCTGTAGAAGGCTTTGGGTAGTATGGCCATTTTAACAGTATTATTTCTTCCAAACCAAGAACATGGGATGTCTTTCCATTTCTTTGATTCTTCTTTTATTTCCTTTATTAATGTTTCATTGTTCTCAATGTATACATCTTTTGCCTCCTTGGTCAGGTTTATTCCTGGGATGTTTTGTTGTGTTTTGGTTGGTTGGTTTTTTTTTTTTTTTTTTTACATCCCCTTTCTGATATTTCATTGTTAGTATACAGAAATGCAATCAATTTCTAAATGTTAATCTTGTATCCTGCTACTATAGTAGTCTTTGTCTGGAGTCCTTAGGATTTTCTATATACAGCGTCATGTCCTCTGCATATAGTGACAATTTTACCTCTTCCCTTTCAATTTGGCTAATTTTTCTTTCTTTTTTTTTTTTTTGGTCTGATTGCTGTGGCTAGGACTTCCAGTGAGGTGGTGAGGGTGGGCATCTCTGTCTATTTCCAGATTTTAGCAGGAAGGCTTTAGCTTTTTTCCATTGAGCATTATATTGGTTGTGAGCTTATCATCAACGGCTTTTGTGGTATTGAGGTATGTTCCCTCTATACCCACTTTGGTAAAATTTTTATCATGAATGGATGTTGAATTTTGTCAAATGTTTTTTCTGTGTCTATTGAGAGGATCATGTGGTTTTTGACTTTTCTTTTTGGTGTGTTGTATTGATTGATTTGCCAATCTATTATATTGATTGATTTGCATATGTTGAACTATCCTTGCAAACTTGTGATGAATCCCAGTTGGTGATGGTATGCGATCTTTTTTATGCCTTGTTCAATTCGGTTTGCTAGAATTTTGTTAAGAATTTTTGCATATAGATGTTGCATATTCGTCAACAACATTGGCCTATAATTTTCTTTTTAGTGGTATCTTTGCCTAGTTTTGATATCAGGGGAATGGTGGCTTCATAGAAATTCTTTGGAAGTGTTCCCTCCTATTCAGTCTTTTGGAAGCGTTTCAAAGGATCAGCATAAGTTCTTTGTGTGTTTGATGGAATTCACCTGTGAAGCCATCTGGTCCTGGGTTTTGTTTGTAGGGAGTTTTTTATTATTATTATTACTGACTCTATTTCACTCCTAGTGAGAAGTCTGTTCAAATTATTTATTTCTTCTGAATTCAATTTTGGTGGGCTCTGTGTTTCTAGAAATTTGTCCATTTAATCGAGGTTTTCACCTTTGTTGGCATATAACTGTTCATGATATTCTCTCAAGGTTCTCCTCTTTCACAGGTCCCTTCCAGGGTGCTGGGCCCATCCTGATTCCTTTGCCTCTCTTCTCTCTCTCTTTTTTTTTCCTTTTGTCCTACCCAGTTATGTGGCAATTTTCTGGCCTTTTGGAAGTCTGAAGTCTTCCACCGCAGGTCAGTAGATGGTCTGTGAGAATCATTCTGCACATAGATGGGGTTTTTTGTGTATTTGTCGGAAAACGCGAGCTCCATATCCCACTCCCCCACCATCCTGATCCAGTCCTTGGATTTTTGTTTTCATCTCTTGCATATCTATTATAGAGGTTTCCTTTGTGGTTACCATGAGGCTTACATAAAACAACTTATATTTACAACAGACTCTTTAAAGCTGAAAACAACTTAAATTTGAATGCACTCTAAAGCATCTTCATTTCCATTTTTACTCACACCTCCCATGCTTTATGTTTTTATAGGTCGCAAATTACATCTTTTTATCTTGAATATACCTTAACAAATTAATGTAGTCCTAGCTATTTTTGCTACTTTAGTATTTTAACTTCATACTAGCTTTATCCATGATGAACTCACCACCTTTACAACATTAGATTATTCTGAATTTTACTATCTATTTACCTTTGCCAGTGAGGTTTATGCTTTCATCTGTTTTCCTGCTACGTAGTACTGCCCTTTTGTTTCCACTTAAAGCCATCTCTTTAACATTTCTTTTAAGACTGGTCTCGCAGCAGTGAACTCCTTCAGCTTTTTTCTCTATCTCTCTGTCAATTCTGAATGACGGCTTTTCTGGATAGATTCTTCTTCGTCGGAGGGTTTTTTCTTTCCACACTTTGAATATATCTTGCCCTGCCTCTCTGGCCTGCAGAGTTTCTGCCAATTAATCTGCTGATGGTCTTATAACTATCAGGATAGCAATTTGTTCTCTTGCTGTTCTTAAGATTCCCTCCCATCTTTTTTTTTTTGGGGGGGGGGGTCTTTTTACGACCATACCCCTGTCATATGGAGGTTCCCAGGCTAGGGATTGAATCAGAGCTGTAGCCACTGGCCTACGCCACAGCCACAGCAACACCAGATCCAAGCTGCATCTGCAACCTACAGCACGGCTCATGGCAATGCTGGATCCTTAACCCACTGAGCAAGGCCAGGGGTCAAACCTGTGTCCTTGGGATACGAGTCAGATTCATTTCCACTGAGCCACCACAGGAATTCCTGACTCTCTACTGTCTTTAACTTCTGACATTTTAATTATAATGTGTCTTTGTGTGGGTTTCTTCGGGTTCATCTTATTCGGAACTTTTTGGGATTCCTGGATCTGTATGTCTGTTTCCTTCCCTTGGTTAGGAAATTTACAGCCACCATTTCTTCAACTAATTTTTCTGCCTCTTTCCCTCCCTTCTTTTGGGACCCCAGTAATTGAATGTTGGCCTGCTTGATGTTGTCCCATCACTCCCTATCTTTACTCTTTTTTATTCTTTTTTTTTTTTTCTTTTGCTGCTTGGGTGAGTTTTGCTGCTCTCTTCAAGTTCACCGATCCTTCTGTGTCATCTAGTCTGCTCTTGAACCCATCTACTGTACTTTTCAGGTCCATTATTGCAGCCTTTGGTTCTGCGACTCCTATTTTGTACTTTGTTTTCTACCTCCTTGTTAAAATTCTCACTTTGTTCATCCATTCTCCTTCTGAGCTTGGCGAGTATATTTTTTCACTATTACTCTTTTTAGGTAAATGGCTTATCTCCATTTCATGAAGGTCTTTTTCCTGAAGGTTTTATCTTGTTCTTTTATTTAGAACATATTTTCCTGTTTCTTCACTTCACTTGACTCTTTGTGTTAATTTCTATGCGTTAGATAAGAGAGCCGCCTCTGCAGTCCTGAAGGAGGGGCCTCCTGCAGACAAGGAACCTTCTCATCCAACGCTGCCTGAGCTCTTGGTTGCCTCTCAAACCTTTGTGATTGTCCAAGGAGATGTCCTTCTTTTTAGTGGCTTGAAAAAGATGTTGACTGTCTAAAATTGTCCCCAATTTGGTGAAAGGTCTAAGCCTAAAGAAGCAGAGCAAACGCCAAGTGGATTTTTAAAAATCTATGCGGAGACATTTCGTAATCAAACTTCTGAAAGCAAAACACACACACAGGCAGAATCTCAAAGGCCGCTAGAGAGAAATGACATGTTACCACAGAGCAGCAGCGCCTTGAATAATAGAAGTGGTCGTAGCAGAAACCATGGAGGCCTCTGGAAAAGGCCAAAATAAAATGAGCGTCAACCCTGAATTCTATGTCTAGTGAAACTATCCTTCAGAAATGCAGAGGAAAAAAGATATTCTCGGGTGAAGGAAATCCAAAAGAATTCGTCACCCGAAGATTTACTTTTAAGCAATGGCTTTTTAAAAGTTCTTCAGGAGGTCCCGTCGTGGCGCAGCGGTTAACGAATCTGACTAGGAACCATGAGGTTGCGGGTTCGATCCCCGGCCTCGCTCCGTGGGTTAAGGATCTGGCGTTGCCGTGAGCTGTGGTGTAGGTCGCAGACGTGGCTCGGATCTCGCGTTACTGTGGCTGTGGTGTAGGCCGGCGGCTACAGCTCCAATCAGACCCCTAGCCTGGGAACCTCCATATGCCGTGGGAGCGGCCCCAGAAAAGACAAAAAGACAAAAAAATATAAAAATAAATAAATAAATGAATAAATAAAAGTTCTTCAAACAGAAAATAATTTTTTTCAAATAATTCATGACAGAAGGAGGCATGCAGCTTCAGAAAGGAAAGAACAATGGAATAGGTACCACGTGAAGGAAATATGCTAGGCTGTCTTTCACTCCATGAGTTTTAAAAATTATATTTGATCGCCCCTGCAGACATTGTAAACATCATCTGGTAGAGTGCTCCGTGCATGTAGAAGAAATACTTATAAAAATTATATTTTAAAAGCTGGAGGAGGATAAAGGACCTACATGGAAGTGAGGTTTCTGTAGTCCACGTAAAGAAATTCAAGGCTGATACCAGCAGACTGTGATAAGTGGTGTAATATCTGGATGTTACTACCACTTAAAACTATACAGTGAGAGGCATTCCCGTCGTGGCGCAGTGGTGAACGAATCCGACTAGGAACCATGAGGTTGCGGGTTCGATCCCTGGCCTCGCTCCGTGGGTTAAGGATCTGGTGTTGCCGTGAGCTGTGGTGTAGGTCACAGACGCAGCTCAGATCCCATGTTGCCGTGGCTCTGGTGCAGGCCGGCGGCTACAGCTCCGATTCGACCCCTAGCCTGGGACCCTCCATATGCCGCGGGTATGGCCCCAGAAAAGGCAAAAAGACAAAAAAAAAAACTATACAATGAGATGGATTCAAAAACATCATAGGTTACGTGGAATTATTAAAAATACTCAAAAAATGGTCAAATAACCCACACGAAGGGCAAGGATTGGCATGACAAAGGGCACAAATATAAGACAGGTAATAAAATGCCAGCCTTAAGCCCCAGCATGTCAGTGGTTACCTTACGTGGAAATTTGGTCTAAATGCGTCCGTTAAAAGACAGAGGTTGTCAGAATGGATTTCTTTTAAATTAGCCGCCTTTATGTCGTCTATAGGAAACTCACTTCAAATATAACCATACCGATGGGTTGAAAGCAAAAGAATGACAAGTACCGTGCGTGCAATGATTAATTTTTTAAGTCAGGCATGAATCTATCAACACGAGACAGTGGAAGCTTCAGAGGAAAAAATTAGGCACAAAAAGAACTCAGCAAGTTTGCAGTGAGTGAGATGCACATACAAAAATCAGTCATATTTCTCCCTACTAGCAGTGAACACATGGAAACTGAAATTTAAAACGCAGAACTATTTACAATTTCTAAAAAAACAAAACCAAACCCATAGGGGTAAGTCTACCAAAAACATGCATGGGATTTGTATGCTGAGAAACACAAAATGCTGATGAAAAAAATTAAGGAATATTCACATAATTGGAGAGGCATAATATATTCGTGGATTGGAAGGCGCAACATAGATCCTGACTGAGTGTATTTACAGGTTTATCACAATTACTACGATAAGCCCAGTAGAACGTTTTGTAGCCAAGCTTATTCTTTTCGTTTGTTCATTTGTTTGTTTTGCTTTTTAGGGCCGCACCTGCAGCATATGGAGGTTCCCAAGCTAGGGGTTGAATCGGAGCTGTAGCTGCCGGCCTACACCATGGCCACAACACCACGGGATCCAAGCTGCATCTGCGACCTACACCACAGCTCATGGCAACGCCGGATCCTTCACCCACGGAGCGAGGCCAGGGATGGAACCTGCAACCTCATGGTTCCTAGTTGGATTCGTTTCAATCCACAACAGAAACTCCTAGATGAGCGTATTCTAAAATTTGCACAAAAAGGCAAAGGAACTAGAACAGATGAAATAATTTGGGGGGGGGGGGAAAGAACACAGTGGGAGCAGACCGTCTCCTCACCGTTAAGATGCACAATTTAACTGAGCGAAAATGGGGTGCTGTGACAGGATCAGTTACACAGACTGACAGGACAGAAGCGAGAACCCAGAATGAGGCCCACCCAACACAGCTCTGGGTTTTTACAAACGGGCAAAAGCCATTCAATGACGTGCGACAGTCTTTTCAGCAAATTCTATTAGAGCAAGTAGACATTAGACATCCATGGGCAAAAAAAAAAAAAAAAAAAACCCAAACCTAAAAACCTTTGTGACCCAAATGTCACATCTTACACAAAAGTTAATTCAAAAGAGGATGTGGGTTTAAATGTAAAAAGGAAAGCTCTTTATCTTCTCAAAGAAAACGCGGTGCTGGGCTGCGGGTACGGGGGATGTTTCTGCAGGAGCTCGGTGGACGACTCTGGGTACCGTCTCTGCGACTCCCTAGGACTCTAGAATTATTCCAAATTTAAAAAAAAACAGCACAAAACCTAAAACCCGGAGTTCCTGTTCTGGCTCAGGAGAAACGAATCTAACTCGAACCCACGGGGAGGCGGGTTCGATCTCTGGCCTCGCTCAGTGGCGTAAGCATCTGGCACTGCTGTGGCCGTGGCGCAGGCCGGCAGCTGCAGCTCCTATTCAACCCCCAGCCTGGGAACCTCCATATGCCGCGGGTGCGGCCCTAAAAAAAAAAAAAAAAAAGTTTAGGAAAAAAAAAAAAAAGACTCTAAGTCCCCAGACAGTAGACCAAAAAGACAAATGCAATGGGAGTGAGAAAAGATGCCGAGAAGGTGGCAGTGGTCCAAGGAGGACCCCCACGGTCCCCATGGCCCCAGCGCCCGTCCCCATGTCACGCAGGTGGGTGATCTGTGAGACCGCCTCATCCGCTGAGCAGTAAACCTCGCCCCCCCCCCTTTTTTTTTTTGGTCTTTTTGCCTCTTCTAGGGCCGTACCTTCAGCATGTGGAAGTTCCCAGGCTAGGGGTCGAATCCGAGCTGTAGCCTCCAGCCCACGCCAGAGCCACAGCAACACAGCATCCAAGCTGCATCTGCAACCTACGCCACAGCTCGATCCTCAACCCACTAAGTGAGGACAGGGATGGAACCTGCGACCACATGGTTCCTAGTCGGATTCGATTGTGCTGTGTCACGACGGGAACACCTCCCGTACCCATTCTTACGCCCAATATATTCTAGCCATTTCCTCTCTGTCTCCCTGAGCTTTCTTCCCTACTGGATCCTGCACACATCCTGCCAGGTCTCCCGTGTCTTTGCACGGCACCCACGCCTCATCCAGGGGCTGGAGGCTCCCAAGGAAAATCTGCTATTTCAGAAAGTAAAGAGCTGCTGCTGTGCATGGAATTTCCAAGCCTGCTGCACTTACACGCAAAGCCCTGGAGGGACGGGGTCCAGAATATTTGCCGTGGTTATCTTGTTATCTTGGGGTGCTGAGATAGAGTGTTTCCATTTTCTGCTTTATGTTCAGCTGCTCTCTAAAGTTTATGTAATAAAGAGTTTCTTTTGAGATAAGGGGAAAATCAATACAAGTTCTTCTTCTTCATTTATTTATTTTTTCAGTCCTTTTGCCTTTTCTAGGGCCACTCCCGTGGCATAGGAAAGGTTCCCAGGCTAGGGGTCGAATCAGAGCTGTAGCCACCAGCCTATGCCAGAGCCACAGCAACGTGGGATCCGAGCCACGTCTGCAATCTACACCACAGCTCATAGCAACGCCAGATCCTTAACCCACGGAGCGAGGCCGGGGATCGAACCTGCATCCTCATGGATGCTAGTCGGGTTCGTTAAGCACTGAGCCACAATGGGAACTCTGATACACGTTATCATTCTATAAGATGCCATCAGGGCCCCCAGGACCCACAGCCCGATTTTAATGCCCTCAATGCTTGCAAGGCAGGCCACCGGAGCCTGGCTCAGCCACTCCCTGGTCCCCCCCCCCCCCCGCCCCAGTCCCACACGGCCCAGCTCTGACCCCATCGGCACCTACCTGCCCCTCAGAGTGGGGGTGGCGCTGCCTTGGTCCCTGCGGGAGGAAACCCACGGCCCGCTCCCAACTCCCCACGCATGGTGCCAATTTCTCTTTGTCCTTTGAGGTCTCGAGGACGGCCTCCTGCGTCCGGCTCCGCCAGGGAAGGGACGGCTTCCGCCTCCTGCACCGCCAGCACCTGGTCAGCCCACGTCGGACTCAGGTCAGTGCTGCCTCTTTTCCAAAGGCCCCCAGGTGGCCCCCGGTGGCCCCTCTGCGTCTTTTCTGCCCCTGCTCATCCCTGCACTGTCCGTGTTCCCAGTGCGTGGACTTCATCACCGGACTCTCTGCTTCCTGGTTTTGTGGCAATTTGGCCAAGGTGTGAGGAAGCCCGCAGGAGCCGAGGGGCCACAGTGGGGGTGGGCGTGCGTCCCCGGCCCTCCTCTGTGGGGCCACCCGGGGCTGTGGTCCCCTGGGGAAGGCCCCTCCAGGGCCCTGGTGGGCTCTTTGCACAGCCCCTCTCCTGCAGCTGCTCCCCTCATCCAGGGGGCCAAGGGGACCCCAGGCTTGGTGGCCCTGTCTCTTGGGGCCCCTCTACCCTCTCTCTGGAAATGGCCTTTGTAGGCCAACCCCCATGACTCATTCTGTTTGGGGCATCGCCTTTCCATTGGGACTGTGCCTGCTACTCCTGGGGCTGGGGGAAAGGTTGGTTCATGTCTCTGGCCCGGCTGGTGTGCAGTAGGCGCTGTGTAACGGTAGGTTGGTTTGTGTCTCCGGCCTGGCTGGTATGCAGTAGGCGCTGTGTAACGGTAGGTTGGTTTGTGTCTCTGGCCTGGCTGGTATGCAGTAGGCGCTGTGTAACGGTTGGTTTGTGTCTCCAGCCTGGCGGGTATGCAGTAGGCGCTGTGTAACGGTAGGTTGGTTTGTGTCTCCGGCCTGGCTGGTATGCAGTAGGCACTGTGTAACGGTTGGTTGGTTGATGTCTCTGGCCTGGCTGGTATGCAGTAGGCGCTGTGTAACGGTTGGTTTGTGTCTCCAGCCTGGCGGGTATGCAGTAGGCGCTGTGTAACGGCAGGGTGGTTTGTGTCTCCGGCCTGGCTGGTATGCAGTAGGCACTGTGTAACGGTTGGTTGGTTGATGTCTCTGGCCTGGCTGGTATGCAGTAGGCGCTGTGTAACGGTTGGTTTGTGTCTCCAGCCTGGCGGGTATGCAGTAGGCGCTGTGTAACGGCAGGGTGGTTGATGTCTCCGGCATGGCGGGTATGCAGTAGGCGCTCTGTAACAGTACCGGAACGCACGTGTGTGTGCGTGTGTGTGTGTGAGTGTGAGAGAGAGTGAGTGAGAGAGTGAGTGAGAGAGACCCGGGGGCCCCGTCTGGGTTTTCTGCTCCTCGTGCTCCAGGTCCGCCTGGAGGCAGGCTCGGGGGTGGGGGGGGCTCGCCCACAGGTTTGGCCTCTGTTCTCCGATGGGCCCAAGTCTTGGCCCTCACGGAGTCCCTGCCGTCTGCCCCTGGGGATGGGGCCACCTGTCTACACCTGGACTTTGCGCTCAGTCGGGTGACCTACTCTGGGCCGGTGTTCGAGAACGAGGGTCCTGGGGAGCGGAGCTGGCCTTCCCGGCGCCCCCTGCCCCCCGGCCACCCCAGACCCGGGGCGGCAGAGGCTCCCGTCAGGGACAGGGATGTGACCGCGGTTGGTACCTGGCGCCATCGGGACCACAGGTGGCAGATACACCCACGGGGCCCCACGTGCCCTTTCACCCTGTGGGGATCCAGGCACAGAGAGGTCATGAGCACCCCGGCCGCCCCGTCATAGACCCCAAGGGCTGCCCTCAGGGATGCGGGCACTGGGCCAGCCCGGGGTGGGATGGGGCTCCGCCTGGCGCTCCCAGCTCAGCTCTGAGCCCGCAAGGAGCCGCCCTCTCTCCTCGCGGTGGCTTCCGCCCTCCCTCCTCCCCGCAGTTTCCCTCTTTCAGACCAAACGCCACCCCTTCCAAGAAGCCTTCCAGGCTCTTCCCAGGAAGGAATTCCCACGTGTCCCCACAGGCCTTGTGGGCGCTGGGTCACCTGCCTCTACTTCTGGTGCCCTCTGGGCATGGGAGCCTCGCCAGGGTGGGGGCAGGGTCAACAGGGCCTAATTAGTAGGTGCCTAATTAGCGTGTACACCCTAGGTGTCTTTTTTTTTTGTCTTTTTAGGGCCGCTCCCGCGTCATATGGAAGTTCCCGGGCTAGAGGTTTAATAGGAGCTGTAGCTGCCAGCCTACACCACAGTCACAGCAACACGGGATCCGAGCTGCGTCTGTGACCTACACCACAGCTCATGGCAACACCGGATCCTTAACCCACTGAGCAAGGCCAGGGATCGAACCCGCAACCTCATGGTTCCTAGTCGGATTTGTTAAACAGTGCGCCACGATGGGAACTCCAGTTAGGTGTCCACTCTTGCCAACCACTATGACTGCCTTCCAGCAGGGCACAGCGACCTACAGCCCCGAGCCCGGGACTGGCCCCAGGTCAGGCAGCTAGAGCCGCCTCTGCCCGACCCCGGCTGTTCCTGGGAGGGTGGGCTTCTGGACAGGCGGGTCTTCTTGACGGCTCAGGCCCCCCACCTCCCCCTCCATCCGTGTCCTTTTCCGGGCCCTTCCCCCCACCCCCGGGACACCTCCCTGCACAGGGCTCCTGGTGACATGGCCCTTACGCCTGGATTTTCTGGCCAGTTGCCCTGCCTCCCCAGGGCAGGCCCCCCTGTCCTGTGGCCGTTATCCTCTGATCCCCTAGAAAGAGCTAGTTCTATCTCCTCAGTGATGGGAAACAGCAGGCTGAGGAGGCCTGGCCCCACTTCTGTCCCATG
Source organism: Phacochoerus africanus (assembly GCF_016906955.1). Classification (NCBI taxonomy): domain Eukaryota; kingdom Metazoa; phylum Chordata; class Mammalia; order Artiodactyla; family Suidae; genus Phacochoerus; species Phacochoerus africanus. Next base: position 2,932,591 of record NC_062548.1, on the reverse strand, counting down.
GCCAGGGCTGTCACCACTTTCTGTGTGACCTGGGGCCTCCCCCTCTCCCTGCCCCCGACGCCCTGGGCATGGCCTCCAGCCCATCACGTCACCTTCCCCTGGCACTGCCCCCCAAGGGGCCCCGTGGTGCAGGGTTAGAAGCAGCCCAGAGCCGGGGGAGCCCTGGGCCTGGCCGGTCAAGTTGAGACGACAGGGCACTGGCGGGGGGGGGTCCGCAGAAACGGCCTGCTTTGGAGGGGCTCGGTTGAGAGGAGTCGTGCAGAGGCCCCGTACGCAGGACCTTAGGGGGGTCCCCTGGGTGCAGAGGCCAGGACCAGGCGGGCCAGCCCGAAGGAGGTAGACTAGCTGTGGCCCAGCGCTGCGCGGTCACTGGCCTGAGTCCGAGCTGAGTCCTGGAGGGACCACCAGCTCCGCGCAGTGTAAACTGGGGCCCCAGGGTCCGAGCCGGGTCCTGGAGGGACCACCAGCTCCATGAGTGTAAAAGATACCTAAGGTGAAGCAGCTACAGAGCAAAGGGGTGAGTGGCCTGTCAGGAGGGGTATGCAAGGAGGTGCTGCTGACCCCAGGGTGCCTCCAGCCCCCACCCGTTTCTCCCTCCCTCCCAGGAGCCCTGCTGAGTCAGGCAGAGGCTGGGTCCTTGCCCAGCGACCCACCAGGTCCCGAGCACCAGCTTCCACCCTGCTCGCTCAGAGCATCTCTCAGGGTCCCTGTCACCTCCCGGCTGCAGCTCCGGCCCTGCTCCTGCCTCTGTCATATTTGGACTGGGAGTGGGTTTGCCCTGCATGGGGGAGGTGGGGCGAGCACCTGCCCCGGCCAGGCGGAGCGGCTTGGAAGAGTCGGCGTGGCTGGCAGGAGGGCAAGCCCCGCAGCCATTGTTGAGGGGTGGGGTCACCCCTTCCCTGCAGGCCCCCACCTCGGAGCAGGCGTGTCTCCAGGCCCCCAGTGTGCTGGCAGGTGCACACAAGGCCCAGACATGGCGTCGCTCCCTGAAAGCCCTGCTGTGGTTACTGAGGCCTTGGCAGCAAGAGGCACTGGAGCTAGACACCAAGTGGGACTTCCTGTGGGCTGCGGGTTGAGGGCCAGGCTTTCTGTAGATTTTCAACAACCGGTGCTGTGCACACGTGCCTGCAAACCACTGGCACTGAATGTGAGGCCACACCAGGATGGCCGGGGGGCAGGAACGCCACCTGCGGAGGGGACAGCAGGGCCGAGGGGCTGGTTCGGGGGCCCAGCATTCCAAGCAGCCTGTCGTATCCGGGTCTCGGCACGTTCTTTCTGGCTGGGGCTCCAGCCACGGGCGGCCCCTCTGACCCGCCCTTCGTCCTCTGGAGCTCACCTCACTCACAAGCAGAGCCCACCCCCCACACTCACCCACGAGCTCCCGGGTCTGTGCACGAACGCTGGGCACACACCAGCCACCCGTGCCCACCTCCCTGGGCTCCCTCCTTCCCCGTCCACACCGCCTCTCACGGCCACTGGACACTCTCCAACCCAGCGCGGGCTGCCCACCTCTCCCACGGGCCTCGCCGTGCACCCCTGCCCAAGGCGACGTCCGTTCCCCCAGGAAGACACCGCCTGTAACCCCAGCCCACCCCTAAAGCAGACGTTACCCCCCCCCCCCCGCCCCACACTGTCCCTAAATCCCGGAGTAAAAACTCAGTACAAACAAGTATTGGAATACTTTTTCTTTGCAGAATTTTTTTTTTAGTAGACATAGTCTTTTTTTCTTTCTCGTTTTACAGCAAACATTGCAAATATAGAAATATTTGTCTATACAATAGGACGACAACGGTGTACAGAGGGGCGGGTGGCGCACACACCCCCAGCCCGCGCCCCGTCCGGCCACCCCCAGCCATCCACACAGGCAGAGCCCTCCCCCTCGAGTCCCGCAGGCCGCTCTGTCTCTCTTGGGGGGCCTCCCGAGGTGGCAGCGAAGAGACGGACAGAGTCCACAGAAAACCACGGACGGAGGCGATCAGGAGAGGAGGTCCGATGGCCGCAGTGGCCGCGCTCCCCACGTCGGGTATTTCACGGCTTAAGAGAACTTTACTTTTATGATATTTTTTTAAAAAGGAAGAAAATAATGAGCGAAAGAGAGGAAAAGAAAGAAGAAGAGAAGAGGTGATGAAAAAAAATCCCCTCCCCCACCCCCCATCCCTAAGACACAGTTTTCCGAAGTCCCTTTGTGTGTGTGTGTGTGTGTGTGTCTGTGTGTACACGCACAGTGTGTGTGTGTGGACAGGCCGCTCACGCCGGTGAGAATGTCTCAGGGCAGGTACACGCGGCCGGGGCTCACGTCCCGCTGTCCTGCCAGCGCCCCCTCCCCACGTGGTCTGCAAAGCCCCAGGCTCTGGGCGGTGCTACAGCGTGTGTCTCTGTGTGTGTGTGTGTGCGTGTGCGTGTGCGCGTCTGTGTGTGTTCTCTGTGAGTCTCTGGGTTACCAAGAGCTGCAGTGGGTCTCGGGTCCTTTTTGGTCCGGTGGGCATGGCGCGTGCCGGGAGGGCGCGGGGGCCGGGCCGCGAGGGCTCAGGACTTGTGCTGGGCCGACACGCCCTTCCAGTAGTCCAGGATGTCGTGCAGATCCTCATCTTTGGCGAACTGAACCTTTTTGCGCAGCGCGTGCCCGGCCGCCACAAACTCCCCGTCGTCGTCCCTGTGCCGCCGGCGGCTGAGTCTCAGGCGCTCCCAGATGCTCTGGGAGGGCCTGCAGGGGTGCTCGGGGCTGGAGGAGTAGCTCAGGTTGTGGTACTGCGGGGACAGCTGCGAGTAGGCCAGGTCGCGGGGGCGCGGCCGCGTCAGCGGCTCCAGGATGGACGCCTTGCGGCCGCCCAGGCCCTCAGGGGGCGGGCGCGCGGGGGACGTGGGCGGCTCGGCGGGGTGGGAGCCGGGGTACGAGTGCCGGTGCTCGCCGTACTGGCGGCTCTTCTCGGCCTCGGCCCGCAGCACGGCGGCCGCGGGCGTCACAGTGAGGATGGCGTCGGTGGCGGGGGAGGTCTTCTCGATGTACTTGGCCTCGGCGGCCGCGCCCTTGTGTGCCGCCGCGGCGGCGGCGGCCTCGGCGCGGTAGGGCCGAGGGCTGCGCGCGGAGCCGCTGGACGACGTGCTGGCACGCGGGGCCCCGGGCGCGGCCTCCACGCTGTGGTGCCGCTGCAGCCCGTGGCCGAAGCTGTCCTTGTACACGGGCGACAGGAAGCCGTGCTTGCCGGCCAGCGGCTCGGACAGCACCACCAGCGGCGGCTCGGCCGTGGCCACGGCCCCGGACTTGCCGCCCTGGAAGGAGGTGGCCTCGGACTTGAGGGCGTCGATGCAGCTGTTGATGATCTGGTTGACCTTGTCCACCTCCCTGGCGATGGTGGAGATCTCGGCCACGGAGCTCTGGCTGCCGGGCCCCGGCCGGCCCCGCTCGCAGTCCCGGCGCTCGGCCGGCTCGCCCGTGCGCACCTCCATGTAATGGCCCTTGCCGGCCTTGGGCGTCTCGCCGCTCTCCACCAGCGTGTACTGCTCCACCTCGCCCGCGGCCGCCGGCAGGTACGGCACGCGGGCCACGGCCTCGGGGCCCAGCAGCGGGCCCTGGGAGAGCGGGGCCAGGCCGGGCGCCTCCACCCCGGGCCCGTACTTGAGCTCCAGGAGGGTCTTCTGGAGGCCGCCGGCCGCGGCCGCCGCGGCCGCCTTCTTGTGCTGCTCCTCCTGGCGCCGGCGGCGGCGCAGGCAGTAGTAGACGGCGCCCAGCACCAGCACCATGCCGAAGAGGCAGCCCAGGATGGTCATGATGTAGTGGGTGGCCGTGGAGGGGCTGGGCACGGGGCCCGGCGGGCTGGGCGGGCTGGGCAGGCAGATGGTGAGGCAGGTGTGGTTGTGGTGCAGGCCGGAGCTGGCGGAGACCACGCAGTACGTGTAGTTGGTGAGCGCGTAGAGGTTGGTCAGGCGGATCTCCTCCTGGGCCCGGGTCAGCCTGGACACGGTGGACGACTTGCTGTTGTTGAAGTGCTCCAGCGTGTACATGCGGTTGAACGGGCTGGGCAGCTGGACCGTGAGGGTGGCCGAGTCCTGCGTCAGCTGCTTGACCTTGATGAGCGGCCGCGCCTCGGCCTGCGTGGCCAGCGTGGGCAGGGCCACCAGCGGCGTGGTGCCGTCGCCGGAGAAGCACTCGTCGTCGGCGCAGGGGGCCTCGCTGGGCTCGGAGGGCGGCGGCGGCGGGGGCGGCGGCGGCGGGGCGCGGCCGGGCGGCGCCGGGCGCGGCTCGGCCACGTAGGAGCCGTCGGTGCACACGGACTGCAGCTTGCTGAGGATGCTGCGCTGGCCGTGGCGGCCCTGGCCCAGGAGGAAGTAGCCGGCGTAGAGCGGCGGCGACTCGCACTGCATGCGGTCGTAGGCGTGCGTGGCGTTGGTGAAGGCGGCCAGCCAGCGCAGGAAGCCCAGCAGCTCGCAGGAGCAGTAGAAGGGGTTGCTGTACAGCTCACACACCGAGAGCCGGGCCAGGCCGGCGAAGGTGGCGCTGTGCAGCCGCTGGATGCGGTTCATGGACAGGTCCACGTTGACGATGTTGGGGCACTCCCAGAAGGCGCTGGGCGTGACCACCTCGATGAGGTTGGCCTGCAGGTACAGGTACTCCAGCTTGCTCAGCCCGCGCAGCACGCCCTCCGTCAGGTTGCGCAGCCGGTTGTAGCCCAGCTGCAGCACCTGCAGGTTGAACTGGCCGGAGAAGGCGCCGTCCTCGATGTAGCCGATCTCGTTCTTGGTGAGGTTGAGGTACGTGAGGTTGCCGAAGCGGCTCAGCGCCGCGTACTGCACGCTGCGGATGCGGTTCTCGTTCAGCCGCAGGTCCACGATGGTGCTGTTGATCTGCTGCGGGATGGCCTCGTACGGCGGCTGGTTCTGGCTGCAGATGGCCAGCCACACGAAGCCCTTGTCGCCCTCGATCAGCCAGCAGTCGCCGCGGGCCAGCCCGCCCGCGTGCAGCAGGGCGACCGCCGCCACGCACACCCACAGCGCACCCCACCGGCGCCCGGCCATTGAGACCAGCCCCGCGGGAGCCCCCGCTCAGCCTGCCCGAGGGGGGGACGGGGTCGGGGGTGGGGTGGGGGGCGCTGGGCGGCAGCAGCCCCTGAAGGGACAGAGGGACGGGAGGAGGGGGCGTCGGCGCTCTCAGGGGTGTCCTGTCCCAAACCGCATGGCCGCGCCGTGCGGGGGCTGCGGGAGCGCCTCGCTCACAGCCAGCGGCCTCTCGCCGTCCACCTGCGTCCTGCCGGGACCGCGGCCTCCCTCCCCATCGGCCTCGGTGTGTGCCAGCTCCAGCCGGTCCTGCTGCAAGACAAAAGGGGAGCCGGTGGTCAGGAGGTGCTGTGGCCAAGTGCGACCCCGCAGGCGTCCCGACAAGGTGCCCAGTGTGACGCGGGGGCGCCCCGCAAGGAGGGAGGCTGCGGACGGGCTCAGCTGGAGACAAAGACCGCCAGGCTCATCTCTGGGACTTCAGAGAAGTGCGGCTCCAGAACCTCAAGCACCAGGAGCCCGGCCTGGCGCCACCTCACTGGTGACCCCATTTGTCCTGAGGCCCAGGAACTGCGACGAAAGTCACTGAACCGACACGTGACAGGGCTCCTGTGACAGGTACTGCCTGCTCTGCCTCCTCAAGACCTGGGCGGCCACCTGCAGGGGGGGCGCGCTGAGCCCCAGTCCGCTGAGGACCACCGAGCCTCCCTCCGCGCTCCCCGCTCCCCTCCCTGCCGCTCCTCTCCAGCCAGAACCGGACAGGATGGGACAGGACCGTGGCGTGACCGCTCTGGCCCCCATCTCCCCGAAGGAGCCACCTGGATGGACTCCGCACGGTCTCTGCACGGTCTCCGCAGCTTTCCATCTGGCTCTGGGGCCCCGGAGCGGGGGCTGCTGGTGGGGGGGTTCCCGGCAGAAAGGCCTGCAAAGAAAGACGCTCCCCGCCTCCTCCTCAGGCTCAGATAAAGACGCCCCTGCCCCTGCGGGCCTGGGAGGCCCCGCCCCCTCCCATCTCTGACGGCCCTGCCCCCACGCCACCTCCCTGGTGGGACTCTGGGACCTGACAGTGAGTGAGCACCGTGCTCGGGGCCCCTCCACCCCCACCAGCCCCCGCGTTTCTCCTGGGCAGGCTGCCCCCTGCCTCCCGGGCCAGCACGAGTCCAGGTTGTAACTGCCACCCTAAGGGCGGCTCCCAGATGGCCAGGGTGCGGGGTCGGGGGTGGGTGGGGGGGACGTGTCTGGATGCCGGCGCTGGGAGCCTGCCCGCCCGCGTGCGGGACTCGCCCGTCGGCCCGGGTGTCTCTCCTGCAGGACAGGCGACGGGGTGTGGGGGGGCTTGTTACCGTCTGGATTTACAACCGGCCTCGGGAAGCGCTCGGTGGCCTGGCAGGCAGCCCGCCGAGTGTATTTCACCGATACTGACAGTTTGCAAGGAGTCTGCACTGAGGCGGTTTAAATGAGGAGAAAAAACATAACGACGGGCGGTGGATTTCCCCCCCTTTGGAAACTTCATCAGGAACAGTTTTGACTTAGTTCCTGGGGAAGAGCCTGTCATTTGAAGAAGGGAGGGAGAGGTCCCTCCAGAGCGGGTGGTGGGAGAGGTCCCGGCAGCGTCTGCCCGGGGCTTGGCCCAGAGTTGCTGTGTGACACCAGCAGCGCACAGGGCCTCTCTGGGCCCCAAAACAACTGGCTCCAGGAGGCAGGCTGGGGTCTGCTGGGGTCGCCCTCCCCAACAGAGGAAGCCTGCGGGGGTCCCTGCACCGTCCACCTTCGACCCGAAACCTCCAACCCCACAGGGAGGACTGAGCTCTGGGCCACCCGCACCTTGCAGGGCCCGCTGGGCTGTGCAGGGCCCCCCTCGCGACGTGCGCCTGCCCCATCCGTCCAGCGGACCGGACACCCCGTGCCAACGCTGGCTGGTACGTCGCCCACGCGCCCCAGAGGCCAAGTGCACCCCAGGCAAAGTCCGGGTGGGGGAGGCCCTGGTCAGAGGCTGACGCGGGCCTCCTGGCCTCAGAGTGCACGAGCAGCAGGCCGCCAGGAAGCACAGCCCCTCAGCAAGACTCATCGTAATCACCTTTAATCTCTTGCTCAAAATAACCCAAAGTCAAGTTAAGGAGGATTACAGGGCCTGAAGGACCCTTGTCACAGGCAGGTGCAGGCAGGGGGAGGGGCTGGCCTCAGGGCAACCCAGCCTCTCCCTGCCCCACTCCCAGGGCACCTGGGCACCAGGTGGCCCCAGAGCCACCGCTGGGCTGGCCCAGGGCCGCAGGGCACCCAGGGAGCCGCGTGCACGGGGGGGGGGGGGGGGGGGGGGGGCAGGTGGGGTGTGCACAGGGCGAGGGCGTGTTCCCCACACGCGTGTGCGTGGTGTGTGCCTCCTGACGCACTGAGGGTGTGCGGGCACCTGAGCCTCCTCCCCGAGCCCTGTTACCACCACAGCCCCTCCGGGGGTGACCGTCTAGTCATCCCTGCTCTGCCTCAGCACCCTGTGGGTGACAAGTGCTTCGGGGGACCCCCCCTGGCCTCCCCTGTGCACCTCCACCCTGGAGCCTCTGCCGTCAGGCCCAGTCTGCGTGCTGTGCTGGCCCTGAGAACTGGTTGGTCCCCACACTGGGGCTCCCACTGGGCCGACCTGGCACCCTGCTCTCACTTTGGTGCTTCGCACCTGCCCCAGAGCCCGGCTGAGCAGGAGCCAGGCCTCGGGGATGGCGACGGGGGCCTCCCCACCACCCGGGCAGCATGTGCTAGGAGTGGGGCATCCCCCTGCACGTGGCTCCCCCCTCCCCAGAAAGAAATGCCTCTGCTTCTCCGATACCCGCCTGGCCTCGGCCTAGGAGGGGCCCCAGGGGTCCTGTTCAGCCCAACCCTCGAGAGCAGCCTAACCGGGGCCCAGAGAGCAGAGCAGCCTGCTCCAAGGTCCCTCAGTGCGTCAGCCCTTCCTCCTGCCGTTAGGGGGTGCGGGGCAGGGCCAGCAGGTGCCTCGTCCCCCCGGGAGGCCCCTCAGGACCACTGTGTGCTGTGTGTACATTAACCCCCTGGAGGAGGTAGGATGCCCCACCCCCACCCCGAGTCTGGGCGCCCATGAGAACTGGGGGCCTCGGGACACAGCTGCCCAGGCCAGCTGCCTAGAAGTGTCCTGAACAGATCGCAGACCAGCGAACCGCCCTTCCTCTCAGATTCAACGTTCCCTCATCCAGTGACTCACTCCCGCCCCTCCGTTGCTCACGCCCCTGTGCACAACTCATCACTCGCGACACAGCTCCTGCCGGACGCCTGCCGAGGGCGTGCGCTGGGGCAGCGGGGTGCAGAGACCTGTCCCCGAGCTGCCACCCCGACAGGATCCTGGCACAGGTGGAGCCGCAGGCAGGTCCCTCCCTGCTGCCTGCACTGGCCCCCAGCCCCGTGCTTCAGAGAGACGCAGGGGCTGCCACCCCCCAGGGACCCCTGATGTGTCCGCCCCTCCGGTGTCCCCCTGCCTCCCCCACAACCCCGCTTGCATGCAGCACCCCCGACTCTGTGACGGTACAGATGTCCAAGAAGGCAGCCCCTGTCACATGCAGCTCCTGCATGCTAGAAGGTGGCTGGTAGCTGTTGTGCTGGAACCAGGGTTCTAGAACCTTCCATAAAGACCACTTGACCTGAATACCTCTGGCCACGCCCCTCTCCCTTCCCTTGGGCCAGTTTCTCCAGACCAGCGGCCAGGGTTGCATCCCCACCCCTGACCTCTCCAGGGCGGCGTCCATCCCACACGCCCCGAGCCGCTCCCCTCAACGGCACCAGCCTCTGGCTTGCCAGCTCCAAAGGGCACACTCCTGTTTTTATCTGCCGCAGCCTCTCAGCAGCACTTGGCCCAGGTAACCGGCCACCATCCCCCGCGCCGGACCCCTCCCCCGCCCTGACTGCCACTGTCCCTGGGGCCAAGCTCCGTTCTTGGACCCCGCAGGGGTCTCACCCTCCCGCAACCTTAAGAGTCCCCGCCGCGCAGCTGCCCACCCCTCCCCGCGGACTCTCAGAGGCGGCTGCTGCCCTGCCCACTCCCTCCGCCCCGAGTGGAGCGCCAGTGGTCTCACCCGCCACCATGTCGCTCAAGCCAACGCGTTGTCACATACGGATTTTCACTTCAGCCAAGCCCACAGCGGCCGCCGGGGCCGAGTCACCGCCATCCCCGGCTGGGACGAAGCCAACGGCCCCCACCTCGCCTCCTGGTACCCACGCCCTCTCCCCCCACAGCCAGAGAGCCTCGAGCCTCAGGGAGCTCGCTGTCCCTGCCACAGCCCGATGACAACTGGGCTTCCAGGAGTTCCCGTTGTGGCTCAACAGAAACGAACCTGACTAGGATCCATGAGGTTGCAGGTTCGATCCCTGGCCTCGTTCGGTGGGTTAAGGATCCGGCGTGGCCGTGAGCTGTGGCGTAGGTCGCAGATGTGGCTTGGATCTTCCGTGGCTGCGGCTGTGGTGTTGGCCGGCGGCTGCAGCTCCGATTCGACCCCTAGCCTAGGAACCTCCATATGCCGAGGGTGCAGCCCTAAAAAGACAACAAAAAATCATGTTTCCCTAAGGAGACCAGCAATGCCCTGCCCACCAGGCCTCCCTGACACGCACCTCCCTCGCAGCCCCGTGCCCTCAACCTCCCTGCAGCACCATGTCCTCACTCCTGCTGGAAAGCGCCTCGGTCCAGGTTTCAACAGACGGGCCCCGCTCTGCTCGGAATCCTGGCAGCATGGCCTCCCCGCGCCTGAAGCAGCGCACTCGGCCCGTCTCACACCTCGGGCTGGCACTTGTGTCCCTGAGGCTCTTTTGTTCATTGACTGGGCTCTCTTCTGGGCCAGAGAGCCCCCGCCCCCGCCCCCCCGGATCTCCTCTCTTTGCTCTGACGACCCGGGCTTCGAGCAGCGCCTGGCACAGGCACCTCTGCCCGCGTTCTCACCAGTAGAAGCGCTTAAAGCCGCCCCCTCCCCAAGGGCTGCTGTTTCCTCACCAGCATCCACTTCCTCGGGGTCGCAGGGCCAGCAGCAGCCGCCACTGCCATTTGGGGGCCACCTCGGATCTGCAGATCCCAGCACTCCCGGGGGGATCAGACACCCTCGCTCTGCACGGGGCCCCCGGAGCCGTCAGCGGGAGGTGGGGGTGGCACGCAGCCCCCGAGCGCCTTGCTGGACAGCGGGCTGTGCCAGGCCTCCGCCCGCTCAGACCCCCCAGGCCAGCCCCGCAGTCCCTGGAGCCGACATCACTGCTCAGAGGAAAAGCCCGGCCGCATCACAGCAGCACCCGGCTGAGACGCCAGGCTCTCGTGGGAACGTGCTGCACAGCCTGCGTCTCCCCACCGTTCCCACCTGGCAGGTCGGACTGAGGCCCAGTCGCTACTGCCCTCAGCTCTGCCTCCATGAGACCACAGCTGCTTGCGGGGAGGACCCCCTGACCCAGGGGCGCCAGAGGGGCTGGGGTCTGCGTGTGCACCTCGAGTGTGCACGCGTGTGTCTGCCCCGCAGGTGTCTGCGTGCCCATGTCTGTCTGCACACCTGCAGTCTGGCAGTGCCCTGGTGCCAGGGGTCCCGGGGAGCACAGGGGCCTGAGGCCACTGGAGACCTGGGGGGGGGGGGCGCGGAGGGGGCCAGGGAGGGGCTGTTGCTGGCAATCAGCATCCTGACAGTCGTGGCCAACAAGCCACCTCCCGAGCTACGCTGTGGTCCTAGGTGGAAAGGACGAGGCCCCCCACCATCCCCACCCCCCGCCCCCAACCCCAAGGCCCCCCCAAGAAAGGGACTTGCAAGGTCCCGAGTCTCGTGTGGTGAGACCAGGCCCTGGGAGCCACTCAGCCACTGGCTCAACAGGCACCTGCCGAGGGTCCGCTCTGTGCCCAGGGAGGGGATGGGCACACGGACATTCCCGCTGTCCTGGGGGTGGCATCTGGCCACCCCCAGGCCGGCAGGGAAGGGTAGGTGCTCACCGGGCCTTCGCCGATGGGTCCTAGCAGACGAGTAGGAGTGTGTTAGGCACAGGGAGTAGCGGGCATCCCCAGCCGAGCGGATTGTGCGGAGGGGTGGAGGCAGGCAGCCAGGCACACAGAAAACGCCCTGATGGGCGTGGGTGCCCGGGGCATGGGCACAGAGGGCAATGCCGTGGTGAGAGGCGGGGGCCCCTGAGCACCAGGAGAGGGGCCTGGCCACTGCTGCACTGCGTGCGGACGGCTCACGTGGGGAGAAGCAGCGGCAGCCGGAGGGGCTGCGAGGCCAGGGACCCGAGCCACAGCCAGGCTCGGGCTCCCCAACCCCCACCCCCAGGCCTCTGTCCCCACCCGTACGAGCGGGGTGCCCCCCAAGGCTCCGTCGCCTGGGAGCCCTCCCCGGCGCGCCCTGACCGCCACACACGCTCTCCCTCGCATCTGCCCTAGAGCCTGTCCATCACCGACAGGACGGCGGGGACAGCTGGCGTGAGCCCGGCCCCGAGTGTGTTCTGTCCCATCGACGCTGCAGCTTGTGTCGCCACTAATGAAATAAAGAAATATGGTGGTTCCAGGCTTTTAAACTTCTTACGACCGGATTTGCATAATCGCCGCAGCCGTGCTGGGACGGGAGCGCGTCTGTCTAAAAATACCCTTTCTCTCCTCCGCGCCCGGAGCCCAGACGAGGCCAGGGCTGGTGTGGGGCCAGGCCGGGGCTGCTCTGAGGATTCTGCGGACGGAGAGGACTGTCCACCCCGAGAGAGAAACTTGGGCGGCGGGCCAGGCACGCAGGGAAGGCGGGGAGCTGGCAAGTCACAGACGGATCCCTTTCCACCCTTCCGAGGTTTCGCCGGTCATGGTTATGGCTAACGTTTGCCCGCCTCTGAAGCCTGCCTGTGCCGCAGAGCCCACGGGTCGTGATGGGCAGGGCGGGGTGGCCACAGCCACAGGCCAGACCCGGACCCGCCAGAGCAGGCGCGTGGGCGGCATGCCCGCCTGGAAGGGGCACGGAACCATCTTGGGCTTCGGGTTCCTAGGCTAGGACGAGAATGGTGGCTCAGCCATGCTCTGGCTGTGTGACCTTGGGCAAGTCGCTTCACCTCTCTGAGCCTGTCCAATGGAAATCAGCATGGTAAGTCCAGGGTTTCCGTGAGGCTGACGTGACCACATCACTAAGGCTGCCAGAGTGTTGCCTGGCACAGGGTGCCCTGTAGACACTCATACCCTCCTGCAGCTGCCCCTGGCCTTGGGGATGGGGGGACTGAGCAGGCCGGCTGGATGCATCTTGTGGGCTTTGCCTCAGCAAGCTGCCCACGCCGGTGCACACACAAGGGGCCCAGTGGGGGCTGCCCTGGGCTCAGCACCCACCTGCCCTCCCTGCCTGCTCCCTCCCTGTGCATCGAAGGAGGCTGGCACGGACGGGCTCA